>NC_137088.1:1845240-2386718 GCF_951640355.1 Cnephaeus nilssonii | reverse complement strand
CCCCCCCTCCCGATGATCGCCGGGTGACTCCACCACGAGGTTTCTCGGAGGTTATTCTTGGCAGGACGATGGGGACTGGGGCATGTCCCTGGGGCACAGCATGTCCCGTGAGAGACCAGCCCCGCGGGACAGGGGTGCAGCGTGGGGATGCCCCCGGGAGGTTGCGACAAGGGAGAGGAGAGCCCACTCGAGGGGCCGCGCTTGGTTTGGGCCTTGAGCTCCA
Source organism: Cnephaeus nilssonii (assembly GCF_951640355.1). NCBI lineage: Eukaryota > Metazoa > Chordata > Mammalia > Chiroptera > Vespertilionidae > Cnephaeus > Cnephaeus nilssonii. The sequence continues at coordinate 2,386,495 of NC_137088.1, read as the reverse complement.
GGAATGGACACTCTGTGCCCAGTTCTAACTTTGCCTGCCACCCACAGTTCCTTCCTGCGACCTTGACCTGGCCCTGGATGCGGGCTGAGAGGTGGGGCATCGAGGGGTCGCAGGAAAGGGATCTGTCCCTCCTGAGGCCCCTCTGCTGGGGCCAGTTGGCCAAAGCGTGAGGGTCCTGAGCGCCCCCCATTCTGGAGCAAGGAGGGGGGCTTATTACAGCACAAGTGGGGGGCTGTAGGGGGCTGAGAGCCAGCTGCATTCGTTAGACAAGGAGGGGGCAGGCAGGGCTAGGCTGGGCTGCACCCACCTCCTTGCTCCCCCCCCCCGACTCCCCCTTCTTCCTCTTCCGTCCAGGCTCCCGCCCTCCCCTCGTCTCTGCCTCCGATGCACTAAGTATGTCCCTGTGTCCTCAGGCCTCAGGCCTCCTTTCAGACAGCGAAGGCCAGACCGTCCATCTCTGATGCCAGATCTCCTTGGAAGGCATTCCGGAAGGTTCTGGTGGGCACACGTCTCCTGGCACCTCGGAGTCCAGGCAAGTGAAGGAAAGCCCAGGTTCTGTCCCGCACCCAAGTGGGGCATATGGGGGTGCCTATCCCGCCTACCTGTGCCTTTGTCCCCAAACCTGGGGGGAGTCTCCGTCCGCCTCCTGGGAACTGGAATAGCAGGTGTTTTGCCTCTTCTAGCCACCAGGTGGCAGCAGGGAACGCCATCTTTTCCCTCATTCCCTCCCTCTGTTCTCAGGGGAGCTGCGGACTTGACCTCCAGAGAGACCCTGAGGTTACCTGGTAGCCCTGGACCTCCAAGGAGCTGACAAAAGAGGGGCCACCTCCCATCCAGGGCACAGGACCCCCTTCCAGCTCAGAGGAATGAGGAGCCTATGGCCCTGGCTGTTTTCCCAGCCGCCCCCGCCCCCCCCCTCCAATCTGTAGGGGCAGTAGCCGGGGGGAGAAGCCCGGACTGGGGGTGTGTCTCAGGAGCTTGGGCCACAGCCACACTCCAATCAGGACCACTGCTTCCCTGGCGGGAACCAGAGGGACCCGTCCAGGAGCCCAAGGACACGGGAGGGGAGAGGGAGGGAGCAGAAGGTGGGGGAGGGGCCAGGACTGTCGGGGAAGATTCCAGTGCCCCTGGCTGGCCCCTGACCCGGAATTCGGCACCAGGATGGCAGACCACGATCTGGCATTGCCCTTGTGTGGGCTGAGGCTGAACCGAGCCCTGGAGCCACCTCCCCGCCCCCCACCTGTGGACACTCCACCCTCCTCCCCGCGGGGGGCAGTGTCCTGCGGGTTTATGGATGCTCCCCCATCTCCTCTCCCACCGCCTGGCCCTCTCCCAAGCCCGCCTCACTCGGGCTGCACCAGTCTCCTTGTCAACCGCTGGCCCCCGACACCTCTCATTTATCTCCGTCACGTGGCGGGGGTGGGGGGACCCAGATGTAATGTCAGCCTCTCCATGCACCCTCCCTGGCCCCAGCGCTTGGCAACCCTGGATGTGCGGGTCCTGGGAGCCTGGCCATCCGGACGCCGCTCGCTCGGGCAGCCTGGATCCAAAGCCTTAAGCCTTCACACGGGACCACCCCAGGGACACAGCCCATCGCCCTGGCAACCACCCCCTCGCTCCTGGCCCAGGAGCAGGTCCTGTCTGACACTGAGGCGAGGGCTGGGGGCCTGGGCGCTCAGGGGCCAGGAGGGCAAGCAGCTGGGGCCCGGCTGCCGGGGGGCGGGGGGCGGCGCCTCGTCCTTGGGGCTCCCCATGCCTGGGAGGCAGATGATGAGCAGTGAGCCAAGCGACAAGCCATTCCAGGCTCCGAGAGAAACCCGCTCGGACTGGGACTGCGTGGAAGTGACGGACGGGGCGGGCACAGCTTCAGGGACGGGAGGGCCACTGTCGTGGCTTTTCGTTGATTAAGGGCGAGCCCTGAGCCCCGGGGACTGTCCACGTAGCCCTGTCCCCTGTCCCTCCTGGCCCTGCCCGCGGCCCGGAACCTGGGCCCGTGGAGAGGCGTCGCTGGGCAGCTCAGGTGGGGTGGGGGTGGCCCTTTCTCATCGCTCCCAAGGGCACAGGGGTCCCCTGAAGTGGGGTCTCTCTTCTCTCGCCTCCTTTCTTTCCCAGTTTCTACCCACAGGCCCAGGACGCCCCGGAGCCCCTAATCCCTGCGCTGCCATCAGCCGCCTGCCTTTCTTCCCAACCTTATCTGCCTCCTGCAGCCACGGCTCCCCTGTGGCCACCCCCTCCCCGCAGCCTCGCTGCCGGGCAAGTGGGTGTGTCCTCTCCCCCCCCTCTCCTCCCTTCACCTCGGTCCTCCTCCCCCTCTGCTCCCTCCTCTCCCTTTCCTTTCTCCTTCCCTCTCTTCCTGCCCCCCTCCCCCCCTCGGGGAGAGAAAGGCGTTGGGGGAGGGGCTGTGGGCAGTGACCACTGTTCGCCCTCGTCCAAGGTCAGCTTCAGGGGCCGCTGGACAAAGACCCCTGTGGCCACGCCCCTCCGGGGGGAGCAGCTAGGACACCCCAGGGCGGCCCGGGGCTGTTTTGCTGTGGAGCTGCAGGGCCTGGGAGCGGCACATTTCCCGGGTGGGAGTGGGAGCCGAGGCCTGGGCAGGCCCGCCCCGCAGCCCGGCTGCTCCTGCCGTGAGTCCACACCTCCGGCGCCCAGGGGCGGCTCTGCCCTCGGCACCACGCGCTGCAGAGCCGGGGCCGCGTGCATGTCCTTCCTGCTCGCGGGGCCTGTCCTCCCGTCCGGGAGGAAGGTGGGTGGCAGCCCGCCCGGCGGGTGGCCCGGCCCGGGCTCATTTCCGGCCTCGGCCACTTCCTGCCCGGGCTCCCTAGCAAGTGGCTTAAAATCGCCAAGTCTCACTCCCCCCCCCCCCCCCCCGGTGAAATGGGCCCATGAGGCCGCCCCGGCGCAGGGCTGTGAGGCCCTCAGGACCAGAGAGCACACGGCGGCGTGTGCCAGACGGGCCGGTGAGCGGCGAGCAGACCCTGACCCAGCAGACAGCGCGGGGACGCCTGTGGGAGGCGGGGCCTGGCTGTGCCCCGGGGATGCATGAAACATACAAGGTGATGCATGTGGAACATACAAGGTGATGCATGTGGAACATGCAAGGTGATGTGTGTGGAACATACCAGGTGATGTGTGTGGAACATGCCAGGTGATGCGTGTGGAACATGCCAGGTGATGTGTGTGGAACATACCAGGTGATGCATGTGGAACATGCAAGGTGATGCGTGTGGAACATACCAGGTGATGCATGTGGAACATACCAGGTGCTGTGTGTGGAACATGCCAGGTGATATGTGTGGAACATACCAGGTGATGCGTGTGGAACATACCAGGTGATGCGTGTGGAACATGCCAGGTGATGCGTGTGGAACATGCCAGGTGATGTGTGTGGAACATGCCAGGTGATGCGTGTGGAACATGCCAGGTGATGCGTGTGGAACATACAAGGTGATGCGTGTGGAACATACCAGGTGATGCGTGTGGAACATGCCAGGTGATGCGTGTGGAACATGCCAGGTGATGCGTGTGGAACATGCCAGGTGATGCGTGTGGAACATGCCAGGTGATGTGTGTGGAACATGCCAGGTGATGCGTGTGGATCATGCCAGGTGATGCGTGTGGAACATACCAGGTGATGCGTGTGGAACATACCAGGTGATGTGTGTGGAACATGCCAGATGATGTGTGTGGAACATGCCAGGTGATGCGTGTGGGACATGCCAGGTGATGTGTGTGGAACATGCCAGGTGATGCGTGTGGGACATGCCAGGTGATGCATGTGCGACATGCCAGGTGATGTGTGTGGGACATGCCAGGTGATGCGTGTGGAACATGCCAGGTGATGTGTGTGGGACATGCCAGGTGATGCGTGTGGGACATGCCAGGTGATGTGTGTGGGACATGCCAGGTGATGCGTGTGGGACATGCCAGGTGATGCGTGTGGAACATGCCAGGTGATGTGTGTGGGACATGCCAGGTGATGCGTGTGGGACATGCCAGGTGATGTGTGTGGGACATGCCAGGTGATGCGTGTGGAACATGCCAGGTGATGCGTGTGGGACATGCCAGGTGATGCGTGTGGGACATGCCAGGTGATGCGTGTGGGACATGCCAGGTGATGTGTGTGGGACATGCCAGGTGATGCGTGTGGGACATGCCAGGTGATGTGTGTGGGACATGCCAGGTGATGCGTGTGGGACATGCCAGGTGATGCGTGTGGGACATGCCAGGTGATGCGTGTGGAACATGCCAGGTGATGAGTGTGGGACATGCCAGGTGATGCGTGTGGGACATGCCAGGGCGCCGTGCAGGCCGCGCTGGGCTGTGCTCGCCTCTCCTGCTGCCCTGGCTGCTCCTGAGGCCCATCTGCCTGCTGTGCTCCCAGGTGGGCAGACAGGTGCCCCCCGGCGCTGAGACCGCCCACCTGCCGCTCAGCCACCCAGCAGTGGGCTGGGCAGAGGGCGTGGGAGGCTCACCCAGCACCTTCTGGGCATCGGCCGCTGGGCTGTCTGAGTCCCTCACCCCCACCTCTCCCCCACCCCCATGAGGTGGAGACGTCCATCAGGGGGAGCCCGCAGGCCTGGGGACAGGAGCCAGGACCAGTCGGGAGGCGGGGGGCTCCCAGGGGCAGGCCCACAGGCTCGGGGAGTGAGGGAGCTCAGGGGCGGCACCACCCCCAGACGGTGTGGCAAGCGGTGCCTCGAGGTGAAGGGGGTTCCGACCCAACAAGGTAAGAGGCGCGGGTCAGCCTGGGCAGGACCGGGACCCCAGGAGGCGAGGGGGACCCAGGCCTTGGTCTCTGTCCTGGGAGAGGGGCGCTCCTGGGCTCCGGGGAGGGGCAGGAGGCCCAAGCCCCCCCCGACTCAAACAAAGCCCCCCACCTCACCCCACCCAGCGGCTAAAAATAAAAGCAAGGATCATTTCCCTAAATGAAACCCCCACTTAAACACTTAAAAAGCAATAAAAACTCAATTTCCTCTCTCTCAATTATTTTACTTATTTCATTTTCCAGAGGCTCACCCTGCTATGAAGATGTATTTTTCCCCATCAGGGGCTGCGTTCCCCGCCATTACTCAAAGTGACTCAGCCTCTCCCCGCCCGGAGGGTCCCTGTCTCCCCGCAACCCGGTGCCCTGCGGGCCGGGGGCTTGGCCACCTCTGCCTGTGGCCGGGACACTGCGGGACCTACCTGCCGCCCTCTAGCTCGTGCCTTGGTTTCCCCGGCCGCCCGGCCGCCCAGCCCACCCCGGCGGTGCCCGGAGGAAGACGGCAGGGCCGCTGGTTGCGGGCAGCCGCCGGCGCTCCATCACGCGCCCCGACACCGGGCCGATGCGGCTCCCGGCGTCATTAGTGCTCGGTGATCGGCTCCATTTGTATTGTGCCCGCCGCCTCTCGGCTAATTGTTCTCACTCACTCTTTCCATTTTAAACGGCGTCTGGTTGGCTTTTAATTTTTAATTATTGCTGCGTCCCCTTCCTTCCTAATCGGCCGGGCCCTGCGGGGGGTTGGGGGACCCCCGGTGCCGGGGCTGAGGCGGGCGCCCTCGGGGGCCCAGGCCTGCCCACCTCCGGCCTCGGTCAGCCCCAGGTCACAGCCTCGCCCGGAGGCCGGCACACCTGGTTCCTGGTGCGGTGACGGCTCCGGGTCCGACCCAGACACCCCCCCCACCACCACCTCTGGCCGGCTTTCCTCATGGCCCCGGGCCCTGCGGTTTACAGCAAGAGGGTCCCACTGCCCAGAGGTCAGAGGCCACCCCGCCTCCCCTCTGGGCCTTAGCTCCCAGACCTCCCGCCCCGGGTGCCCTCCTCCTCTCGGCCCTGCGGGAGGCTGCTCAGTGCGCCCCGAATCTGCTCCCCGGTCTGTCCATTTGTCTGCCCATCTGCTCGGCGTCTGCCCGTCTCTGCACGCTCCTCTCTCCATCTGTCTGCCGAGCCCGTGGGTCTCCTGGTCTGAGGTGCGGCCTCTCCCGGCATCTGCCCGAGCTGGGCCCTCCCCGATGGGTCTGCCCCCCGCCCCCAGGCCCTGGTTGTCCCTTGTCCCCGAGGCCCCTCCCGCGTTTCTCTGGGTGGCAAACAAGCCAGAGCCAAGCTCCTGGGAAGGTTCGACATTGAACCTGACCTCCCTTCCCCCAGCCTGCGCTGCACGTGCCGCTGCCTCCGGCCTTCGCTCCCGCAGGCATCCCTGCCGGTGTGCCCGCTCCCCCGAGCCCCCCGGGGGCCACAGACCCTGCCCCCTCCGGCCAGGACGGGGGCCTGCCACAGGTCTGCCGCTCTCTGCTGCGACTGGCCAAGATCCTGCCTGTCTCTGAGCGCCCACTTTTCTCATCTGTGAAATGGGAACAAACTACAGTTTCTTTAAAAACACACACACACATATTTTTATTGATTTCAGAGAGGAAGGAAGAGAGAGAGAGAGAGAGAAACATCCACGATGAGAGAGAATCATCCATCCGCGGCCTCCCGCACGCCCCCCACTGGGATGGGGCCCGCAGCCCGGGCCTGGGCCCTGAGCGGGAAGCAAACCGCGACCTCCTGGTTCCTGGGGGGACCGCACCCCCTGAGCAGCCGGCCGGCGAGAAAGAACGTGAACTGAGCGGCTCCACGGGGCCAGGCAAGGCCGCCCCGACCCCCGAGGCGCCGTCCGGAGGCGCTCTCAGCGGCGGCGGGAGAGGCGGCCACCTGCCCAGGGTGACGGCGGCCCGTGCTCCGCCCTCCGGCCCAGGGGCTGCGGGAGCGGGCGTGGGGGGGGAGTGGCGCCCCGCGAGGAGAAGGCGGGGGGGGGGGGCTGTGGTCAGCGCCCTGCTCCCTGCCCCGCCCGCGGCGGCCCGCCCGGCCCTGAGCGGACAGACACCTCGGGTCCCTCTGCCCACGGAGAGAAGGGGGCCCCGCCCCTGACCCCGCCCCCTGACCCCTGACCCCCGCCCACCTGGCGCGCCACGTGCCGCGGAGACCGGGCCTTCGGAGGGGCGCCGAGAGGTGAGGGCGGCTCCGGAGCCGCGGGGCGGGGGGGAGGCGGGCAGGGGCCTCCTGGCGCCCCGCTCGCTGGCCGCCCCCTGAGCGGCCCAGGCGCCGCGGACTCCGCTGTCCCGACGCCGGGCTCCGCGCACCCGGCTGGGCCCGCCCGCCGCCCCGACGGGCGCACATGCGCAGAGCGCCCCGCCGCCCCGCCCGCACCCCGCCGCCCGCGCCCCGTGGGTTTCCGCTCAGTTAGCGCGGGAGGGGGTCGGTGTGTAGTAAATGGGGGAGCGTGCGGGAGGGGGTGGGTGTGTAGTAAATGGGGGAGCGTGCGGGAGGGGGTGGGTGTGTAGTAAATGGGGGAGCGTGCGGGAGGGAGGGGGTCGGTGTGTAGTAAATGGGGGAGCGTGCGGGAGGGGGTGGGTGTGTAGTAAATGGGGGAGCGTGCGGGAGGGGGTGGGTGTGTAGTAAATGGGGGAGCGTGCGGGAGGGAGGGGGTCGGTGTGTAGTAAATGGGGGAGCGTGCGGGAGGGGGTGGGTGTGTAGTAAATGGGGGAGCGTGCGGGAGGGGGTGGGTGTGTAGTGAATGGGGGAGCGTGCGGGAGGGGGTCGGTGTGTAGTGAATGGGGGAGCGTGCGGGAGGGGGTGGGTGTGTAGTAAATGGGGGAGCGTGCGGGAGGGGGTGGGTGTGTAGTGAATGGGGGAGCGTGCGGGAGGGGGTGGGGGCCGTCTGTCTCCCCGGAGCCGGGCTCGGCCACTGCACAGGCCATCGCGGAGCGCGGTGAGGCCCATAAACTCCGCAGCGGCAGCGCTAATGGGCCCGGCCCCCGACAGCCCGGCGGCTCCGCTATGGCTGAGGGTGCGGTGCGGCCGCCTCGTCCTTTGAAAGCCGTGCGGGCACCGTGGGCACCGTGCGTGGCCGCCGCTCCCCTTCACCCTCCATGGCCCCCTCTGCCGCTGGCATCACAGCCGCAGGCCTGCTCATGGCCCTCCACCCGCCTGCCCGCGCTGCCCGGACTGGCTGTTCCCCGAGTGTCAGGGCGGGCTTCCTGGAGGAAGGGGTCAGCTGGGACATGACTCCTTAGGGTTTGGGATGGGGATGGGGTTAGGGTTAGGGTTAGGGATAGGGTTAGGGTTAGGGTTAGGGTTAGGGTTAGGGTTAGGGATAAGTATAGGGTTAGGGATAGGGTTAGGGTTAGGGATAGGGATAGGGTTAGGGTTAGGGATAGGGTTAGGGATAGGGTTAGGGTTAGGGATAAGTATAGGGTTAGGGTTAGGGTTAGGGTTAGGGATAGGGATAGGGTTAGGGTTAGGGATAGGGTTAGGGATAGGGTTAGGGATGGGGTTAGGGATAGGGATAGGATTAGGGATAGGGAAAAGGTTAGGGATAGGGATAGGGAAAAGGTTAGGGATAGGGATAGGGAAAAGGTTAGGGATAGGGATAGGGAAAAGGTTAGCGATAGGGTTAGGGATAGGGTTAGGGTTAGGGATAGGGTTAGGGAAAAGGTTAGGGATAGGGTTAGGGTTAGGGATAGGGATAGGGAAAAGTTTAGGGTTAGGGATAGGGATAGGGATAGGGAAAAGGTTAGGGATAGGGTTAGGGTTAGGGTTAGGGATGGGGTTAGGGTAAAAATCAATGGAAAAACATCCTCTGGTGAGGATTAAGAACAAGAAAGATGGATGGCACAACAGGAGTCTCATTCACAGATGAATTCCATTCTGTGTACCGTGCACGTGTGTTCACCAGTACGGGGACCAGTGTGATGAAGGCTCATGCTCCCTCGGGTAGGCACGCATGTGTAGGAGTTTGTGTGGAGAGAAGAAGTGGCGTCTGGGATGCAGGCAACTCTCACAAGAAGTTTAGAGAAGAAAAGTTCCCCGAGGGTGGGCGAGAGGAGGGCTGCAGGAAAGGAGTGCAGGGGAGGGATGCAGCAGAGGGATGCATGGGAGGGGTGCAGGGGAGGGTCCAGGGAGGGTGCAGGGGAGGGTACAGGGGAGGGTGAAGGGAAGGGTGCAGGGGAGGGTACAGGGGAGGGGGAGAGGGGAGAGGTACAGGGGAGGGATGCAGGGGAGGGATGCAGGGGAGGGGTGCAGGGGAGGGTGCGGGGGAGGGGTACAGGGGAGGGTGAAGGGAAGGGTGCAGGGGAGGGGAGAGGGGAGAGGTACAGGGAGGGGTGCAGGGGAGGGGTGCAGGGGAGGGGTGCAGGGGAGGGATGCAGGGGAGGGGTGCGGGGGAGGGTGCGGGGGAGGGGTACAGGGGAGGGTGAAGGGAAGGGTGCGGGGGAGGGGTGCGGGGGAGGGGTGCGGGGGAGGGGTGCGGGGGAGGGTGCAGGGGAGGGGAGAGGGGAGAGGTACAGGGGAGGGTACGGGGGAGGGTGCAGGGGAGGGGTGCAGGGGAGGGTGCAGGGAGGGGTGCGGGGGAGGGGTGCAGGGGAGGGTGCAGGGGAGGATGCAGGGGAGGGTGCAGGGAAGGGTCCAGGGGAGGATGCAGGGGAGGGTCCAGGGGAGGGGTGCAGGGGAGAGGTACAGGGGAGGGTACAGGGGAGGGGTGCAGGGGAGGGGTGCGGGGGAGGGTGCAGGGCGGGCAGCAGCTCCATTGTGGCCGCTGCCATTACGGTTGTGTGGGTGCAGCACCCCGTTCCCTGCACTGCGTCCCTTCCAGGAGAACCTCTCGGCTTCTCAGGAGCGTGTGAGGCCGCGAGGTCAGCTCTGTCATCACCCCCATTTGCTGAGGAAATGGAGGCGACCTGCCCGAGGTCACACCGCAGGATCCCGAGCTGGGGCTCCAGAGCATGGCTGGGCCTGAGGGGCGGGTGGAGGCAGGACGGAGGGACTTGGGCGCTGGGCAGACCGGGCCGAGCACTGAGCTCTTGGCTGCTGCGGGCGGGAAGCGAGGCTGGAGGGGTGTGCCAGCCGAATGGCCCAGCAGAGGCTGTCTTCACAGCAGTGGGGGACGCAGCTGCACCCCGACCCCTCCCCGAGCATGGCGGCCCCACCCCCCAGCCGGGTCCCCTTCCTTCCACCCTGTGCGCCTCTGCCTTCCCATGGGTCCCGCAGGGTGTGGCCGGGGCCGGGAGGGGAGGACCTTCGGGAGCTGTTGTAGACGTGTGCACACGTATGTGGGTTCGCGTTTTGTGGGGGCGGTGTATGCCCAGAGGGAAGTGCAAGTACCAAATGGGGTCCAAAGGGATGTGGGCTTGTGCTTGTGGGCCCAGCGCGTTCACATAGCGGAGGGGCCTCCGGGGTCCGCTAGGTCAGCTCAGCCCATGGCGGGGGGGGGGGGGCGGGCAGTGAGTGTGGGAGAGAGCAGCAGACTGGGGCAGGGGAGGCCCGCGCCTGAGTCCAGGGGTGGGGGCCGGGGAGAGGGCCCAGGGCAGGAGGAGCGGGCAGAGGAGGCCCCTGGGCTTCAGGACTTACATGCCCGCCCGTTCCCATCCCTGCACCCGCTCCGGCCCGCTGCTCAGGGCAGGCACAAAGAAAACAATTTTGCTCCGGCTGAGGCCGAGCCGGAGATGGAGACTGTGATAAGGGAACTGCAAGGTGAAAGCAGCCAGCCTGGCCCTGGGCTGGGCAGGGGAGGGTTCAGCGAGAGGAGGGGCTCAGAGGAGCTCTGGGGCGAGAGGCTGAGGAAGGGGGGTGAGGGGAAAGGCTGCCCTGGGGGCCAGGCTGCAGGAGGGAGGACAGGCTCAAGGGCAGACGCCAGCGATGGACGGATGTGCGCGGAGCAGGTTGGCACTGAGGAGGGGCTTCTAGGCCTGATCCCTGCGGAGGCCTCCAGGAGTCCCCGCCCCAGGCCCTGCCCACGTCCTGGCGTTGTCGTCCAGCGTGGGCATCGGGGTAGCCGGGCAGGGGAGCCCAGGTGGCAGAGGAGGCCCGGGTCAGGCTCTGGCCTGAGTGCCAATGGAACATCAGTGCGAGCCTCAAGGCCACTGAGCAGAAAGGGGGGGTTGGGGGAGCTGGGACCAAAGGCCGCGCCCCTCCCCACTTCAGGAGGGCGGGCATCCTTCACCCCAGATGCCTGGCGTCTGGCGGGCACCTGCACCAGAGGTGATCCCAGGCCGAGGTCCAGGCGACGGCACCCCTCGGCCCACTTGCTAATGGGGAGCAGGGACTAGCGTGCAGGCCATGCCAGGCTCCCCTGGCCGACCTGCCCCGCGCCCCGTGCTGCCGCCCGTGGAGGTCAGCAGACTGGGCGGGAGGCCTGGGGAGTGGGAGCAGCCGGATGGGTGGGCGGGGGCAGGTGAGGACGAGGGGAAGGGTTCCCACAGGTGCTCCTGGAGATGCGGGATCTCACCCCCAGGGGCCCCGCCCCCATCTCTGGAAGGAGCCAGCTCAGGCTTGTCCAGCTGCCCAGCCCTGGCTGCGGCCGGTTCATCGGCCTCCCCTGGCCAGCACCCTGCAGATGGCCCTGTGGGATGCCCTTCGGAGCGGGAAAGGGAGCCGGGCAGGCCTCCTCCCTCCGTGGCGGCGGCGGGGAGTGAAGGACCCAGAGGTTGTTCCTGGGAGTGGGGTTCCTTTTAGTGCGTCTCACTCGCTGCAGAAACAAATGGGCCCCCCAACCGGAAGCCCGGGGTCCTCTAGAGCAGTGGTTCTCAACCTTCCTAATGCTGCGACCCTTTAATACAGTTCCTCCATGTTGTGGTGACCCCCAACCATAAAATTATTTTCGTTGCTACTTCATAACTGTAATTTTGCTACTGTTATGAATCGTAATGTAAATATCTGTGTTTTCTGATGGTCTTAGGCTCTACAGCAGCGGCTCTCAACCTGTTGAGAACCGCTAGCAGGGTCGCCTAAGACCATCGGAGGACAAGGTACCGGGCGGTCAGGGCCTCGTCCGTCCTCAGCCCATCTGTCTGCGGTTTCTGCCCTGGCTGGGGCGGCCTCCGGAAATCTCCCCGCAGAGAGGAAGGGGACGAGGAGGGACCAGAGAGGAGTGTCTGTGGGAAAGGGGGCTGGGAACTGAGTGGGTGGGCGAGCTGGGCTCTAAGCGGGCCTCCCCCCAGGCCCCAGACACAGGACGAGAGGGCGGGGCCTGGGGCTCTTCCTGGGTGACAGGGCCTGGTGATGGGTTCAGCACCGCGGAGAGCTCCCGCCTCCCAGGGCCCGGCCTGAGCCCCGCTGCCTCCCTGCCTCCCTGTCGGTGCCTGGGGTTCTTCCTGGGGCGTCTCATGGGTCTGTTGACCCCCAAATGAGTGTACCCCCGGCTGGCTTGTGCTCCTGGGATCTCGGGACCAGCATGTTTGTTGACCAACCGAGTCCTCCTCCCCCGGCTCCTCCACCACGCCCAGCCTGCTCTCGGGTCCTGTGGACCATCTTCCCACACTCGCCTTCTTCTCAAAGTTTTAATGTAACCACGCCGTCCTTTCTTATCCCCGAAGAATCAATATTTTCTCTGTCTTTTGACACTTATTTTATTTTATTTTTACATGCGGCCTCCCAAAGGCTGTAATTTACAGCTAATACCGTACAATCAGACACAACGGCTGGGTGCCCGTGAGCGGGAGCAGGCCGGCTCCCTGCCGAGTGCCCCCCGGCCCCTCCGCCGCCCACTCCCAGGGTGTCCGTGCCCGTGAAGCCCTGGGCGCAAGAGCCACAGGGAGCCTGGGAGAGACGTGGGCCGTGACCTCAGCCACTATCGGGGCCACAGGAAAGGGTGGGCCCTGGAGACGCCCAGGGCTGTGGGGGCTTCCGTGGCAGGCTGGTCTGAACAGAGGGGCAGGCAGGGTGCTGAGGGGCTCCCTGCTGGGCCGGCCTCAGCCGCCGCGAGTCCCCCCAACTGAGGAGCCAGAGCAGTGCCTCTCTGAGCCGCCCGCACCTCCTGTTCCCCTCCCGCCCCTCCTCTGCTGCTACGGAGCTGTTCCCGAGTGGCTCCCGCACTGCAATCTATGGCGCTGTTACTCTGTCAGTGATTTAAATCCTCTGATGGAGCCAGTGACAGCTTAAATGGCTGCCATCCCCTCCCCGTCCCCCCAGGCCCTGGCGAGGCCCCATAAGGGGAAGAGGGGTGGGCTGGGCCGGGATTCAGACAGTATTTCCCAAGCCCCAGGGTGGCCGGGCCGCTGGGGTTTGCTGCTCTGGAGGGCAGGGAGCCAAGCGTGCCCTCGCCCTCCCCTCACCGGTGATCGAGGAGGGAAGATAAAACCCTCCATCCGTTCCCCGGGAAATGGAGTGTCTGGAACTCGCTCGGTTCCCCCTGCCCGCAGGTGAGAGGCCGGGAGGGAGGGGGCAGGGTGCCCAGTGTGCTGCCGTCTTTCTCAGGGGCCTCGTGGCCTGGACTGTGGGGAGCCGGACAGCCCTGAGCAGCAGGCCCCGCCCCCACCTCAACCGTCACCCCCAATTATACTGATGCTCAAACTCGGGCCCCGCTTCCTCTCCTGGAGGCTCCACTCCACTCAGGTGTTGGACCCCCGGTTCCATCTCTGTTCAGTGTGTTGGGTGGGAGGACATTATACGGATGGGGAAACTGAGGCACCTAGAGGTACAGCTGGCCAGGGGCACCCAGCAGGCCGTGGCAGTGCAAGTCCTGGCCCCCAGCCCTGCCTGGCCCCGGGTTTCTGGGTGGGCAGGGGAGCACCCTGAGAGTGGGGCTGGTTCCCTCCAGGCCGCCCCATGGCAGCCGGCAGCAGAGCCCGAGCAGGGCACTGGGGGGGGGGGGGGGGCGGGGGGCAGGGGGGAGGACGGAGCTGAGAGGTCCTGTGCTGGCTGGGGTCTCTCCACACTGACTCAGAGAATCTACCAGCCCTGGCCCGATTGGCCCAGTGGATAGAGCATTATTCCTCAGACTGACAGGTCCCGGGTTCGATTCGGTCAAGGGCATGGACCTCGGTTGCGGTCTTAATCCCTGGCCCCAGTCGGGGCACATGTGGGAGGAAACCAATCAGTGTGCGACACATGGATGTTTCTCTCTCTGTCTCCCCCTCCCTCTCACTCTCTCTGAACAGCAGTGGGAAGGTATCTGCACCGTCTGGTCCTCTGGCTCCGGGTCCCAGCCCCTCTCAGTGCAGCCCCGGAAGGGAGGCCTGGCCTGTAACCAAGCTCCAGGGCCGGGGCCGGACGGGCCGCACGTGGGGGAGGGCAGGAGGCCTCAGCGCCGCTGGCGGGTGTCAGGGACAGGACTTGGCATCTGGAGCCCCGGCCTCATGGAGACAGAGGAGGCCCTGGCCGGGCACTGGGTGACGAGAGGAAGCAGTCCGCGGGCCGCGGGACCACCCGGAGCCCCTTCAGGTCTTGGGGTTGTGGTTAAATCAGAGTCCCGAGAGCTGTAGGAGGGGCGGCGGGCTCCCGGGGAGGGGCGGTGCTCCAGGCAGAGGGCGCAGCGTGTCAAGTAGCCCTTGAGGGAGGAGCCCGGACTGTCCCTTGATGGAGAGGGACAGAGGTGACAGTCCGGTCAGGAGGGACAGACAGACAGGAGGGGAAGCAAGGTTAGCTGGTTTGCTCAAGGTCACCAGTTTGCATGTGGCTGAGCTGTGGCTCGAGCCCGGCCCTGCTGCTGCCGCTCGGCTCCCAGCCGGGCCGGGACTCAGCTGAGTGGGGCTGGTAGCTGGGCAGCCTCTAAGCCCTGCAGATCCCTCCCGGGAGGAGGAGGTGTCAGAGGAGTAATTAAATGACCGAGTGAGCAGGGCAGCCGCCGGAACGAGCGCCCGGCCACGCCAGGTGCCCTTCCCAATAGCCACACGTCCCCGTGGGGGCTCCCGGCCTGAGCGGGCAGGAGGGGCTGCTCCGCCGGGGGTGGAGTCCGGGGGACCCCGCTCTGTGCGGACCACACAGGAAGTGGGTCCAGAGGGAGGGACCCTGTCCTGTGGCGCTCGGAGTCGGAGGGACAGAGTCTGGGTGGCAGGGGTGGGGTTCAGGGTGGGGCAGGGGCTGAGGTCTCCGGATCCCCGTTCCCCTCGAGCAGGCCCCTGGGATAGAGCTGGGCCTCAGTGGGAGGCAGGCCGGGGTCTCTTCCGACTTACAGAGCTCCCCCTCGCCTGCCACCTCCCCCCCAGATCCACAGCCCTGACTCAGCAGCTTCGCCCAGCTCCCCACACGTCCCACCCCAAGCTCTTTAATGACTTTTTAATAAATTGAAAAATTGTTTCAATACCAAATGCGATCCCGGGACATTGTTCGTGACTGTATTGAGCTGAAGTCAAACGCTTTGCATTAAATCCGGCTGATTAATAATTACGAGGAGCAAGTCTGTCTTTACTGTAATGTGTTTAGGAAAACTGATGGATTTAATTTTTTTATCGGCCAAAGTAAGAAAATGTAATCTTTCTGAAAGTATCTAATACAACAATGCACCATAATTAGTTTCTCTGGAAACAGGCATAATGGACTGGAATAATAAATCACTCCCTTCGCCCGTCCCTCTGATGGAGGAGAGATTGCCCCTCCGGGGGGCTGGGAACAGGACTGGGGACTGGGGTGGCCATGGCTCCTCCCTGCTGAGTCAGTGGCCCTGGGGCCTGCCCCGCCCTCCACTCCAGGCCAGAGGCCAAGCCTCTGTCAGGGGCTGGGGCCCAGGTTCCAGAGTGGGGGTGTTCACTCTCCTTCCCCCTCTCTATGCCCCCCACCAGCCAGACCCATAGCCACGCCTCCGACAGTCCCTGGGCAGTGGTGACAGGTCACTCTGGGGAGTGTTTCGGGGCCCAGGGATGTGGAGACAGAGGTGGGCAGGTGGGCACCGGAGGGTCCTTCCCTGTGGCTGGGCTGCTCACCATGACCGCCTTCCCGCTGGGTCCCCTCCCCGAACGGGGGCGCCAGGCGGAGGGGAGTGAGCAGGAGGGTCTGGCCAACCGCCCACTCAGAGTGGCCTCTGCCCGGCCCTGGGACTGGCCTGCTCCCACCTCCTCCACACAGAGCTAGGCCCCTGCTTTGCCAGTTCTGGGTCCCGCCCCACTCCAGGGCAGCTCTGCCGGCAGCGTCCATAATCCTCACCCGCTGTACCCCAACCCGGGCCAGCACCCCAGGTGTGGGCTGTCCTCACCAGGAGCTCCCCTGGACCCCAAGTGCTTTCCCTCAGCGGCTGCCCCTCCCCGGCCCCCACTCAGCATCGGCAGGTGACTGTGTGTTATTGATCGTGACCAGCTCCTGTGGCCCAGGGATGGGTGACGTGGGGAGAGCCACCTTTGGCCCAGCACCGGCACCCCAGCATCGTGGCCTCACCTGGATGCAGACCCTCCGGTCCTGCCACCTCCCGCCCTAGCCCCGGCTCGTGCCGGCCGAGCAAAATGAGCACTAAGCTGAGAACCTGGGCCCTGGGACTGAGTCCCAGAACCCCAGACCCAGTCCCCGGAGCCCCACGAAGTCCCAGCCCCGGTCTCCAGCCTCAGTTTCCCCTGGGAAGCCAGTGCAGGTGAGAAGTTTGTGTATAACTGGGGTGCCCAGATGGTGCCCACAAATACCTACACAGCCCAGAACCAGCCAGCAAGCTGGTCCCCCAGAGCCCCTGGAGGCCTCTCTGGCCTCCCCACTCACCCTTCTCCTCTGCCTGGGCCTGTCTACTGAGGCTCCCACCCTCCGCGCCAGCCCCTTCCTCTCTGAAACCTCATGGCTCTGCTGCTGGCCTCCGCCTCTGCCTCCGCCTCCGCCTCCGCCTCCCCCATCCCAGCCCCCCCCCCCCCCCCCGCGGCCAGTCACAGCTCAGACCCCGGAGCTCAGCTCAGACCCCCTCCCTTCCACGGGCTGCCCTGGGACAGGACGGCTCCCCGGTCCTCTGGGCTCACTCGGCCTCACCCCGGGGCATCCTTTCCTGAAGCAGGAGGCTCAGCGGTGACCCCAGGGGGGCCGAGGGAGCCCCCTCTTGACCCTTGAAGTCCTGCTGGGCCAGGGGCTGGAGTACGGGGCGCATGGGTCCGGGAGATGGGGGCAGAGACAGGACGGGAGTCCAGAGCCCCTGTCGGCAGCTGCCACGTTCCCATTCTCCTTGCTTCCCCGCTACAGAGGGCCTCCCTGCTGCCTGTGGCCGGCGGGCGGCGTGTCTGCCCGGCGCCAGCGCCCCTCCTGCTGCTGCGAGACCGCAGGCCTCGGCGCTCTGCCGTGACATTTTGCAGATTTGGGCTGTGTGCTCAGCGGGTGTCGGGGTGAGCATGACCCGGGGACAGGAAGCAGGAAGAGAAATAACCCTTCACCACGGGAAGCCGCTCCCATCGCAGTTGTCGTCGTCGCGGCCTGCTGAGCCCTTCCTGGCGGTGGTGGGAGGGAGGCCCTGTTCCGGAAACAGGTGGCACCGGGAGGGGGAGGGGACGGTGGCAGTGATGGCCAGCGGTATGCCAGGAGGCCAGGCTCTCACCGGGGTGAGCCCAGCGTGGCCTTCCCCGCTCTGTGCCTCGGTCTCCGCACCAGCCAGGCACCTGGGGTCTTTGGGGACAGGGGAGAGTCGGATGAGGGGACAGTGTGTGTGTGTCTCGAGTCGGGAAGAGCAAACACGGTGCGTGTGATTGGGATGGTGACCGTGGGCCCTGGTTGGGTGCTGATGCCACTACTAGGGTGACGGTGACAGGGACAGTGATGGGGACAGCAACACTGAGCCCCGAGCAGTGTAGACGCTGGTGTTTGTGCTGGCGATGGGGGTGCGGACAGCAGTCGGTTCGCTCCGGGCCCCGGCCCTCACTCCCACCGGGGCACGGGCAGCAGCGGCCGCAGCGCCGGACGGAGGCCCGGGATGTTGATTCATTACCTCCGCGGGGCGAGCTAATTGTCCGCCGATCTCTGCTCATCCGAGCCCTGCCTGCCTGACCCGGGCGAGCCCTCCAGAGAGCACCGCTCGGCGTGGGGGCAGAGGTTCCCCAGATACGCCAGCCCCGAAGGCCTCTCCCCTGCATTCGCCTGAGCTGGTGAGCGAGGCCCTGCGGGCTGGGCGCCGGGCTGGGCGGCTGTACAAGCATCAGATGGTGTTTTCCTGACTCCTGACGAACACAATATGGAGTCGCCATGTGGCAGAGATGTGCACGGGGTGCAGGGCTGGGGGATTCTCAGGGCCGAGTCTTCCTTCTCCCAGACACTCCCATCAGCAAACCGTGCCTTTCTATGCAGGGCCCAGTGCTGGCCACTGGGGGCGCCACCGACCCAGCCATGATTCTGCCCGGCTTGCCCTCCGGGAGGCTCAGTCTGGCTGACCGACAGGGCAGGTCTGGGTCCAGACACACCCAGTGACGGGGTTGACATGAGCCCTGGATGAGGGCCGGGCACAGCAGCTCTGATTATAAGCACCTGGACTCCAGCCGCCCTCCCTCCTGGTACCGAAGGGCAAACTGAGGCCAGGAATGGGTGAGGTGGGTCCCAGGCACAGGGGACCTGGGGGCGCACGGGGCCATGTTCCTGCCTCGGGGCAGGGCCCCTCACGCACCCCAGCTCCTCACGCTCAGCCTGTGGTTGCCGGAAGGCACAGATGAAGACTTCTTAATCCCCCGTCTTGTTTTCGTTGAGTCGGGCTTCTCCATCCCCATCTGAGGGGCTCGGCTTGTGTGCTCCGAGGGGGAAATGCCGTCATTTGAAAGCAGAACTGAAAGAAAAGCATCCAGGGCCCCATTTCCCTGCGCAGACGTGATGAGCGAACCACGGTCGTTAACATGATAAAAGTCACTTTGTCTGGGTGTAAAATTCATTCTCCTCATTTGGCACATGGCGCATTTGCATCCTGCCGCAGCTCCTTGGCGGCCTCCTCCCCACGGCCCTGAAATTGTTCCCATTCCCCCAGCCGGCTGGGTCCCCGAGACCTGGGCCTGGTGAGGGCGGGGCCATGGCGCTGGGAGGGGCCGTGGCTCAGGTGTGCCCTGGGCCTGAACCCTCCCATGAGCCTCGAGGCGGATCTTGAGGCCCCATAATCCTTGGCCAGACCTGGAGGGGACTTGGCAGGGTGGGTGAGTGGGGCATTGGGGACCCCAAGGCGCCCCCATTGGCCCAGTTCTTGCCCTGGCTCTGCCGTAGAGCGCCCATAGAAGGGCGCCTGCCCAGCAGCTTGCCCCCGTGCCCCCTCCCCTCCCCCGCTCAGCCCCAGGGGTCCCGCCTCAGAGGCAGGGCCTCTCGGGGTTCCCGACTCCTCCGAGAGGAGAGGGCTTTGTTTATGGTCCCCTGAGCAACTGAGGCAGGGCTCTTTCCTTCCCACCACACCACGGCCAGGGGTTCAAATCCCACCGTCACCTGTGCAGGCCCACCAGGGTCCAATGCCAGGGCTGAGGCAGCGGCCTGGGTCGCCTGCCATCCTGTCCGAGAACACAGACTTGGGGCCCCCCTGATGGGACTGTTCCCTCAGCCCTGGTGGCAGGTCCATGGGCCAGACGCTGCGGCGCTGAAGGCGTTCAGATGCTGTCTGTTTAACCTGAGCCGCGAGGCGGGCCGGGCGCCATAGGGCCTCACCGGGCACCACAGGGGCCATTGGACACAGAGGTAAAAGAGCAGAGCCCCCTGCCCTCTGCCCAGCAGGCTGAAGAGGACCCCCGGCCTGCCTGAAACCCCTGCCCCGGCGCCTCCCACAGACCCTGGGCGGCTCCAGGAGGAGGCGGCATCAGCCTAGGCCCAGGTGCTGGCCACATGTGCAGGGGCTGCGGGTGAGACGGCCCGGAGCTCTGGGGGTGGGGGCTGGGAACCCCCTTCTCCAGGCCCTGCCGGCAGGGCAGCCGTGGGCAGAGGGAGAAAAGGACTGGAGCCCAGGCCCCCCCCCCCGCCCCCCGCCCCAGCTCTGGGGCTTAGACCCAGTTACTGCCAGCTGCCAAAGAAATAGAGAGAGAGACCCCTCTGGCGGGAAGGGGCACCGTGGGCTGGGTGGGGAGTGGAGGAGGCTCCAAAGGGGTTGGCAGTTGGCCCCAAGGAAAAGGAGGAGGGGCCCTCGGGTAAAATGCTCACCTGGCCGGGGGCGGGCCTGGGCAGAGGGGCTCAGAAAATGCCCAGGCGCCGGAGGGAGTCCCGGGTCGCTCGCTGCCCTGCCCCCTTGACCAAGAAGCCTCGGAGAGGCTGGGGAGTGGCAGGAGGTCCCGTCACAGTGGGGGACGCGTCCGGTCCAGGGGCAGCAGGGCGGGCTGGAGGCCCTTAGAGGTGACCTTGGCTTCCCTGGGAAAGGAGGCCCGGCGGGGCCTCGTCCAACTGCAGTGGGAGGCCCAGCTGCCCCTCAGCCAGAGCAGAATTCGGGGACCTGGGGTGCCTGTGGAGGGAGTTACGCACCACCCCCCCCCCCCCCCCCGCCACGAGGGTGCGGGAGGCACAGTGCGCATGGCAGGCAGGGCCCGGCGACAGCTGTTCACTCACTGAAGCTATTTTATAATATTGCCGGAGCTTTTAAAATAATCCCATTTCTGCAGAATATTCCCAGCTAATTGGAGCTGTCTCTTTCTTATTAAACAGAAAGGTTATAAAAATGTGTGTTGAGGGTTTAAGAGCAATACCTCTCGGCTGCTCTGACTGTTATGACAAGGATAACGTGCCGGGAGCCGTGCGTGGCGGGCTAGACGGGGCGGGCACTGGCGGCTGGGCAGGCCGGGGGCAGGGGCCGGGGCCGGGGCCGGGGCCGGGGCAGGGAGGCCAGGCTGGCTCGGCCCGCGGTGCCCGCACAGCCCAGGCTTGAGGAATGGCAGCCTTCCCCAGAACAATTGCTCTCCAAACACTTAGGCTGCTGTGACAGGGCTGTCCATCACCGGCCTCTGACTGGGGGATTCGCATCACTTACTGAGGCAGCGGAGGGGGGAGCGCCTCCAATTAGCCGAGCCAGGAGGCAGCCGAGTCCGCCCAGACCTCCGCGATCGCAGGCGGGGGACGTGACTAAGTACCCCCTGTCCGAGATGGGGGGCCGGGAGAGAGCGGCCTCTGCCCGTGTTCCAGCAACTGAGGAAGGAGCTCAAAGGCCCCCATCCACCGGGGGGGGGGGGGCGCTCAGGCCCGCGGCGGGAGGAGGTCTTTCCCAAGGTCGTCCCAGGAGCCTTGTTCGGAGCGGGGCCGGTGCCCGCCTCTGGCAGGGAGCGTGCGCGCCGAGGCTGCTGTGGGAGCTCTGGGCACCCCTGGACCCACACCCTCCGTCAGAGCGCCCACCTCAGTCTGCCAGGTGTGGGGGATCTGCACCAAATCGAGTGTGAAATGAATCCCCTGTCGCTTAGAGACCGGTGGAAACCCAGTGTTCTGGAAGAGGCACGCGGGATCCCCCGGGCCCTCCCCGCTGGGCGCTGCCCCCATCTGACCAATTTAACGGCAGATCTGTCTAGTCCCGCGACCCTTCCGGAACCGCTCTCGCAGAAGCTTCCAGACTGAGCCGGGCACGTGCCTCCTCTCGCTATTTGTCGCATTGCCCCACAGGCCGCCCCTCCCCGCTGTGCACCTCAGCAGCTCCAGGGGGGCCTGTGCCCGAGCCCCGGCCTCTCTGACCGGCCACTGAAATGGGTGCCGCCCAGGCCTGCCCCCGGCTGGGGCTCAGTGCCAACCCCCCGGGGCAGCCTGGGCGCGTGCGGCAGCTGAGAGGTGAGGTAGTGGGTGCCAGCACACCCCGGGCACCCCTTCCCCGCGTGCTGATGACTCGGCCAAGGATCAAGCGCCCGAGGCTTCCCAGCAGCTCTGAGAGGAAGATGAGGGGCTTATGGAGCCCATTTTGCCTCCAAGGAGACTGAGGTGCAGGGACCTTGGGTAACGAGCTCCACCGTCACCTGGCCCAGTGGGTGGCCGCCTCCCCGCCGCGCATCAGGCCGAGGCGCCGGGACGACTGTCCTTTCCACCCTGTGCTCCTGGGACATTTCTCCCATGATTTGCGGCCGCAGCTGTGTCCGCCCGACAGCCGCCGGGCGCCCCTGGCCGGCCTGCTCCGGTGCCCCGCGCTCTTTCATCACGGAACTGCCTCGCTTCTCGCCACAGAGCAGACCTTCGCCGCCTCGCTGGCTCTCCCGGAGCAGATCCCACCTTCGCGCCTTCGCCCAGCCCCCAGCGCTGCCCTCACCGGGGACAGCCTCTCCTCCGCCCCCGGGAGGCCGTCCCACAGGCCCACAGCGGAAAGCAGCCCCGGCCTCGGGTCCCAAAGTGCCCGTGTTCAACGCTCCTGGGCCCGGGGCCCCCAGAGGGGAGGGGGTGGAGGAGGAGTGAGGGGCCTCACCTTCGCTGTAGGGCTGAGGCCTGCTCGCTGGGCCTGTGAGATCAAATCCCCAGAGACTCCCTAAAGCCCAGCCTGGAAGTGTGTGTGTGTGGGGGGGGGGCGGGCGGCGGGGGAGGGACAGGCAGAGCAGAGGGGCTTAGTCCAAGCAGGAGAGAGGGGCCTCCTGTTGGATGTCGTCAGACCCAAAGGCTGCGGCACTGCCTGCCACCCTGGCTGGGAGCAGACAGGAAGTGCTCATTTGCATGTCATGTGCATAGTTTTGCATATTGAAATAAGACGGGCTTATTCGTACTTTTTTTTTTAAGGTTACAACACGCTCCTCATGCCTTGACCCAGCGGGAGCTGCACTGGGAGCCAGACACAGCAACGCGCTCCAACTCCCGGGCCTCGGTTTCCTCATCCGCTCAGCGGGGCTGACGCTGCCCACCTGGAACCTGCTGAGAATGGGGCGTCTTTCTGCCCAGGCCGGTCTGTGGTGGGGAAGGAGGGGAGGAGGGGCGGTGATGGGTTAGGGTCCTCATTCACGTTCAGGAGGAAACATTAGGAATTCTCGCTTGGAGATCTCGGGCGAGCCAGGGTGACCCGGGCAAGCCCTTGTCTTCTGCACAGAGAAGAGGAAGTTCTGGGTCCCCGGGGAGGTGGGGTGGGCACACTCCAGAGGGGAGTTGAGCCAGAAGCTGCAGCTAGACCCTCAGGGAGGCCAAAGTGTGGTCCCCAGGCTCCGCCAAGAGCAGGCCTGGAGGGCGAGGGGGTCAGCAGGGCCTGTGGGAAGAGGTTCCAGACCCGTCGGACTCTGGGCAGGAGCCGCTGGGCCAGGGCTCTGGAGCCTCCTGCGTGTGTGTGGGGGGACACTGAGTGGCGGCCTTATGCGGAGCCCCCGGGCCCATCAGACACACGCAGTTGGCCAAGAGCAGCACAGGAACCGGGGAGGAGTTCCGAGGGCCGGGTCCACCCCCTCCCAGGGACCTGGCCTGCAGGACTGGCCGGGGTCAGCACAGAGAAGGCCTGACCCCAGGCCCGGCCTGATGGCAGCGATGGAGTGTCCCGTAGTCATTGAGTCATTCATCAGCACTGGATATGCCCTCCCCCCCGGGGGGCCTGAGCCTGCCTGGCATACATGCCTGCACTCCCGGTCCGGGCACCATCCCCCACGCCTGCCGTGCCTGACTCATCGCCAGCCTCCTGTCCACGGCCTGCTCCCGCACCCTCAGCAGCTGGCTTGGATCTTCAGCAGGACCCGCAAACTGCTGAGTCCACATCCTCAGGCTCCCCGAGGTCTCTGTCTCTCCTCGTGTCTCTCCGCCCGCCTCTGCCTCTCCGAAGCTCCTCCTCGCTCATTTAGAAATTAAGACCTCAGCAGGATGGTGCTCGGAGCTGCCAGGCCGTGCCGGGAGGCCTGGCGGCAGGCGGGCGTGGAGCCCTTCCAGCCGATGGGCACATACGCAGGCCGGAGCCTCCTCGCCCTCCTCCGACGCTCCCGGCCTGCACAGGGGCAGCCTCCAAGCACCCCGCCTGCCTGCCTGAGCCCCGCACGGCTCTCTGGCCGCCGCCTCTGCAGGGAGGGGCTCGGCTCTGCCTGGAGGTTCCCAGACCTGCAGGGTCTGTCTCTGGGCCCCCGAGGGGCCCTCTGCTGTTTGCATCTGTCCTGGCACCTGCCTGGCTCTGCCGGCCACAGCACTGGCCCGTAACCGGCCAGTGGAAAACAGACACCCAACATGGGGACGGGGCCCGATGTGCCCACCAGAGGGTGCCACGGTTGGCCCCACGCAAGGACCCAGGGCCTGGGGTCTGGTTTCCGGTGCCACTTCACTCGGTGACTGTGGGCCCAGCCCAGAGCGCCTCTGAGGCCGGGTTTGCCGTTGACGGAATGGAGGGGGGGCCTGCTGCCCTCGACAGCCACCTGGGGCTCCACCATCTCCAGACGCAGGTGCTTCCTCCCCGCCAGACCCTGACGGGATCCCAAACCCTCCAAGCCATGGTCAGCTCTGGCACTGTGCCCGGACCCCCTCCCCTGCCCCACCTCACACCTCTGGCCAACGCTGCCCTCCCTCAGCCAGCCCACCTGGGTGCCATGGCCCCCGGCCAGCCTCTGCCCTGCCTGTTTCCGGCCGCACCGCAGAGCCGGTGCCTCCTGGCAGGACCACCGCTCCCCCCTGTGCCTCAGCTGGTGCCCTTCAGGCAGAGGAGAGGAGGGGCCGTGTCCACCGGCCCAGCCCCGGCCTTGCCCCTCTGCGGCCCGAGGAGCTGGAGGCCCGGCCTCTGCCTGCCCGGCCTGGGCCCATCTGCCTTGCGTGTCTCCAGGACATCCCCGCCAGCAGGGTAGCCTCCGCCCAGCTGGACCGCCCTCAGCAGACCCTGGGGGCGCCCGCCGCCCTGGGCCAGTGCCGCTGAGGGTCTCGCAGGGAGGGGACTGGCCGGACACCCCCTCCTCGGAAGGCCGGGGCGGCTGCTGAATCGTAAGTGCGCTCGGGTTCCGCTTTCAGCCGATGGCCTGGCTTCTTCGACCACAGATCCAGGCTGAGAGGGGCCCCTCGGGGACCTCTATCCCCAGGCCTCTCCCACCGACCGACCGACCAACCGACCCGGGTGAGTCCCTGCTCCTTCCTCCCTGCTCCCTGCCCCACCTCACCTCAGGCTGGGCCCCCGGGAGAGCAGCAAGGGCTGCAGGTAGAGACCCGGACCAAGCACCAAAGAGGAAACGGACAGGTTCTTGGCAGAAAGCCTCCCGCTCCTCCCTGCCCGGTGCCCCGGAACCCAGGGGAGGTCCAGAGTGCCAGCAGCCGGGTGGCCGGGCAGCCTCTCTGGGGCCAGCCACTCCCACCGCTCTCCTCCCGTAGCATCTGCCTCTCAGTAATCGAAGAACACCTGGCCCCATCCGTCTTCCAGGCTCCGCAAATGAAGTGCTAACTGCCCCTCACAGGAGCCGCAGCCATCAGTTAGATTAAGCGATGGCGAGCCGGGGCCTGCCCAACCCTAACCGCGCGGCCGCCGAGGCTGAGCCACTGAAGGGGTGACAGGCAGAAGGGAGCTCCGAAGCCTTTGCTCAGGGCGTTCCCCCAGCCTCTTGCTCCAGGAGGTACTTCCTGGGTCCGGCCCGGATCTCCGGGGCCACAGCACGCCCATCGGTGCCAACTCGGTCCCTCGGCGCCTCGTGCGGCTGTGGGGCGGCAATGGCTCCCCCCTCGCCCGCGCCCTGAGCAGAGCTGCCTCCTCCGGGAGTCACGTCGCCGGCCTGCTGGGTTCATGCAGGTCGCCAGAGCGCCCTGTGCCTCAGTTTCTCATTTGCAAAACGAGCAGGAGAGGGACCGCTTGCTTCCAGAATGGCCGACAACTGGATCCCGAAGCAGGCGGGGATGGGAGCCGGCCCGAGCCCTCCCCAGGCCCGTGGGGGAGGCCTGCGCCCGCACCTCCTCTCCTCTCTCTCCGGGGGGCCTGGGCGGCTAGCAGAGGAGGCAATTTGCCGTGGCTGTTTGGCTGATGGGGCGTTAGGCGTGATGGAGATGGAGCGTTCGGTGTGAT
This sequence comes from Cnephaeus nilssonii, assembly GCF_951640355.1. NCBI lineage: Eukaryota > Metazoa > Chordata > Mammalia > Chiroptera > Vespertilionidae > Cnephaeus > Cnephaeus nilssonii. Next base: position 2,360,975 of record NC_137088.1, on the reverse strand, counting down.
GGAAGGCGGCTTCGCGGCGCCTGACTTTGAGCCGCTGACACTGCCTTCCACCTGAGGCAGGAAGCGCGTCTCGGAGAGGGAGAGCGCTGTCAGCTCCCGCCGCTCCGGAGACGTTTATTTATTTGGAAGCTGAACAGACACCTAATGCTCTTCCAGGACAGCGTCGCTCTTTCATTGTCCTCACTTTCTCTGGCCACCGTGGGCTGAGGGCCTCGGGGCGGGGCAAACGCAGCATCTGGGCCTGCGTGCCCTCACACCACCACGCGTGGGACGTGGGGTGGCGCCGTGGGACCCCCCAGCAGGTGTTCAGCTCAGGGTCCTCCCAAGAGGGGTGCTGAGGACTCTGAGGGCCCCGGTGGCTGGGAGGGGCCCAGAGGATAGAGCCAAGCCTTGAACCCTGAGCCCAGAGCCTAGCCTCTTTGTTTTTTAAAAATGTATATTTTATTGATTTTTTACAGAGAGGAAGGGAGAGGGATAAAAGCTAGAAACATCCATGAGAGAGAAACATCCATCAGCTGCCTCCTGCACACCCCCTACTGGGGATGTGCCCGCAACCAAGGTCCATGCCCTTGACCGGAATCAAACCTGGGACCTTTCAGTCCGCAGGCCGACGCTCTATCCACTGAGCCAAACCAGTTAGGGCTGTTATTATTATTATTATTATTATTATTATTATTATATTTTATTGATTTCAGAGAGGAAGGGAGAGGGAGAGAGAGAGACAGAAACATCAATGATGGAGGGAGAATCTTTGATTGGCTGTCTCCTGCACGCCACACACACTGGGGACCGAGCCCTCAACCCGGGCCTGTGCCCTGATCAGCAATTGAACCTGGGACCTCCTGGTTCACAGGTCAACCCTCAACCGCTGCGCCCCCCCAGCCAGGGGAGCCTAGTTGCTGCTCCCCACACTCCGCCCCTCTCTGGGCCCCCATTTCCCCGTCTAGGAGCAGGTTGGGCCAGACCGCTCCGAGGAAACGCCAGGCCGTCCAGAACAACTCCTGGTGGGAAGGGCACCACCGAGACGGGCTCCTGGAGGCAGCAGGCCCGGTGCCCCTCCGGCTGGGCGCCCTGCCCGTCTCCATCCCGCCTGGCCGGGAGGACTGGGCTCTGTAAGGGCCGCGAGGGGAACGCTGGCTTCCCCGTGCCCACACAGCCAAGGGTCCTTCTGCAAGGACGAGGCCCCCAGGCTCCTGGAACCTCCTGTCCTGACACCCCGATTCCTCGTCATCCCTGGGCCGAGCCTGGCCACCCCGCCGCCTGTGAGGGCACCCCCTCGGCCTCCCCGCCTCTGCCGGGGGCACCCCATTGGGCTGTGCTCCTCTCTCCCCGCAGGGAAGCGGTCAGGGGAGGAGGCAGCTGGGGCCGGAGGAGCAGCTTCCTGGCTGGCCCCTGCACAAACCAGCCCAGACCTGCCCCGGGCCACCTCCCGCCTCCCATGTCAGCGTCAGCCCCGCCCCCCACCCCCCCACCCCCGTCCTCTGTGTCAGCTTCAAGGCCCCTTCCTTCACAGCACCCTGCCCCCGGGCCTCCCAGCACCCAGCGGCCACGTGCTGTCTCACCCACATGACGCAATCACGCACGGTGTGAGGTGTTCCCGTTTTCCCTTGTGTCGCATCCCCGCGAAGGGGAGCGTTCCGAGGGGCCGAGGATCGAGCATCCTCCACCTGCCAGAGCCCACCCCCTAGCTGTGCCCTCTCGCAGTCAGATCATCGGAGGCCAGTGACCTGATGGTGAAGGAGGGCTGCCGGGAGCTTCAGCTGCACCCAAGGACGCCCCGTTGCCCCGGGAGCCCCACCCTGGGCTCTTGGCTTCTCTGATGTCGGAGGGCGGGATGGGACCCCGAGGCCCAGGGCTGGGGCTCTGACTGGCCTCCTTCCTGGTCACAGGGAGGTGGATCTGGGGTAACAGCCCGGGTCTCCAGACTCAAAGCTCCCAGGGCCTGCCCTGCACTGACCGCTGGGTGGCCTCGGGCACGCCTCCTCCCCGCTCGGGGCCTCAGCTCCTCCTTCTGTCTAACGGCCTGTAGCCTGGGGCTTGGCCCTAACCGTGCTGTGCAGGCGGCGGCTTACCTGCCTGAAAGGGGGCACTGCAGCCCCTCCGTTTATTGCCATAAATGGCACTCCCCTCACCCCGAGTCCGTCATTGTGAGGAGGGGCCCTGTCTCATTGCACCGGGCGGCCACGCTGCCTCTACACCATGCCCAGCCAGGGGGGTCTGTGGGACCCCCGCATCCCTGGGGGTCCCCAAGGAGCGAGCGGGCGAGCACTGGCTGCCAGCCCATTCACGGAGCGTGTCCCGCTGGGGGCCCTGGGACCACGGAGCCCAGCCCCAGGGCGGCGGAGAACAGGCTCATCGGAGGGGGCCAGACGAGACGGGCAGCCTCCTGTTGCAGAAGAACAATTGCCAAAGCTGGGGCCCCTCTGCTGACCCCATGAGGGCAGAGCTGGGCCCATGGCACTCGGGAGGGGGGTTCTGGCTCAGGCTGTGCTCGGCCGGGAGGCTCCCCTCCTCCCCTTCCTGATGTGCCCACCGATCGCGCTCATCTCGGCGGCCAACTGGGATCCCTACTCCTTTTCCGGAAGCTTCCCGGCCTGCCTGCCTGCGAGGAGGACCTGCCCTCCGGGTGCCGGAGTCTCTGTGGTTTCCTTACCTAGAGCCCCGGCCCAGGGCTGAGTCCTGCCTTCGAGGTAGTACAGGCTTGGTCTCCAGAGCCCCCTGCCAGGTGGGTCCCGCGTCTCCCGTTATGTGGACAAGGAAGCGGGGGCTCAGAGAGGCAGCGGGGTTTGCTTCACCACGGGTGCCATCTGGTGCCAAAGCTGTCCCTTCTCACGTGCAGACCAGACCACTCCTCCTGGGCACAGCCTCGGGCGCCAGAGGTGGACGTGCAAGTCCTTATGCCAACACTTCGGTGCCTCCCAGCTCTGTGGGGCCGAGACGCAGGCCCCAGCTTGACGAGTCCAGAGTGCAGGCGTTTCCTGAACGCAGGCAGAGGCTGCTGCACGTGGGTAGGTTGGGGCCGAGGCAGGGGAGTGGGCACAGGAATGGGGAGGCCTTGTAGCTGAAAGCTTCCTGGAATAAGTGGTATCTGTGGGTCCATAATATCCTGGGTTCAAGTGGTAGCAAAGCCCCACGAGAATGGAGCCATCAGCCCACTGGCTAGTGTAGCAGCAAAGGGTGAAGGAGGGAGGCTGAGGTGAGCAGGCTGAAGTGGGAATGTTTATTTTTTTAAATACATTTTATTGACTTCAAGGAGGAAGGGAGAGGAGAGAGAGATAGAAATATCAATGATGAGAGAGAATCATGGATCGGCTGCCTCCTGCACGCCCCCCACTGGGGATCGAGCTCGCCACCTGGGCATGTGCCCTGACGGGGAATCAAACCGTGACCTCCTGGTTCATAGGTCGACGCTCAACCACTGAGCCATGCTGGCCGGGCTGAAGTGGGGACCTTGCTGCCCCAGGTGTCCCTATGGGCTTCCTCCTCCTACACGTGACATAACCACGCCAGGGACTTGCTTGACACACAGTAGGTTTACCATAAAGACCTCCCAGTCTCTTCTGGGCTGCTGAGCCCCCATGCAGAACCGGCCCGCGCCAGGCCCCCAGCCACAGACAGGCCTTCCTGTGCCTGCTGCCCCGCCCCTCCCAGCCAGGCACCTTGGCCAGGTGGGTAGCTCAGGCTTTTGCTGTCGAACACGTCATTGTGCCGGCCAGGGGAGGCCCCGGCTCTTGGATTTACCCCCCAAGACCCCCACCGGGGGCTGGAGCCGCCGCCAGGAGACCGAGGGTGCTGTGAGCCTTGGGGTTGCAGTGCGTAACTCTTACTCCCTGTTTACTCTTAATCGCCTCCCCTCCTTATTCGTCTTCCTTTAACGGCCTGTCAACCCGAATCTCCCGCCTCTCCCTCGGCGCCCGTGGCTCGATTAGGTGCACATCTGTGGAGACTGGAGCGACAGTGCCCAACTTCCGCCCCTACTCGCGCCCCCCCGCCCCCCGCCCTCCGCTCCGCCTGGACTCTATGGGGGCAGCACTGCCATCCCAGGGTCAAAGGGCAGGGAGGTTGCCCCTGACATTTCTCACCTGCCACTGCCGAGTGTGCCTTGGAAAGGGGCCTCCCGAACCCCGGGTGGCAACCAGGAGGGTGAGGCCCTTTAGCTGGTTCCCTGGGGCCACGAACACGGGCGTTTGCCCAGCAAACAGCCGGCGGAGGATGCCGCAGCCGGGAGGAGAGAGACCTTAGAGATGGCACCAGCGGGCGGGGCTGGGAAGCGGCTGGTTAGCCCAGGCTTGTTGACTTCTATGCAGGAGACTTTCCCCCAAATTCTGTCCAGCCTGGGGGCCCCCCTGCCCAGAGGTGGGCGGGAGCATCTGGCACAGTCAGGCAATGGCTCAGTGAGGCCCGCTTGTCCCCCGCAGAGCCGGCCGGGCTCGGCCTCCCAGGACCCAGCAGACCTCCTGTTCACTAGACCCCAGGCCTGTCAGGAGTGTGGGGCCCAGGCCCTGCCTTCCTCTGGTAATGTTTTGGGGGCCTCGTACTTTGGGGCTGAGGACAAACCTGCCTGGCCCCTGAGGCTCATCAGGCCGGGAGAGGAGGAGGGAACAGCCCAGGAGGAGCGGAGCGAGGGGAGGCTGTCCGGAGACCGGGCCCGCCCTCCTCAGTCCCGGGGCCACCACGCTTGTCTCCTCGGAGGCCACTGTGAGTGGGTGATGGCCCCTCACCCAGGGAGCATGGGGGTGGTCTCCGTCCCTCGCTCCTCGTGTTAAGCAGAGTCTGTGGGCAGTTCCTGCTCAGAGGGTCTGGCCCCATGCCCAGCTGGCAAGGAGCATTCTCACACCCGCTCTGCACTAGGGGCACCTTGGCGGGGACCTCGGGGGGTGCTCCCTCTTCCCAACCACGAGTGCTTGGGTTTACCCAGCAGTTCACTCCCATTTCACTTCATCCTGGGAAGGGGGTGGGAACCCACACAGGCCTTCACCAGGAGGAGGCTGAGGCTCGGAGGCCCGCAGGCCGGAGAGGAGGAATTGACAGCAGCCTCCAGGACAGCAGGGTTCTGTGCGGGTGTGTGTGTGTGTGCGCGGGGGGAGGGGGGGGGGTCCTGCCAGCGCCGGAAGAGGCTAAGCAGAGGCCGAGCACACCCCCGGGGCTGGCGCTGGGGCCGTCCACGCAGAACTGACACGAGTGGCTGCAGAGGGCTGCGCCCTGCATCCTCAGCCCGCACAGCGGCGCGGGGGGCCCAGGTCCCCGCGCAGGGAGCAAGGAGACTCGGCCCTTTCCTTCTGCCCCGGGCCGGCCCGTCTCCCCTCGAGGGCCCTGAAGGCGGCTGCAGCCACGGGGGTGAGGGCGAGCCGCTGCGCGCTCCGTCCGGGCGGAAGGCTGCCGTCCCCCCGGACCGCTGCCTCCGGCCCCGCGGCTGAAGGTCGAGCCCTCGGAGGGCTGCGTAGGCGCCGCGGCCGGCGGGGCAGCGCGGGGCCGGCGGGGACGAGGGCGGCGCGGGCACGGGCGGGCGCGTGGCCGCGGCGGGGGCGCGCGGGGGCGGGCCGGCGGGCGGAGGGCGGCGCCGGCGGGTTGGCGGCCGCAGCTATTTGAGCGCCGGTCCCGGGCGAGCGCTCAGAGCGCCCGGAGCCCGCGCGGCGGAGACATCGCGGCGCAGCCGGCGGCCCGCAGAGGCGCCGCGGCCCGTGCAGCCCGAGGTCCCGCGCGAGGAGGCGGGGAGAGGCCCAGAGCGCCCGCCGCCCGCGCCCCCCTCCCCGCGGCGCCGCGTCTTGAATGGAAACATGGCGGTGCCGGCTCGGACCTGCGGCGCCTCCCGGCCCGGCCCCGGCGCCCCGCGCCCCGCGTGCGGGCCCCCGCGCCTGCTGCCGCTGCTCCTGCCGCCGCTGCTGCTGCTGCCGCTGCTCGCCGCCCCCGGCGCCTCAGCCTACAGCTTCCCGCAGCAGCACACGTAAGTGCCCGGCCGCCCGCACTCCGCCCCCGCCGCGCCCGGCCCCCCGCGCCCCGCAGCGGCGGCGGCACCGAGTCCGCTGCCCGCGGCGCCCGGGGTGGCAGCCCCCAGCCCGGAGGGCGGGCAGCCGCGTCCCGGCGCCGGCGGCTGCGTCGCGAAACTTCCCCGCGGTGCCTCTCCCCCCGCCCCCCGCCCCGCACCCCGCCGAACGGAGCGGCGCCAGATCTCCCAGCCGGGGGTGGGCTGGGGGTCCGAGCTGGCCGGCGGGCTCCCTTGCCACGGTCCCGGCGAGAGGGAGACCTGGGCTTGGCTGAGGGGGCGGCGCGACCCCCGCCTCCTGGGTGGGCACCTGGCGCTCTCCAGCCAGAGGCGCGGGGCACCCCACACCTGTCTTCCGTGGCTTTTTCCTTGGGGGGGGGGGGCGGATGCAGAGAATGTGGGCGCCTGGTGGCGGCTCAGGGTCCTCTGTTCCTGGCCGCCCCCCTGCACCTGGGGGAAGGGTGCCCTGGCGAGCCCAATTGGGAGGCGCAGGTCCCCGGGTGGGGGCAGAAGGTGAATGAATGGCGGGGGGCGGGGGACCCTGCTGCGGCCCCAGCAGGAACATCGCCTCTCCTGGGCCTGCCCAGCCTCTCCCTCCCCCGGAGCCGCCAACTCCGCTTCCTCCGGGTGAGCGGGGCAGACGTGCTCGGGCTGGGAGTGGGCATCCAGGGCACGGGGCCTCTAGGACGGCAGCTGTTTGTGTGGGCACCGTGCCCCAGCCTGGTCAGTGCCCAGACAGCCCTCGCCCCGATTGGCTTTGGGTCACAGCAGCCACCTTGCTGCCTGTTATCGCTCTCGGCTCCCCGGGGAGCCACCTGTCCTGGGCTCCACGGGGGATCTGGAAAGCGAGTGGCCCGGCTGGTAGGGGAAGGGTCAGGCCTCAGGGAGGGAGAGGCTGGCTGTGCCTCTGAGACCGTCCCCCGGAGGAGCGGTCCTGCTCCAAACCGCCACCGCCGCGTGCAGGTCTCCCAGACGAGGCGCACGGGGAAGGCGCCGCTCCCGCCTCCCTCCTCCTGCCCTCGCCCTCCTCGCTCAGCCTGGCGGTGCTCAGGCGGGTGATCAGTTGGCAAATTACAGGTGCCGCACGGACGTGTCCTCTGTCAACTGTCTGGATTTTTCGTGTGTGTGGAGGGGGGAGGGGGTGCGCAGGGAGAAGAGAATCGCACGAAGTTCGGGGCTTCGGGTGCGTTTTTGCCTTTCGTTTGCCGGGAAGGAAATGGACTTCGGCCACGACGTCGGAAACAAGAGCGAAAGCGTGGTTTTCTGTTGTTCCTTTCCCCGCACAGCCGAGCCCTGGCGGCTTCACGGGTCCTCCGTGAAGGTTTCCACAGACGCCTCTTCCCGCCTCTCCCCCCCTCGCTCCCTCTCCCTCCCACCTGCAGCGGGTCAGCTGGCCGCGGGGCCTGCGGGGGTCTCGCCGGGAAGGACAGTGTGAGACCCTGGCAGGAGCGGCCACCTGTCCCTCGGCCCCCAGCAAGGAGACGGGAGGCGGGGTGATGGCAGCCGGGTGATTTCCAGCTGGACGCTCTTCTCCTGGCGATGGAGTCGGAGCTGATGTGGGGGTTTGGGACACGTCTTGGAAACCATAATTAGAGGACGAGGTGGGGGTAGGGTGAGGGCTGTGCGCCTCTGAGGGTCCAGGGGGAGGGGACGAACGTGTGACGACACAGGGTTTGACCGTGACAGCCAGCGCCCTTCAGCCGCCCTGGTCCTGCCGATGTGATGCCCACGGACGGATCCTTGGAGGGAGGAGGGGAGGAGGGGGAGGAGGCCCTCCCGCCCCCGCCCCCATTCCTCATGGCCACCATGGCTGGGTGGAGTTGGGGCTTTCGTTGAACTGACAGAGGGCCGAGGCTGCTGGGGTTGGGGTGTGGGGGTGGCCGCCCTGAGCTCTCCAGGGTCAGCGTGGCCGGCCGGGATGAGATGGCACAGGTGGCTTTCTGAGGTGGGAGGTGGGGCCCAGCCTCAGGGCCCTGGGGGACAGCCCTCCGCGGAGAGGCCCCAGGTGGGGAGTCACGTCCTCATTAGTGTCTGGCAGCGCAATGGCCCGGCTCCTCATGCTGCTGGGCTTTAAGCAAGTGCGGGCTCGGGGCTGGTGGCCGTCACCGCTGTCCTCGCTCCGGCAGGCGCGTGGCTCTGTGCCCGCCGGGCGAAGCGGGCCGAGGCTGCCGCCGAGGGGGAGGGCAGAGGCATCGGCGCTGGAGAGAGGACAGGGCTTTGGCTTTGAGGGGGCTCTGTCACCCCCCTTGGACCTGGATCAGGGTTTCCAACAAGGAGGCGGCCACATGGGCACAAGGGCACGCGTGTACATCCCTGCACGCGTGGGGCCGGGAGTGGGGTGGCTGAGGCGGAATCGGCACACACGCCGGTCACGGCTTCCTCCTGCTCCCAGTTCTGCTCAGCCCCGCGTGGTGGCAGGTGGCGCGATGGCGTGACGGCGCCGCTTCGCCTCTCCTTGTCTCCTTCCTCCCCAGGCCCATCGGCCCCTGCCCTCCCTGCCTCCTCCTTCGGGTCTCTCATCTTTTCTCACCGCCCTGCGCTTTTTGCTGGTCCCTTTCATCTCTCTGCCCCCCTGCCCTGCCCGCTCTCCTGTCACCTCTGTTGGACCTCTGTCCCTGAACCCTGGGTCGCTCTGGCCCCTGCTCCTCGGGGCCCCAGCTGAGAGCTGCCTGCTTGGCCCTGCTCTGCCCCAGGGATGGTGCCAGCCAGCGCCTGCCTTCCTCTGGGTGTGGGTGGGCATGGGTGGGGGGCAGAGAGGAGCCTGGGGGTCTGGACGCCCCAGCAGATGAATGACAGCTGGGGGGGTGCGCTCCTTCTGAGGGCCTCGACCGAGCATGCGTCATTCTGGCTGCGGTTAATGGTGGGTGACGTGTGTCTGTCTGGGCCTCTGCACCTCCCCGTGGCTCTCCCGTTAGAGGGAGGCGGCGTCACACATCTGGGTCCCCGTCTCCCCAACAACCCGCCGCAGCTTTTCCAGGAGGGGGGGGGGCGGGGGCAAGGCTGGAGATGTGCAGAGCTGCCAGGGCTCACATCCCTCCCGGGGTTGAGGGTTTGGGGGGACCCTGGGCTGCTGCCCCCCCTGTGCCCCACCTTTATGGGGTGCCTCTTCTGGCCAGCTGTCCAGGCTAACCCCGGACACGGGAGGGAGCCCGTTTTAAGATGAGTTCCCTCCTCGTCTGCGGCGAGCTCACTCTGGGTTCTTAGTCACACTGGTGTCCCCAAGGAGAGACTGAGTCACGCGTGGAAAGGGCGGGTCTGTGCTGAGAGCCTCCTCCCCGCTGCCTGCGCAGGTGGGCGCGGCCAGCTCCTGGCACCTCAGAGGCGGGCGGGGGCGGCCAGCTCCCGGGAGGAGGCAGTGTGGGCCATGCTGGGTGTCGGGCAGGCCCTGGGGCTCATGCTTTGGTCTTCAGAGCTGACCCTCTCCATGGGGATGATCTTGCCTCAGTGTCCCCAACTGAGATAACAGAATTGCTTTCGATACCGGGGGTGAGAATTAGTGGGAGAGGGCGGGGCCCCTGGTGGGCAGGGCGGGCTCCGAGTGTGAGCGCCGTGGCAGCTATGGTAACAGCCTGATGGGCCCCACCCACCAGGATGCCTTGGGCTGTGCCGCTCGCTCAGGCTGTGCCCATCCACATGGGATGTCAGCTCCTTGAGGCCACCTCCCTCCCTCCCTCTCCTGACTGTGGGGGACGTCGCCAGGCCGATGGCGGCCTCCCCTCACGTAGCCCAGGCCAGGCCCCTTAACCTCAGAACCCAGGGTCCTGCCCATCCCCATACGGGGACCTGCCCAGTGCCCCACAGCCGCTGGGTGGGGACTGCTCTGGCACTCAGCTGCCCGGTGGGCAGCGGAAGCTCACACCTCAGTCTGTGGACGGGAATGAGGAGGCCGGTGAGAGGCTCCCGCAGGCCCCCGCTGGGACCGTGCTGCTCCGGCTCTGCCCTGAGGGGCCTTCCTGGGCCGTGGCTGCCCTGAGCCGGGTCCTCAGGGCCCCGTCCGCCTCCGGCCCCTCCCGCGTGCGCAGGCGGTCGTGGGCCAGGCCCGCCTGGCATGGGCGTGGGCAGCAGAGACGCTGTCTCGAGCGGCCGCGGTGCCATCTCCCCCCCGGGCTCTAGGGTAAGGGTGGAGCGGGTCATGGAGACCTGGGCCGCATCCTCTAGTCCCGGACGTTTCCGTCGGGCCCCAGGGGCTGCAGAGGACTCGGTCCTTACAGACTCGGTGTCCTGCTACCTGGACAGGTGGGGCCGGGGTGCCGGGAACCAGGGTCTCCTGACTAGGGGACTCTTCACGGGGCAGCTGGAGTTCTGGGAGTCGAAGCGGGCAGCATGTGGCACAGGCCGTCTGGCAGCGTCCTGTCGTCGGTCGATGGGGTCTCTTTCTCCTTCCCTCCTAGCGCCTCCCTGCGGCTCCCCACCTCCCAGCGGCTCCCCACCCCTCTGAAGCTGTCCTCTCAGGCCTCCAGGCTCGAGATCTGCCTCTGGATCTGGTGGCCTGTGTCTTTAAGTGATGGGCCCGGGCCCTCAGGCCTGGGAGGGCGCCCCAGGGCCCAGGGTACCCTAAAGGCAAGGATGGGGGCTTTCCCACGGCTGGTCATGGGCCTCCAGCCTCACGTCAGGCTGAGGTTTTTCTTGTGGAGCCTGCAGGAAGCTGGAGAATCAATATGCCTGTTCCCAGAGGGAGGTGCACGTGTGGTTTCTGCCTTTTCCCTCTCCCTTCCTCTGTTGTCCTGTGTAACCTGAGGAGCCACGCGCGCTGCCTGTGGCTGAGAGAGGGGAGTTGGCGGGGCAGGTACAGAGGATCTCTCGGTCCCCACAGGATCTCCTGGGGCTAGAGGAGTCGAGGATGATGTCCTCCAAGCCCACAGAGCTGAGCCCGCCGCCCTGACCTGCCACTGTGGGGCTCAGGCCATTGGTTTAGTGTCCCCAGCCCTGGTCCTGCTCGTGGACCACCTGGTCCCCCTCCTACCCCACGGGGCCCCCGCCTTCTGCTGGTGCTGGTGACTGGGCCTGTGGGGGTGGGGCCTCACAGAGTAGGAGACCTGGTCTTGTTGGGATTCGTGGGGGCGGGGGGGCGGTCTTCACATGGGGGACCTAAGAGTCCCCACCATGGGCCGGCCTGGTCCTGGGGCCTCTGTCAAAGGCAGTCTCAGCCCAGCCCTCTCCTCTGGCTGGGCAGCTGGTGGGGACCTTGGACAGGGCCCTCCCCAGGCCTCAGCGTCCTCTCCTCCAGGGCCCTGGGCTGAGGACAGGCCCAGGCTCCCCGCTCCTCTCCACGCGGACCCCCAGCCCCGATGGGCCTCACTCCTCCGGTGGGGAGCCCGCACCTCCCGTCCGGGCCTCTGGCTGCTCTTTGGGCGCCTGGAAGCTGCTTCCTGGCCTGACCCACTTTGAGCTCCGATCAGCCTCATTGTTTGGCAGAGAGGGGGGCGCAGGAACGCTTCCCTGCTGATCATTAAACCGTATCTCCCCCCCCCCCCCCCGCTTTGGGAAAGGCTCCTGAAATAAAGGGGGAGGAGTGGGGGAGGAGGTGGGGGGTCACTCCCTCTGCCTGTCTTCCCTGCGTGCACCCTGGGCCCGTGCTCCCGCCTCCATGCCTTCCTTCCCTCCCGGCCAGTCCTTTCTGAGGGAGCCCCCTCTGGGCACCCACGGAGGCTGGGCTGCGCCGCCCGCCCGCCCGCTGTGCGACCTTGGGAACTTCCTCAGCCTCTCCGGTCTCGGGCCTCATCTCCAGCAGAATTCCCTCGATGCTGTTGCCTCAGAGGGTGGGGGTGTGACAGGTCCGGAGGGATAGGCCTGGCCCCAGAGTGAGGTGATGTGGGCACACGGGCCCCGACTGGGTCTAGGAGGGTCCTCAGTCCAGCCGGGCCTGCACCCCGAGTGCCAGCCACCTGTCTCGTGGCCCATAGCACCCACCACGCAGTGCCAGCCACCTGTCCCGTGGCCCATAGCACCCACCACGCAGTGCCAGCCACCTGTCCCGTGGCCCATAGCACCCACCACGCAGTGCCAGCCACCTGTCCCGTGGCCCATAGCACCCACCACGCAGTGCCAGCCACCTGTCCCGTGGCCCATAGCACCCACTCAGTTGTGGTTTCTGGGTCTTTTCTCTTGTGCGTGGCCCTTGCCTGGGCCTGTGCATACATGTCAGCTTGTGTGTGGAAGTATCTACGTGTGTGTGCTCTTATGTTTTTGTTCACATGTGCTAGATGTGTTCATGTCTGTACACGTGTGTACGAGTGTCCATTTGAATATGAAGACATGCTTGTGTGCATGTGTATGAAAGTGTGTGCCCGTGTGTGCATGCTTGCGTGTTGTGTGTGTATGTGCAGGTCTGTGTGTTCGTGCATGCTCAGGTGTAGGTGTGTGTGCGTACGAATGCGGGTGTGGGCGTGTGCTTATGCATGTGTGCACATCTCTGTGTGTGGGCATGTGCACAGTTTATCTCTGCCCCCGGATTGCGCCCAGTGCCCACCTCCTGCACCTGCCTTTGCGGTTAGTGCCAGGGCTTGGCTGGGCAAGTGCTGACAGTGAGCAATGAACCCGCCTGGTTGTTAGGACCGGTGTTTTGCAAACTTTTCTGTCAGAATCAGCCTGAGTTATGGCTGAGCCGGAAAGTGTGATCATCTCCCAACTGGCTCGCTGACAGTCTGCAAGGAAACACGGGCTGCGTCCTTGTAGTCCCGATATTTGCAAGTTGAATCGTATGTAGATGCTCTGGGAGGCTTGGACTCAGGAGCGGGGTGAGTTCTTCCTGAAGCCAAGCATCTTTGCAACAGCCCTTCCCCGTGGGGACTCGGGGGGGGGGGGGGGGGTCCGGGCCGGCAGGGGGACCTTGCGGGGTGACCTTGGGCGGACGGTTCTCCCTCTCCGAGTGGGCGCTTGTCCTCTGCGCACAGAGCGGAGGGAGACGGCGTCGGCTGCAGGTTTGGGCTCCTCAGCAAGGCCTCTGTGCAGCCGCTGCAGGCGATCTGGGGTGCAAAAGCTTCGCTTGATGATCCCCGCATGTTCCTCTGTGGGGGGAGGGGGGGTCTGGTGAAGACACTTCCTTTCAGGCGGTTTTTGTCACTGGCCTTTATGAGCCGGGCTGTCTGAGGGTCCTGTGCTGGGCGCTGGCCCTCGGGGCTGCGGCCTGGGCCCTGGGCTGAGGGGTTCTGATGCCCGAGGGGCCGGGCTTGCTCTCCTGCGTTCTCACGTGTTGGCGGTGCCGGGATAGGCTGGAGTCCTTGGCATTTGGGAAGGGTTTCCGCAGAGGACGGAAGAAGAGAAGGGCTCGGGAGCCCGCGGGCCAGTGAGCGTGCCTGTGGGGCAGGGAGCGTGGGCGGGGCCGCCTCCGTGGGCACCGTGGGCCTTGCATGGCCCCTGACTTGGGAAGGACACATCCCAGCCACAGACGGGACCCCGATACCTCCATTGTGAGACAGGGAAACTGAGGCCTGTGGTGGCGGAAAGGAGACCTCAGGGGTTTTACTGCTGGCTGCACGCACTGGGGGGGTACGGGGCGGGGCGGGGGGGCAGGACCCAGTCCCCGCGCTCAGTACAGGCTGCTCTAGGCGCCATCCTGCTCCACACCCCTGCACTGGGCGCACATCTGGTTCCCGTTCCCGTAAACAAACACCTCCTACCCCGGGGTGCGGGAGCATCGGGACCTCTCCTGCAAACCCCGCAGAGCCAGGAGCCCGTGCCGTGCGGCCCAGCTCCCGCCGTGCCCGCGTGCGGGTTCCCAGTCGCCAGGCTTCCGGCGGCCTCGGGAAGGACAGCTGCGTCGCCGGGCGGGCGGGAGCGGGCCAGGGCCCCCGAGGTGGGGGGAGGCCGCTCCGCCGCGTGTCTCCGGGCTGACGTGGCATTTAAGCCTTAATCACCTCGCCCGCAGCCGCGTGCTCCCGGCGCCGCCTGGAACGCTGCGTTTGAGGCCTTAAAGGTCAGCCTGGTGCTGCCACCCGTTCCTGCCGACACGGCGCACCGCCCACCCCGGCCCGCCCGCTCCGTCTGTCAGAAAAGAGGAAGGAGCTGCAGAGCAGGCCTGTGCCGAGGGCGCCCACAGGTGGGGCCCCCTTCTCCCCTGCGCTCAGGCCTTCCCGGACCCCCACTCCCATGCTGCAGTGTCTCCCGTGGAGTGTGAGCTGGGACCTGGCACCCCAGAAGCCTGCCCTGGGCGGAGCCCTGCTCCTCAGCCCGGCACGCTGGTCTCCGGCCACTAGCCCTGGACATGGCCAGGCCCCAGCCAGGCTGACCACCTGCAGGTCCCAGCGGCGCTCTGGCCTCGGCCCTCCTGCCCTGCTCGCCGGGTCCCTGGCCCAGCCGGCCTCCTCTGGCGCCCTCCCCGCGGGCCTCTCCCACCTCGGCCCAGTTCCCAGGGCCTTCCCTGGAGGTGGCATTGAGCCCACTGCTGCCCCCTCGAAAGCGGCCTGAGGAGTGCGTTCGGCTGCAAGGAAAGGCGGCCGCTTCTGTGTGCACCTTGGTAACCTCAGTGACCGTTGTCCACCCTCCGAAGGGAGCCCAGGGGTGGGCGCGTGGCGCTGTCACGAAGGGACCAGCCCGCCTGGCTGCACACGGGTAGTGTCTGTCTGTCTGTCCTTGCTGACACCCTCCGGGCAGCGAGATGGCGGCCACAGCTCCAGGCCTCACATGCAGAGACGTTAGCATAAAAGGGGAGGTGTTTCCTCTGGGCTCCGAAGAGGAACCTCATCAAGGAGCCGCTAGCCAACGTCCCCTCACACCCCATTGGCTAGCCCTGGGTCACATGTCCACGCTAAGCCAATCACTGAAGGTGCGCTCTGATGGGCTCCGGCTAAGCAGGGTTTACCCTTGAGCTAAGGAGGGGTCACCTTGGGGCTGGCGGCGGGAGGTTCTTGCAGACGCGGGTTTTGTGGGCAAGCATTGGGGGCAGTATCTGTACAGACAAGCCATCTGCACGTGGGGGTGGGCCGAGGAGGACGGTGGGTGGGAGGGGAAGGGAAGCGAGGGTGTCCATGCTGGAGGGAACATTGGTACCGGGAGTAGCTATTTTAACCACATCATCCATCCGTGAGCTGGACCCTCACATGTGCTGTCCAATGAGATTGGTCCATGTCATTCCCATTTCACAGACAGGAAAACTGAGGCAGCAGGGCTGCGTGATGCTGGAGTCACACCGCTGGGGGGAGGGGGAGGCAGGATGCACACCCGGCACTGGGGTCCGAGCAGCCGCCACGGCCTCACACCGCCCTCCTGCAGCTCGCCGCCTCCAAGCAGCCCCCCCCCCCCACCACAGGCCCTCGGGTGCCTCCGCCCTTCCCGCTCTTCCGTCACGCCTGTCCCTCCGCAAAGCTGCACGCAGGCTGAGGTCCGCAGAGGGTGGCGTCATGGGGGCTGCTGGCTTTCTCACGGACGGGGGGGGGGGGGGGGCGCGGGCACCTGGGCTCCCTGGAGACGCTGACTGAGGGGCTTGTCCGCTGACGACCTTCTTCCCACACCGCACTTAGCTGTGTGCCGGGCCGGCTCTGGGGAGCTCACGGGCTGGGGGCTCCTCGGTGAAGAAGAAAGGGAAGTGAGGCTGAGGAGGTGATCACCATGCCTGGCTGGGGCTCCCGGAGCATGGGGTGGGGGTGGGCGGACTCCTCTCCAGCCCCATTTCTGACAGGCGCTCTCAGGGTCCCCCCTATTCCCGTGGTTCTGGGCCTCCACGCTCCGGGCAGAGGAGGCTCTGGGGAGAGGGTAAGCCACTGATGGGGGGCGAGGACAAGGGGCGGGGGGAGCTCGCCCGGCTTGATCCAGCCCCGGTTCCCCAAGCTCCAGGCAGGTCCCCTCCCTCTCTTGCTGACCTGCCCCCAAGGCCACTGCACCCCTGGCCAGTGCCTCCTGGCACCCGATGCCTTGGGCTGCCCACAGCTCATGACGGGGGCCTCCCAGCCTGAGGCCCCGCAGCCCGAGTTCCCGGCACAGAGCGGATGGGGAGGGGACGCAGGGGCAATTCCGGGGCCATTCAGCCGGGGGATTTGCGTGGAGCCAGCGCGGGGAAGTGTATTTCACAGGCGTGTCCAGACTGGTGGCATAGGGAGGCCGTTACTCCAAGATGGAAAAGGCGGGCACTTCACGGGGCCGTGTAGTGGGACCCGGAGCCGTGGTCTCTGTTGGCCTCCCTGTCCCCCTGCTGCCCACGAGAGAGCCTGGTCCAGGGGGCAGTGATGGAGGCGGGCGGAGCGGGGTCACAGAGAGAGTCTCCTAGGTGACCTTGAGTCATGTTGTGCCTCCTTTTCCTAATCTTTAAAATGGGATCCTATTTCCCATGTGAGGATGGAGCATCCGGTCATTCGGCCAACATTTTTGGAGCACCTGCTGTGTGCCAGGCCCTGTACTCAAGAGATGGTGTTTTGGTGACAATATCTACCAAGAATTACCAGGAGGGTCTTACTGCTGGGGCCCCGGGACCGGCGGGGGCGGGGAGCGGGGAGCGTAATAACGTCACCCTCAGCCTCTAGTGTGTGCTGGGCTGAGGCTCAGAGCTCTCTGCTGCCCCAACCCGGGGTCAGAGCTCAGTTACAAAGTCCAGGGGGCGAGGTGGGCTGCCTGCGGGGTGGCTCTGCACAGGGCTGGTTGATGGGCCCCGGCTGGTGTCTGTGGAGCAGATGAGCGAATGGAGACTGAGCTCCCACCTCCCTGGCAGGCTTCGCCCCCCCGCCCCCCGCTCTGCAGTGCCACCTGCACCTGCCAGCCCCCGAGGCTGTTCAGGCCCCTCATGTACCTCCCACCCCACAAGGCCCCCTGGACTCCCCTCCTCCCTCCACTCCTCGGTCCGGACCAGATCAGACGCCTGCTCTGCTGGAATTCTAAGCTCCCGAGGGCAGGCCCACATCTGCCCTGCTCGCCAGGGGCCAGCCTGGAGCCGGGCTCATACCCCAGTGAGTGAATGAATGAATGAATGAATGATGAATGAATGATGAATGAATGAATAATGAATGAATGATTAATGATGAATGAATGAATGGTTAATGAATGATGAATGAATGAATGAATGGTGAATGAATGAATGATGAATGAATGAATGAATGGTGAATGAATGAATGATGAATGAATGATGAATAAATGAATGAATGAATAGTTAATGAATGAATGAAGGAATGACGAAGGAGGTGGTAGGGAATGTGCAGGAGCTCGGGAACACCTGCAGTGCTTTGGCAATGGCAAGCCCTGCTGGGTGTGCCTGACTGCCTCTCCTCGAGCCGGCCCCGAGGGCTACCCAGGCTGGCCAGGCAGTGGCTCCCGTCGGCCTGGACTTCCTGGGGCAGCCCCTGGCTCCCCGTCCTCGCTGCAGCCATGGGCCCCGCACAGCCCTCGGGGGGTTGCATTGCTCAGGGGCTCACCGCCGAGCACAGGAGGAACCTGCAATCGCATGCGATTGGCATGCGGCCGGGCTCCCTCTGAGACGCCGGCACCAGCGAGAAGCCAATCTCAGGGGAAGGGGGCATTCTTTCCCACCTGGTCCAGGTTCCTGCGGGGGTTTGGGGGGGCTCTTCTCCGCACTGCCGAGACATTCCCGCAGCAGCGTAGCTCCGGGGGGGGCCGCGGGGGTAAGGAAGGACTTCCCGATTGCTCCCAGCTTGGCTTGCCTGGGGAGGCCATGGGGATCCTGATGCGGGGCTGGGCCCCTTCTCAAACCTGGAAAAGCTCATAAATGAGGGGTGGCCCTCACCTGCACCCTGTTTCCTAATTTGAGTCTTGGCTGTTGGAGTCCACCTTGGAATGGGGAGACTTCATGGTCTAGGGCAGTGGTCGGCAAACTCATTAGTCAACAGAGCCAAATAGCAACAGTACGACGATTGAAATTTCTTTCGAGAGCCAAATTTTTAAACTTAAACTTCTTCTAACGCCACTTCTTCAACATAGACTCGCCCAGGCCGTGGTATTTTGTGGAAGAGCCACACTCAAGGGGCCAAAGAGCCGCATGTGGCTCGCGAGCCGCAGTTTGCCGACCACGGGCCCAGGGGACAGGGCTAGGGCTCCGGAGCCATGCTTGGTTGGGTTCAAGTCCTGGCTCGATACAGACTGGCTGTGTGGCCGGGTGTGTGGCTTCCCCCCCGGACCTCAGAGTCCATCCGTGAAGGGGGCCCGATGGGTCTGCGCCTGGACCAGGTGCGGGCTGGCTTCAGGGGAAGCACACGCCGAGCGCACAGTAGGGGCTCTGCCTCCCCAGTTCCCTTCCTTGTGCTCTGCCACCTGCTGGATCCGACCCCCTTTCCCAGGCCTGCCTCCCCGGCAGAGGGAGGTGGCAGGGCAGGTACCAACCGGGTGAGGCGGGAGGGGCGGGGGGCTGTTTGAGTAAATCAAATTCCAGGTGTTTCTAGAAAACTCTTTTCTTGCCAGGCAGCAAGCTAAGCTCTGCGGGAGCTTGGTGACAGACGAGTCCGCAGCCCCCGCCTGAGGCAAGGGTCAGCATAGTGGGGTGAGGACTGTGGGTGTGAGAGGGGGTGGGAGAAACCCAGGAGGACGTCCTGGTGTGGGTGGCTTGTCCAGGTGGAGGAGCAAAGCTGGCCCTGCTGGGTGAGTTCGGGCCTTTGCTCCGCCTCTCCTCGCTACCTGGCTGTCCTCAGGTGGCCGGCCAGCCTCCACGGGGGTGGGCAAGTGGGGGGTCTGCCCTGAGGAGGGTCAGAGGATCCTGCATCCTGAAGGGGGGTCTCTGTGCTCCTCGAGGCAGGAGGCTGTGTTGAGGATACACACAGAGGACGGCTATTTGTGGCTCAGCGAGGATTTGACTCACGCTGGGGGCTGGGGAGGCTGTGCAGGAGGGGCGACGGGGACGTGTGAATGACAGAATCTGGCCAGAGCGGTGGGTGACACGTGCCCAGGGCCTGTCTCGCCCCCTGCCAGGCGGGGTCCAGCTGCAGGAGCTCCTGGGGCCTCCCTGACGCAGCCTGGTGACCCTCACAGGTGCCTCCACCCTACAGGGCCGCCCCGGGGACCAGGCGCGGGCGGGGCTCCATCACAGCCCCTGGCGGGCACCCGGGGCCTGTGTCCAGGTAGCCACCTCCCGAGAGCCAGCCCGGCGGAACCTCTGTGTTCCATGGGCCTGGGCAGGGGTTACGTTTCCATTGTGTCCGACTACCTGGAAAATGGGGGGAGAGAAGGCGGCGCTGCAGACCCCCAAAGGCCCCGATGTGTCTGCAGGAGGCCAGGGCAGGAGGCTCGGCCGGAGAGCAGACCGGGGAGCCTCTCAGGGGGCTGGCGGATACCCCGCGTCCCTGGCCCGGATCCTTCGCTTTGCTCTGGGGAGGCCGCGGCTAGGTCACCAGCGCCTCTTGCTCATCGCCGAAGGTGACAGCGCTGGGGGACCGTCGGGTGGGCCACTCCTCCCCGCACTTGCTTCTGGCTTCTGGGAGGAAGTGGCTGCCCGGCACCGGCCTTTCTCGGAGCGCCATGAATTATGCACGGACACCGCGGGCCCGGGCGGGCCCATCATAAGTGAGCTTTAATAATTCATCCGAGAGCAGCCAGGGAAGGCGAGGGCCTCCTGGACCTGCCCCAGGGCAGCCTCTGCGTCCGCAGGCCTCCACGGCACCGCCCCTGCCCCTGCCCCCTGCCCCCTGCCTGCTCCTGCTCCTGCTCCTGCCCCTGCCCCTGCCCCTGCCCCCTGCCCCCTGCCTGCTCCTGCTCCTGCTCCTGCTCCTGCCCCTGCCCCTGCCCCTGCCCCTGCCCCTGCCCCCTGCCCCTGCCCCTGCCCCTGCCCCCTGCCCCCTGCCCCTGCCCAGCTGTGTGCGGAGGTCGCCCGACTGGGAGGCGCAGCCCGGAGCAGGTCCAGGCCGGAGAGCAGGAGCCTCCTCCTCCGGGCTCAGCCTCGGGAGGAGGCCTCTCGGGCACTGGGTAACGCGTTGGCCCAGGAGGGCGTGCGGAGGTCAGCGCTGCTTGGGGAGAGGCGCGGCTTCACGTGGGGGGCGAGGTGGACAGGCCAGCGCTGACGACGCACGTGTCCTGAGAGAGGCTGGTGGCCCGGGCCGGGCTGGGGCCGGGAGCCGGGAGGCAGTGGGCACAGCGTGAAGGCAGGTTCCAGGCCCCCGGAGGCTTTGGCCCGCACAGAGGGAGCTGCCATCAGCTGAGCGGGGAAGGGGGGAGGAGTGGGGGGGGGGGGAGATGGAGAGAGAGTGAGGATCCAGAGGGAGGTCAGGGTCTCAATGTGGGGCCCATACCCTTTGAGAGGCCCGTTAGCTATCCCAGTGGCCGCCCCCACCTGCCCCACCCAGCGCTGTCCTGCCGTGCGCCCCGTCCCCTTCATACACCCCGTCCCCTTCATACACCCCGTCCCCTTCACCTGGTGTTCCACTCTTGGGGGAGAGGAGGGGGGGGAGGAGCGTGGTAGACTGCTCCTAAGCCCCAGTGGAAGGGGGTTATCCAGGCAGCCTGCCTGGTAGAGGCAGCCTACCGCAGGCCTCCTTGGGAGGGGTGAGAAGGCCTGCAGCGCCCGAGGTTGGGGGTCCCAAGGGCCTCGCCCCTACCAGGCCCTGGGCCTCCCCTGCCTGCCCTCCCCCTCCCCGGCTCCCTCCCCCTCATCCCTTCTGCAGGGTCCAGCCGCCCACGCCTCCCCGTGCCCTCTGAGGGTGAACCTGCCGTGTCACCTGTCTCTGGATTTTTGATTTGTTTAATTATAGATGAGTTTTCTGCATAATTTATTCCAAAAGCCTGGATTATACTGTACAATTAAATCACATTCTGATCAACAACTCCACATATAAAATTAACAACTGGCAGCAGCTTAATCTATGCTGCTGCATCTGCACGCAGGCTCCCCGTCCCTCTCTGCCCCTTCTCCCCCCATCTCCTTTCCTCCCCCCCTCCTCCTCTCCTATCTTCTCCCCGCTCCTCCTGGCCCCTCCCCTCGGGGTGGGGGCCTGTGCAGCTGGCCTCAGAGCTGCAGGCCCCTCCCTGAGCGCTCTGTCCCGTGGCCGCGGGCCTCCCCAGCCTTCCAGCTGGGTCTCCATGGTTCTGCCTGCTGAAGGGGGTCCTCACCCCACACCTTGCCTGAAGGCGACACCCCCTCTTCCCTCCCACCTTGTTCTGACCTTGCCCTGGAGACTGAGGCCTGGGGTCCCGCAGCCTCTGGGCCAGCATTTTCCTGCGCCCTGTGCCCACTCCTGGCCCCTCTCAGCGAGGGAGCAGGGGGCTGAGGGGAGCCGCTGGGGACGCCTTTCCACGGCACTCCCCCTCCCCACCTCCTCCCCCGAGTGCAGGCATTCCTGGGAGATGTCCTGAGTGCTGGGGGTCGGGGGGAGAGGGGGCTGGACTGAACGAGCTCGCCCTCAGGGGGCTGCCCAATAATAGCGCTGCTCGTCAAGGTGGCACGTGGACTTGCCTTACTCAGCCGGTCATTAGCACCCTGCTCACAAACAGCTTACTCAGCCGGTCATTAGCATCCTGCTCACAAACAGCGAAGCCGGGATCCGGGGGCAGAACTCTCCAAGGTCACACACACGGCACAGCCCTGGAAGGCGGGGCCGCGGCCCTGGTGGTGCCTGGACCACAGGTCTGGCTTCTCTACGCACACGGCCCGGCACCCATCCTTGTCACTGGCCCCAGGTCTCTTATCTGTGCCATGGGGGCGCCGGGCCCAGGCCCTCCCGGGGTGAGGCACGCGGGAGGACATGGTGGTGCTGGGCTCTGCCCCGGCCGCCGTGCCCACAGCCGTCACCGTGCCGCCTCCCTGCGCTCCTCGCCGTCTTGCTAATTTGGCACTTGGAGACACTTGCGGATGAGCAGTGTCATCTCAGTGAAGGGCCTGGAGCGTCACGGGTGCCAGGAGCCAGCAGGTGGGCCTGCCGCTGGGAGGGTGGCCTGGGCCGCACTGGCTGACGGGGGGGGGGGGGGGGGGGGGGGCTGGTGGAAGCCCCACAGGATCTGGTCCATTTGCCTTCGACCCAGTGGGGCTGTGGTCCTTCCAGAGCCCTCCTGCCTCCTGCTGGGCGAGGACGACGATGCCGACCAGGACTCGGCTCAGGTGGGTGGGGGGTTTCTCCAGCTGTGGGGCTGGCACCGGGACACCAGCCAGACCCGGGCACCCACCGAGCCGCGTCTCTGTGAAGATGACACGAATGGCCCAGCGGGTGTGGCTTCGCGATGGAGCACTGGCCCAGGGGCCAGGAGGTCACCGGTCCGATTCCCGATCGGGGTGCACCGGGGCTCTGTCCCTGGTAGGGGTGCATGCAGGAGGCAGCCAGTCGGTGATGTTCCTCCCTCCTCGATGTTTCTCTCTCTCTCTCTAAAAATCAATACAAAACATATATTTTTTTAAAAGATGAAATGAAGGACCTGTCATGGTCTTTTAAACTCCTGGACACCACAGTGCTCTCCGGCTGGGTTTGGTGCAGGCGGGTAGTCAGAGAACTTGCGTGCGGTGCACGGAGGGGATGGGCAGTGCAGCCGGGCCTACCCCCCAGGCCCCGCGTGCCAGACCCGGGGCTGGAGCTGCCTGAGCGTCCAGGAGGGGGGTGTCCTGGGGGACCGGGCCCTGCAGACCACAGCGGAGTGCAGAGCCGCTCAGCCCGGCGGGGGGGAGGGGGGAGAGGGGAGGCTGTGCACGTGTGTGCGAGCACTCGTGTGCGTATGTGTGTGAGCACATGTGTGTTGGGGACAGGGAGGGAGAGCGGAATGGAGGGAGGGAGAGTGAGTGTGTGTTTTGGGTAAGAACTGGACTTTATCCTGAGATTTGGCTCTTCTGGAAAAAATGTTTTAGGGTTGACATAGCCTGTTTGGATGAAATGGTGGTGATAATAATAATAATAATAATAATGTGTTGTCTGAGCAGAATAAAAACCTGACACCCATGCCCGGTCTTCCAGTTAATTTTCTTTTATCTGTGGAACCCTGGGACCGAAGACCTACAGACGCACTGGGACGGAGTCAGCGGCCGGGGATGGACCAGGGCTGTGCTCTCTCGCGGGGCGGGGGCGGGGGGGACCGTGATTGGCCCCTTTGCCGACGTATACCTATTCCCACCGTGGCCGGTCTCAAGCTCCCAAGGTGACGCCCGAAGGCAGAGTTGGGTGGAGGCGCACCCTGCGTGGCGTTCTGTGTCCACCACTTCCTGGGTGGGCGACCTTGGGCGGGTCACTTGCCGTCTCTGTGCCTCAGTTTCCTCATCTGTACGTTCGGGAAGGTGGCGTTCGCCTCTTCCTGAGGATTGAAGCAAGGACGCCGGCGCCACGGCTTGCCCATCCCTAGGGGTGTCCTTGTACGTAACGGTCCCGGGAAGGAGTATGATGGGCATTCTGTCCCCTCAACCAGCCAAGGGCTGAGGTCAGGGTCAGGGCCAAGGCAGAGCTGAGGGTTCCCTTGGGAGATCAGCTCCCTGACCTCACCCATGCCTGTGCACCTGCCTCGCTGGACACAGGTCATCTCGGCATGAGGCCCGCCAGGCTCCGGCGCGGGAACACAGAACCGCCACCTGCCCCACTGTCCACCCACAGCCGGGGCCAAGCCCTCCGTGCCTGGTGGGCAGGAGCCAGGGCCGAGCCGGGCCCGCATTCTCCACCGGGCTTTGCCCTCCCCCAGCTGGCGGTCGATGCCTGATCACCCTTCGTGCCTGGCGTGCAGCCTGGCCTCTGCCCGGTGCGGGGTTCGCTTCCCCTGTGGTGGGGCGTGGAGGTGGGCGACACGCTGCGGCCCAGCCAGCAGCAAACCGAAGCTAATACCTCTTTCTTTTGATGTTGATTTTTTTTTTTTTCATTTCGGTCCTGACATTCAGCTTGGCAAATTGCAATTAGCGACCCGCCCGCCTCCTGCTCTGAGTTCCCATGCCAACGGGCCCGGGCACACACAATGGCACAGCCCAGCCCCCGCCACAGGCCTGAGGAGGGCTGGGGGGCAGAGGCAGCTCTTCGGACCCACAGAGCTAGGAGGGTCCTGGCACCACGTGGCACCGGGGGGGGGGGGTCAGGGAGGCAGCAGGCCCCTGGCAGGCGCGGGGCCAGGTGCAGCCCCCCCGTCCTCGGGCTACTGGGCTGGCCCTCCAGAGGCGGGGGGCTGGCACCCCTCCCTTGCCCTCTGGGGCGTGCTGGACCCACGGCGTATTGCGTCCCTGGCAGCCCTGGGAAGCCTCACTGGGAGGCCTCGTTCTGGCTGCGGGACTGGGGAGTGGAGATGCCTTTTCAGATGCATTCGGACGAGGGGTCCTGGTCCCCGCGGAGGCGCCTGTGGCCGGGGTGGGGGGGGGGCGGGGGGGCGGGGACCATGTCTTGGCAGCCCCTGTGCTCACCGATCCGGCGCTGCCTGAGAGGGGTCCCAGGTTAGAACCTGGGCCAGGCCTCTCCCCAGATACCGCCCTGCGCGTGGGTTTGGGCTGAGAACACAGGGCCATGTGACCGTCTGTCCGTCCTGTCCGTCCCACGCTCCCTGGGCAGCATCCTTGGCGGGTCCTCGTGTGTCCTTCTCACCTCTGAGGCGGCCCCTGCTCAGGCTGGTGGCTCAGGTGTGGGACTCGGGGGGCTTGCCGTGTCCCCAGAAAGGGGCAGGATGTTCTGAACTGGCCCTGTGTGTGTGTGTGTGGGGGGGGGGGTTGGGGGTAGGTCCTAGGGAACATGCGGCCAGGGCCCTCGATCAGCACGTTTACTGGGCGCTGGAAAGGCGAGGGCCGCCGAGCTGTGTCCACTGCTCCGAAGAGGCCCGATGACTTGGTGGTGGCAGCAGCCACTCGTGTCCCTCCCTCCCCCAGGCCCCACCCAGCCTTGGGGACAAGAGGCTCCGAGCCCAGCAGGCTCCCTGGCTCCCTCCGGCCCCTCCTCCACGGGGCCAGTCCCCATTTCGGGGCCGCTCTTCACCGCGCAGTCTCCCCGCAGGTCCCGAGCCGCTGGGCTCCCTCCGGGCGTCTAAGGTGCCATCGGTCCTCCTGCCGGCCGCCCAACAGGGCCTGGGCCTCGGGGCTGCATTTCAAAGGAGTCCCGGGGGCACACTGGTGTTTGAAGGGGTGGCTGCTGCTGGGCCCCCCCGGGTGCCGGGCCGGGCTGTTCCGGGCACCAGGCGGCCCCCTGACCTCTCTCCTCTCTGCACGCAGGATGCAGCACTGGGCGCGGCGCCTGGAGCAGGAGATCGACGGCGTGATGCGCATCTTCGGGGGCGCCCAGCAGCTCCGGGAGGTAAGCCTGCCCCCGCTCCCCTTCTCGGACCCTCTTCCACGTGGGAATGGGGCGGGGGGCGGTCTCCGGAGATGAGGAGCGAGGACGGTTTGGCGGGCCTGGTTGAGGACCCGGGTGGTGAAACATGCATGGCTGAGTCACTAGAAAAACAGTGACTCCTCCGGGTCTCGGCCTGCCCTTCCCGAGGTCGCTGTGCCAGGTGCCCCCGCCGGCCCTGGTGCCAGGCTCTGCAGGTGGTCAGGTGGTGAGGCTGGTGTTGGAGGCAGCGTCGGGGGCGGGAGTCCAGGCCCTGGAGGGTCCGGCGGATGCAGTCGCGCACGTGAGCCAGAGGGACCGCCCGCGGGGCGCGGGGTGGCCGGTGCCGCCCGCCCAAGGCGCTGCCGGGCAGGATGAGCTGAGAGCTCGGCGAGATGAGGATCCAGGGGCGGGAGGGGTGATGGATTGGACCGAGCGGCCACATCCATCCTGGGAGATTATGTTAATGTTTGCGATGGGGATGTGGAGAGCGGGCCATCCGTCACCCCCGAAGGCTGCCGATGTGTCGCTGTCAGTGTCCTGAGCCATCGCTTCTTACGGGAAAGCGCAGAGGCCCAGGGAGCCGAGCTCCAGGCGGCCCGGGAGGAGCGGCCAGGGGCCTGACCGGCATCTCCTGCCCGGGGTTCCCCGGCGGACAGCGGAGTACACGGAGCCACTCAGAGCCCAGGTCCGGCTCGGGGAGCAGATCCTCCTCTGTGTCCTGCCGTCCCTCTCGGTCAGGGCCAAGGTCAGAAGGTGGGACCTCCGTGGGGCAGCTGCCGGGGGGCTGTTCTCGGTCGTCTCCCCGCGCTGAGCTCATAGCAGGTGCCGGGAAACGGGTGGCAGACGCGGGCCGCGGATGGAGGACCCTGGACAGCAGATACTCATCTGGGTCTGAGGAGGTGCTCACAGGCGGAGAGGGGCTCCTGGAGCAGGAGATCGATGGCATGATGGAGGTCGGAGGTCGGAGCCGCCCATTTGCTGGCTGTTCTCCCCCCGGGGCCCAGCCTCCCTGAACCCCCGTCCCCGGAGGCGGTAACCCCAGCCCACTCTCCCCGTGAACTCCCCATGCCTCGGCCGCGCTCTCCGAGACGTAGGCAAAGCTGTTCCGGGACAGAAGCCGGTCTGTGCTCAGGAATAGACGGGCGCTCGCCGGGGTCTGACGGGCACGGCCACGTGCCGCGTTGGGTTAGTGAAGAAACGGGAGTCCCCCGGAAGGTGGCCGCGTGCCCGTCGGGGCTTCCTGTCGGGACCCGAGACGCGCCCACGTGAGGAGTTAACCGGCGCCTCGGGTCAGGCGTGTCCCGCGCCCGGAGTCACCTCCAGGACGTTGTTAGGAGAGTCTGCCACCGAGAAAGGAACCCGCACGGTTCATGCCCGGGATTCGGTTCTGTCTGAACCACTGAGCCTCCTGGTTTCTGGACCCGGGCGTGGCTGGGAGGTCTGGCGGGGGGTGAGGGTGAGAACAGCAGGGGCAGGCGGACACCCCGTTGTCAGAAGTCAGACTCCCTCACGGATCATCTTCCCTCCGGGTGGGCTGTTTCTTTCTGACAGCAGTTGGGCCGTTCCAGTACTTTCATCAATGAGCTCATCGCCCCCCTCCCCCTCCACATCCCCCTCCCTCACACACACCAAAGTCCGGCAGCCCTGGCGGGGCAGGGCTGGCACGGGGCGGGGCTTCCGACTCCTGTCCCGGGGGCTCCTCTGGAGTGCCTCCCTCTTGGAAGGGTGGGCCTGGGGCAGTGGGTGCTGGGCTGGGGCAGGACCACGCGGGTATGGGTGTGGCCGTGGCCGTGGCCCACTGAGAAGTGCTGACCTGGCGCTCGGCTCGCCTGGCCGCCCTCCGCCTGCTGCCGCTGCCAGCTCTCCAGCGGCTCTGTCCTGCTCCACTTTCCTCACCTGCTTCCTCAGCCTCTCCCTTCCCGCTGACAGCCCCGGCGGCTTCTTGGCACAGGGCACAGGGCACTCGGCGGGGCGGGCGGCCGGGAGCAGGTGAAGAGTTCCAGCGGGAAAGGGCCGCCCTGGGGGCCAGGAGGGAGCACCCCCGCCGGCTCCTACCCCCGCGCCCGGACTGAGCCCCCAGGGCTCTCCTTCCTGTGCCTAGGAGGGGGCCGTGTGCCCAGCCCGTGCCCGGCTCCGAGGGGTCCGGAGAGGCTTGCTGCAGAGCCCGCGGACCCTGGCACCAGCTCTCCCCTGGGGCCGCCCGCCCGGGCCCCCTGAGCGGATTCTGAGCTGCCTCAAGCACCCTGCAGCCGGGTGATCCTGAATCCGGGCACCTTGGCCTCCTTCCCCTGAAGGGCCGTCTTCCCTCCTGTCCCAGCCTTCGAGGGGCCCCACCCCCAGAGGCCGGAGCCACGGCGCTGGCAGCTGCACGAGCTCCGAAACTGCCGACGGTGGCATTTGGGAGTTCTCCTTGCCTGGGCACTTTCCTCCCCAACCGCACCACAACCCGGGGCGGGGATGACTGGCGCCGACTGTGGCCCATTTACAAGTTGGAAAGCATGGGGCGGGGGTCCCCCGTCACATTTCCTCCTCTAACCCCAGAGCCAGCACATAGTAGGAGCTCCTGGAGCTCGGGTGGCCTCCCTCCCTCATGCTTATGGCCAGGCACCATTGAGCCATGCCCCCCAGGTACCCAGCCTCCCCTCCCCGGCCCGGTCCGACTCTGCCCGTGAGCAGGTCACAGAAGGGTGGCGCCGGCTGCAGCCTGCCCTGCCCACGGCCCCTGGAGGCTGAGCGAGGCCTGCCAGGCCCCCTCTCTCCCCTCCCCCATCAGCACCATATTGTCCCCATCCTGGGGGGGAGAGCAGAGAGCATATGCTTGGGCTCTGAGCTCATTTACATAATGAGGCTGATCAGGATGAATAATTCATCAGGTGCCTGGGGGTGCCTGGGGGAGGAGGCAGAGACGGCCAGTCTCCCCACTCGGAAGCCCACGTCCCTCCGATGGGTACAGCCCGGGAACCACCCCCTTCTGACGGGGTGTCGGGGGGAAGGGGGACAACTCTGTAGACTTTCGTGGGAAAGCAAAGCAGGAGAGATTCCAGTCAGACGTGAGGAAGGACCAGGGCCCGGGGATGGGTTCCTGACCGCGGGAGGCACCGTCCTGGAGGGGCCGGCGCTGCTGGTGGAAGAGAAGAGCCTCGGTTGGGGTGGGGGCCCGAGGGGAGGGAAGGCTGCTGGCCAGAGGGGGCTGGGAGCAGAGAGCTGGGACGGCCACGTCTGGGGACCACAGGCCACCCTCTGGAAGGCTCAAGCCGAGTCTGGATCTCTGAGGCTCTTAACTCCCCCGGACCTGGGCTCCTGGTCGGGGCAGACGTGGCGTAGAGCCCTGCCCGTATCGCTGACCGCCTCAGCCCGCATGGTCCTGACGTACAAATGGGGAACCAAGGTCCTGGCCAGCTGTCTCCCCGAGCCAGTCCCACCCGGAGCCCGCCAGGCCAGGCCTGAGGAGCGGTGGGGCTGGGCAGAAGTCTCAAGGCAGAGGTGCAGGCCCGGGGCTGCCTGGAGGAAGCCCCCTGGACTGCTGAGCTGTGTCCACAGAGAGCAGGGCCCCAGGCCTGGGAGCGCCCCCCGCCCTCCCCGCCTGCTGTGTCCTCCTCTGGACAGTCCCGGCGGTTCCGGCCGCTGGGTGCCTGAACCCCCGCTCCTCTGGGTCCCAGGGACGGTGCTTCTGAGCCTGTGCTGGCGCCGCCGTCCCCGCCCGCCCTGCCTGCCCCCGGCCATCCCGCGCAGTCTGCTCCGCGCCCGGGAATGTGTAATTAATATTTGCAGCGCGCCACATCTGGAGCGGCTCTGGGCGAGGACCGCAGTCTGGCTCCGTCGAGGCCCCTTCCTGTGGGGCTCGGAGGGACTGGGATGGGCCGGTGGGTTCCCTAGAGACCAGCCTGCCTCCCCCACCCGCGCTGGTGCCACCAACTCCTGGAGCGCGTGCGCACTCACGCACGGCTCAGGGGTGCTGGCCCAGGCTGCGGTTAACCCCCCACCCCCCGTTTGGGGAGGGTCCTGTCTAGGCCCCTGGGCCTCTCAGGCGGGGTTAGCAGGGCCCGAGAGTGCCGGCCAGGGAAGCTCCTAACCCCATCAGGGCCAGGGCTGGGGCAGAAGAGGCAGGAAGCAGGGGTGGGACGGTGCAGGGGGCAGAAGTAGCCCTGGAGGGTCAGGAAAGGGAAGCTCAAGCCGGGTGACCCCAGACCCCACAGCTGGTTCCATCCGACACTGTGGTTCCCCTGCGCCCCGAGACAGGCCTGCAGCTCCTGGGCCCGGCAGCCCCTCACACAGGCCCCGCGCGGTCCCGGCTGATGCGCAGAGGCGGGCGGGGTGAAGGAGCCCCCCACCCCCCTCTCACCCCCACCCGTTACCACCCCTCCTCCCCCAAGCTCCCAGAGGCCTCCACTGTCCTGGGGGCCGTGTGCTTGCTCCTCCTGCAGCCCCGCTGCCCGCCACCTCCCAGCGGGACCCAGCGGTGCCCCCGCTCTCGTGGCGAAGACAATCCGGGATGTGAGCGGTCGGGGTGGCAGCGGTGGGGTGCGGGTGTGAAATATGCTGCTGGGTAGGGATTGCTGCTGCTCGCCTCCCTAAAAACCCACATATATTATTCTTTAATGGAAAGTTAATTGTCTTATTATTCCCTCCATATGGTCCTCTCGCTCAGCTCCCAGCGGGGATGCTCGGGCTGAGGGGGCTCCTGAGAGGGCGTCTGAGACGCGGTGAGGCCGCCACGTGAGCAGAATTGGATACAACAGGCAGAGACACGGGGGCAGGCCGAAGCCTCGCCCGGACCCCCTCTGTGTCCCCCCCGCCCCCCCCGCCCAGCCTGCTCCCCACCGCCTTCCTCCCCAGGCCCTGTCCTGGGAGCGGCCCCTCTGCCTCAGCCAGCCCCCCCCCAAAACTGCAGGGTCCGAGACCGCGCTCTCCCATTCCCGCGTGGGGAGATGGGGGTTGGGCGGCTGGTGGCTGCCCGCCTGCTTGCCGCCCCCACGCGCTCCCGTCGCCTGCAGGAGAAAACTCCATTTCTGAGAAGGTTGTTAAAAGCCGATTCAGCCGTGGCAGGAGCGCCTGCCTGAGGGCCAGCACGCTGGCTGGGTCTCCGCACCCCACCCAGAGAGGGGGTGCAGGGAGGTCATTGTGGGGGAGCGCTGCCTCCAGACGCCTGCTGGGCCCCCCACCCCTGCTCTTGTCAGCCCACCTCCCTTGGCACCGGCCCCTGGAGCCTCCCCACCTGCAGCGGGGCCACGGAGGGTGAGCGGCACGGTGCCCGGCTCTGCCCTGCCCTCCCGGCTGCTCCCCGCGTCAGGGGGCCGGTGAGAGCAGCCGCACAGCAGGCGGCAGAGGCAGCGGCAGGAAGGTCCCCAGAGGCGTGAGTGGGTGGTTGCATCCTGCCGTTTCCCAGTCTGGCAGGGAAGGCGGGCGCGGGGCGTCCTGCGGGGAGGCCTCGGGGTCTGCGATCCCTCAGCCAGGAGCCCCTGCACAGGTTCCCGGGGAGGCTGTGGGCGTGGAGGGGGCGGGTCTGGGGTGAGGGACCGCGGGGTGGGACCAGCGGACCCGGGTCTGGTGGTGATCGACATGGGGGAGGGGCCACCGGCTTCCAGCTTGTGCCAAGAGGCCGCTGTGTCCGCGCGGTCAGTGCCCAGAGGAGGGGCACCAGGGCTCGGAGGGCGAGAAGGGCTGTGCTTCTGAAGGCGGGGCTGCCCGAGGCCCCACGGCTGGGAAGGGCAGAACTGGGATTTGAACCCGGAGCCTGTGCCCGCGGCAGCCACGGAACGGTGGCCCGTGGTAGGCGGCGATGGCGGGGCTGCGTTCCCACGCTGGGACCCGGGGCGTCTGGGCCGTGTGGCCCTGCCTTTCTGAGCCTGGGCTCCCCGTCCGTGAAATGGGGATCCGCGCTCCCCTGTGCGCACGGGAGACGTGAGGGTCTCAAAAGAGCGGGGCCAGGAGAGGCTGCAGACGGCACCCTGCAGCTGTGGGGGTGCCTCGGGGAGCCCCCGGGACCTCGCCACCGCTTTGGGGAGTTCAGATGCCTGAGGTGTCCCCGTGGCTTGTCTGAGCCCAGGAGTTCGGAAGTCAGGTCCCTCTTCCCTGCCGTGTGAGTCCGCCGGGGCTCGGGCTGCCGTACGACCCCACGGACTGGGTGGCCTACAAACCACAGGGACCCGTGGTCGGAGACTGGGAGGTCCAAGGTCGAGGCATCGACAGACCTGGAGTCTGATGAGCCACTTCCTGGCTCACAGGTGCTGCCCTCTGCTGTGTCCTTACATGACGGCGGGCAAGGACCCCTCTGGGTCTCCTTGGTTGGGGCGCTGCTTCCATTCATGAGGGCTTCCCGGGAGCCCCCCTCCCGGTGGGGATCAGGTTTCTACGTGTGAATCGGGGGGGGGGGGGGGGTAACGCCTGCTGATCGGGACATCTTCGGGGACCTTAGAGACCCTCAGGGCCATGAGCCAGGGAAGGGCGGGCAGCTTCTTGGTCCAGGAACCCGAGGAGCCGGCTGCAAGGCACCCCTGGGGCGGACAGGCCCGGGTCAGGGGGAGGAGCCCTACACCCCAGAAGCGGCCTGGGACCCGTTTCTCCAATCAGTCAACCAGGGGGCTCAGAGGAGGGCTGGGGCGTGGCTGGCAGGGGTGGGGTGGCAGGAACCCCGACCTCTGGGCGGGCCCAGGTCTGGGCACTGGGTCAGAAGATGGAGTGGCCGAGGCCGGGGCTGAGGACCGCGGGCCCTGATGGCGGCCCCGGTCTCTGCGGGTGCTCTGACCGAGGCCCCTCAGTTTAAGAAAGAGAGTCTCAGAGGTGCGAGCGGAACCCCGGCCCGCGGACCGCACTGCTCTCTCTGGAAGTTTCCGTGGACAGCCGTGGCTTTGCTGCTGGCCCATTCCCTGAAGTGGGCGCCCCTCGGTCCTTCCAGCTTGGGAATCTGGGATGTTGGTCAGCTTTCCTAAGGCAAGACACACACACACACACACACACACACACACACACACACCCCGCAACACACAGCTAGTGGTCAGCTTCAGAGGGACCCCACACTTACAGGTGGAGGAGAGGCCAGACCGCTCCCCTCCCCCACCCCGGCCCCTGCATCCACCTCTGAGAGGGATGGGGCTGCAGGTCCGGGCGTGGGGGGGGGGGGCAGGTCTGGATGATCCAGGGTGGGAGATGGGGGCTGGGGTGGCAGCCCCCGGGGATGGCTGACTCCATCTGCATTCCTCCCTCCGCCTCCCCATCCTTCGCCGGGTCGGTGGCAGCCACGGAGACGCTTGCCTGGGATTCGTGGAGCCCCCAGCGTTTCCAGAGTCAGGGAAGTAATTGGTTCTGACAAACCACAGCCGGCCCGGGGGCAGCACGAGCCGCATTTACCGCCACCGACCGGGCGGGAGACGGCGGCGCAGCCTGGCTCCCTCCGCCCGCTCCCCTCCCTGTGAGCGGAGAGCCAGGGTGTGGGGACCAGCACAGAGCCCCGACCTCCACTCCCCACACCTGCCTCTCGGCCCTGGAGCCTGCCAGCTCGTGTCGGGGAGACTGAGGCAGAGCCCGGACCCTGGGCGGCCTCCTCAGGGCCCTCCTCTCCCAACCTTGGTTCTCATAAACCAGGGAACCAGGTGTCCGACCCCAGGGCTGGGGCACCCCGGGGTCAGGATGCGGGTGGGGCTGGGCCCTCACCGGCGAGGCTGTGCCGCCCACAGGGGCCTGCGGTGCACACGCGTGCATCACGTGCCCACCAGGCTGGCGTGGAGGAGGCGCTCAGCTGGTAACGGTTCAGTGAGGGCTGAGGAGGGAGAGGCAGGGCTTTGGTGTCCACAGGACCCTGGGAGCCATCCAGCCCCATGGGGGGGGCGGGGAGGCGGTGAAGGGGGGCAGGCCCAGTGCATCGGGGTGGAGCCTGGGTGCCGCCGGCCGGCCCGGGAGAGAGGAGCCTGCGTGGGGTCTGCTGGGCTCAGCCCCATGCGGAGGCTCTGGCCGCTCTGTGAGGGGTGCAGAGAGCAGGGGCCACGGAGAGGGAGGGGCTCAGGAGAGGAGGCGCCAGGTGTCTCCTGGGTCCAGGAAGGTTGGGCTGGCCAAGGAGTGAGGCCTGAGCGGAGGGAGAGAGGAGCACGGGGCCTCCCAGCCAGCCGTCTGTCCGCCGTTAGGTTTCTGAGCTTCCTCCTCACCATCCACCTGCCACTCCTCACCCGGCCCCTCCAGGCCTCTCCCCAGTTTGAAACCGGCCGGCAGCTCCCCCCGCAGGAAGCCCTCCAGGTCGGTGCAGAGGCCAGTGGGGTCCGAGGCTCCCGCTCCCTCCCGCTTTTGCACCCTTTGGGAACACATAGAAGGCAAGAGCTGCCGGGGCCCTGGGGGAGCCCAGCCCGGTCTCCCCATCGCATGGGGTCGGCGGACCATGACCAGCGGGGCAGGGCCACGCCCAGGCCTCCCAGAAGTCTCCAGCACACGGGCAGCCAGACCGAGAAGGCAGCTGGCGGGTTCTCGGTCCCGTGACTCGGTGGGGGGCACGGTCTCTGGCCTGCGGCGCTGGGAGGGGGAGTGGAGCCGGCCACGGGTGGGAGGGAGGAGAGAAGTGTGATGCTGCCCGTGGGAATGTGTGCATGTGTGCACATATAGACGAGAACATGTGAGTGTGTGTGTGCAGGTGGGGGTGTGAACTGGTGAGTACCTGCTGGTCTATAGAAGGGAGAGGTCGGGCCTGCAAGAAGTGCTGCATATGTGACCAGACCTGTGTGTGTGTGTGTGTGTGTGTGTGTGAGCATGTGACCCCACAGGCCTGTGCTTCGAGGGGGTGGCCAGGCCTGCGTGTGCATGCATGTGTATGTGGCTGAGTGCAGCGCTCCGTGCGAAGAGCAGGTGTGTGCAGGCGCCCTGCGGGCCAGGGTGGGGCTGCGAGGAGGCTGGAGCCAGGAGCTCTGTCGCCAGAGCAGGTGAGAGCTACTTAACTGGTTAATGAGCGAGGCTGAGAAGTCGCAGCTGTGGGTGAGGCGCCCGCCCCGCTCCCGCACACGGCACAGTGCCTGTCCCCACGCGTGGTGAACCGCCAGGCTCTCTGTGCCCAGGGGCCCTGCAGGGGCACGGTGCCCTCACACCTCTGTGTGTCTGCGCCCTGGGGCGGGGGCGGGGCTGAGCCACCTCACTGCGGAGAGCAGGGCCTTGTCCCATTTCACAGACGACAGAGCTGTGGCGGGGAAGGGGCACCTGGGCCTCCTGGTGGGGGGAGCAGCCAGCACAGGCCACTCCCACGTCCCACCCCAGGCCCGAGGCCTGTCCTCTGCGCAGGGCCCCGTCCCCGGAGCCTGGGGCCGCTGCCCTCCTGTCCCCAGAGGGCGGGCAGCCGTGCTCCCGGCTCCTGTGGCCCCACCGTTTCCTGCCCTGATTCCTCCATGCGCACGCCGCTCCGGGGCACCGTGGTGGCACCGTGGTCCCTGAGGGGCTGCCCTGAGGCCCAGGGTCTCACAGGCGGCGCCCCGCCCAGAGCCGGCCCTGCCACCCCTTGTTCTCGTGCGGGAGACCGCAGCCGGGCCCGGTGGCAGCCGCTGTCCCCGTCAGGTGCTGGCGGGGGAGCCTGCGTCCTGCTCCAGCGACGGGCGCGGGATAAATTGGTGCGTCGTGAACGTGTTCTTTTTGAAGAGGGACTTTCACACTGGGGAAAGCTTTTAAAGAGAACATTTATATAAAAGCAATTACCGTGCCAGTAATTTTTACGTATCCTCCCCTCCCCTCGCTGCCTTTGTGCTCGAACGGTACCGCCTCCTGGGCAGCTGCAACCCGGCCCCCAGGCCTCCTGGCTACGGCTTCCCGCCCCCCCCCGCTCCCCCCCAGAGCGCCACCTCCGGGAAGGCCCCGGGTGCAGGCGTGCGGCTCCAGGAGCGTGGCCGGGAGGGTTTCGGTTAAAAACTTGAGGCTTTGGCAAGTTCCTCCCCGTGGGCCCTGTCCGAGCTGCTCCCTCTCCCGGCTGACGCGGGGTTTCCGGCCCCTCTTGGCAGCAGCCAGGCACTTAAAGGCACCTGCTTCCCGGCAGCCTCTGGCCCGGGTCCGTGGGGGGAGGTGGCGGCGTGGGAGCAGGTATTTTCCCTCCCCGGGAGCCCGTGCCGGGCACCCCGCTTCCACAGCCGTCATTGCTCTCACACTCGATGCATTATGTAAATTGTCTCTGTGGCTGAGTGGTGCAGGATCTGCTCAGGAGGCTGGGGGGGGGACATGCAGGAGGCTGGGGGGTGCAGGACTGCCTAGGAGGCTGCGGGGGGGGGGTGCAGGAGGCTGGGGGGTGCAGGACTGCTCAGGAGGCTGGGGGGGTGCAGGAGGCTGCGGGGGGGGTGCAGGAGGCTGGGGGGTGCAGGACTGCTCAGGAGGCTGCGGGGGGGAGGGGTGCAGGAGGCTGGCCCTGGAAACCCACTGCTGTGGACCAGGGCGGGCTCCTCCGCCTCCCAGCTCAGACTAGGACCCCCGGGGCTTGCCCACTGTCTCCCCACCAGACCACAGCTTCGTGAGGGCGGAGGCTGCACCCACAGCAGCCGGGGGCTCCCAGGAGGCCGGGTGCTCGCCCTCATTGGGCAGGGCCATCCGGTTGAGCCTCTGCCTCCCGCCTCAGACCGGCGCCCAGGGCAGGACAGGAGCCCGTCCACGGCCCACGGGGCATGCTTCTCCCGCCCGCCGCCCTGGCACACGGCCTCCGTAGAGACCGTTGGCAGAGCTGGCAAAGGTCGTGCCCACCATGGGGCTGGGTGACCCACCACCCGCCCCGGGGGACCCTGGGGCTCCTTCTACAGCCAGTGCCCAGTGAACTCGGGGTATAGCAGGGTGACGTGGGGAGCAGCATCACACCGGGGGCACAGGAAGTTCTTGGGTCCCCAGAGGCCGGGGGGAGGCCTGGTGACAGAGGGGCCCTGCCTGGCTCTCCGCCTTCCCCGCTGAGACTCAAGGCCTGCCGGGGGCATCAGACCTGCCAGGGGAGCCCAGCCCACCAGCCCCACTTCGCAGGCGCCCCCTGCCTCCCCGTCCTTGCCCGGGCGCCGCTGCCTGTGGGCGTGAGCGCGGTGGGCCGCCTGACCCGGCACGGCTTAGCCGGAGGTCGGTGCGAAGGCAGGGAGTGCGGCTACACGGACAAGACCGGGGCCTCTTTCTCCCACTGGCACTGCCCCCGGGCGGGTGGTTTGCTTTCTGATCGCCCCCGACATTTGGGAAACGTGGGTGTGGGAGCGAGGGGTCAGCGGATCGGGGAGGTGAGGCCTCGGACGGCCTTCCTCTGCAGTGAGGACACAGCGGGGACGGCCCCACCCGGCGCGATGCCCGCTGCTGCCCTGGGGGCCCTCTCGCAGCCAGAGACCAGGTGGAAGCATCAGTCCCCCGTCCCCGGCGCCTCTGTCTACGTCTTTCTCTTTCCTCCTCTCCCGCCCCCTCCTCCCTTCCACGTTGTTTTCTGACGGGTCTAAATGGACTTTAATGCTCGGTTTTTAAACCGGCATCACACACGCGCACACGGCACGGAGCCGTGGTTTCCCCGCGGTTGTGTGGGAGCCCAGCAGCCCCCCTCCCCCATCCCCAGAGGCTGTCACTTTCCAATCTCAGAGCCCACATCTCGAAATGACATACTTATGTCACCACTTCACGATGGTTCCGTTTTAGCAGGATCTGCTGGAGGGGGAGGGGAGCAGGCTGAGCTCCCGGGCCCCTCCCCCATGCCCAGAGCCATCGCTCTCCCTGCCCCCCCACCCTTAGCTGCCCCCCCCCCGATTGTCACGCTGTGATACCTTGGGCCAGGGCTCAGCGTGGACCTTGTCCTGACCAGGCAAGTGCTCAGCGGAAGCGTACCCCATAGTACACACTTTGGGGGGCAGTTTTGACGGTTTTTTTCCTGCAGGTAAACAGCCGTCTGCTGTTCGTTTGCGGCGTTTCCTGTGACCTCGACTAATTCTGCCCCAAACTCCCCACCCTTTCCTCTGACCTCCTCTCACACCTGGGGTTCTGGCAAGCCCGCCGTCCAGGGCAGTCTCGCCTGGAGCCTCCAGACGGGCTCCTGTGCTGACGACAGCCTGTCCGCCCGCCCGGGGCTCGGCCTGTGCCTGGGACGCCCGCACCTCCCTCCTGGGCCGGAGCCCCCTCTCTCCTGAGAAGAGGGACGTGGGGGGCAGGCTTCTGAGCTTCTGTGTCTCGAGAGCCTCCCGCTCCCCACGCTGGGCGGAGCGTTTCCGTGGGTGCGGGAGTCCAGGGAGGAGACACGTGCCTCAGAGTTTCTAAGGCAGCGCCCCGCTCCTCCCAGCTTCCGGAGCCGCTGGGAGGGGGTCCGGACTCCCTCGGACTCCCATCCCTCTGGCTTTCCTCTCCAGAAACGTGCCGACTCCCGCCCAGGGCCCGTGTTCCGGCCGCACCCTGCTAGGCCTCCGCTTCTTCTCCTTCCTCCCCCACCCGCGGGCGCTTCAGCTCTGGGCAGCCTCCTTCAGGGATTTTCTTGGACTATGTCCTCCCTGCTCTCCGCCCTCCTCTCTTCCTAGAGCCTTCCATCGAGGCCTTGTCCTGGCTTCTCCTGCTCGGTCCGAGTCCCCGCCCCACGCCGCGCTGTGGGATCAGGAGCGCTCTCAATGCCGTTGCCATATTTCTCACTCGCGGGATCTCTCTTTTTGGTGCTTTTTCAAAATAACATCTTGCTCTTGTTTCCTTGTGGCTGTGGAGTCTGTAAGCTCTCTGAGGAGTGTAGCGTGGCCCTTTTTTAAAACTTCATTTAGAAATAATTTTAGACGCAGAGAGGCTGCCAAAACAGTGCAGCGGTTCCCGGCTCCCTCGTCCAGCTTCCCCCCCAGTGAGCACCGCACCGCGATCGCACCGACGCCGACGCGGAGATGCCGACGCGGGGGCAGTGCCGCGGACCAGAGTGAAGGCCCTGCCTGGGCCTCGCCGGCTCTCGCACGAATGTCCTTTGTCTACGCCAGGATCCCCCATTGCATTTAGTTGTTCTGTCTCCCCGAGTCTCAACCAATCGACGTGTCTCTCTCGCGTGGATGTTTCTCTCTCTCCCCCTTGGTCTCCCCGAGTCTGCTGTGGGGAGAGAGAGAAACATCCACGCGAGAGAGACACGTCGATTGGTTGCCTCCCGCACACACCGCGACGACGGGGACCAGGGGTCACACCTGCAGCTCAGCGATGTGCCCTTGACCGGGACTCAAACCTGAGGCCCTGCAGCCTGAGGGCTGACGCTCTAACCACAGAGCCACACCGGCCCCGGCCGAGCTTGACACCGTTTTTAAAGCACCGCTCAGTTTTTGTGTTCAACGTCCCTGGATTTGGGTTTGTCTGGTGTTTCCCTGCGACTAGGTTTTAGGAAGAACGCCATAGAAAGTGGGGTGTCCTTCGTATCGGGGTACATGACGTCAGCCCAGCTTACTCTTGGGTGACGTTAACCGTTTGGTTAAGGTGGGGTCTGCTAGGCCCCCCAGGGTACAGCTGCTATTTTTTCCTTTGCCCCTAATTTCTTGGGGGCGATCCCGTGAGGCTGCGCAACGCCCCTGCCCCTGGTTTTAGCATCCACGGCGGAGGTGGGTCTTTCTCATCCCCGATTGGTTGTAGAGGGAGAAGGGAGGGAGCTATTGCCCCCCTTCCCCCACACACACACCCAACACCTCCCACACACTCAGGTGGGGTAACCCAGGTGGGAGGTACCAGCAAGTGGGGTTACCCAGGACTCCCACGACCAGGGCAGGACCCGAGGCCGGGCAGTGGCTGCGGCCGTCCCCGTGGGGCAGCGGTGCTAGTGAGCCCAGCCTCTCTCCCGCTCGGCCCCGGGTCCGAGCTCCCCGGGGCGGGGCGCTGGGAGACGGGCACGCCGGACCACCCGCCAGGCCCGGTGCATTCTGTGTCCTAGCTTCACTCCACGAAGGACGAGGGAGTGAGACGGAGGCGCGGCACTCCGGGCGGGCGGCCTGTTCCTGGGCGGGCCCGGGGCGGGGACGGGGACCGGCAGGGGCTGAGGGGAGCCCCGGTCCCGGTCTTGGCTGTGCCCCCTCTGCTCTCTGCAGCGTGGCCTTCCTCGCCCTGCTTTTGAGTATTTTCCTGTACAAGCAGGTGGGGCACAGGACCAGCCATGCCCCTGGCTGGGGCAGGTACGTGTAGAGGAGGGGCAGGGGACCGAGGCCCAGAGGCAGGGCTGAGGGAGGAGGGGCGGAGGGGATGCGAGGCAGGTCTGGGAGGGCAGCAGGGTCCTCAGTCCCCCAGGTCCTCTTGGCCAACCTCTGGGGAAACGGAGGCCCGGGAGGTCAGGGCCAGGCCCTCGGCCCCACCGCAAGCTGGCGGCAGACCTGGGGCCAGAACATGGGTGTCCGGACCCCATCCCAGGCCTGGGGGCAAAATGAAGTCACAGCGTCATTCCAGCCACAGCCAGCAAGACTCATCTGTGTGACGGACACACTCAGCCGTGCTGAGAGCTGGCCTCCCCCCCCCCCACCCCTCCACCCAGCCTGTGTGGGAGCCTCTCCCATCCCCCACCCCACATCTCTGTCCCTTCCTGCCGTGGGTGTCTCTCGTTTTCTGGGGAGCCAAGCACGGAGACGGACTCGGTGCTCATTCGAAGCCAGCAGCCTCCTTTCCGCGGAGGCTGAGGAGCAGGCGGGGTCCCGCCGTGGGCAAAGGACTCCACCGCTCGATGCCTCAGTTTCCTCGTCTGTGAAGCAGGGCGCACGCACCCCGTTCTGCCCCCCTCCTGGGTGTCATGAGGCTCACAGGACACCTGCCACGAACATAGTTCCTTTGGGGCTGCGGACACAGGCGTCGCCGTCCTCGGGCGGCGGCCGGGGCCGGGGGGGGGGGGGGTGGGGGGGGACGCTGTCCGGCCGCCAGGAGCCGGTGGTGCTGGGAAGGGGCGGGCGGCGGGCGGCGGGCGCTGCGGCTCGGCGGGGAGCTGCGGCCGGGCTGTTTTGCTGATGGCTCCTTTTGCTTTCAAGGAGATTAAACTATTTTTAGTCTGCGCCGCGGCTGCTGAGCATCGGAGGAAGCCTTCCCGTTGCCGAGATTTTCTGGAAGCTGCCAAGTGTGGTCTTCACCTCCGTCCTGGAGCCTCCCCGAATCGGGGGGCGGGGGGGGGGCGTTGGGACGGGGGGGGGGGTGCTGTTGCTCCCCAGGCCTGGCTGTGCTGGGCGGCCCTGGGCTGTGGA
The DNA here is from genome assembly GCF_951640355.1 of Cnephaeus nilssonii. Classification (NCBI taxonomy): domain Eukaryota; kingdom Metazoa; phylum Chordata; class Mammalia; order Chiroptera; family Vespertilionidae; genus Cnephaeus; species Cnephaeus nilssonii. Next base: position 2,320,773 of record NC_137088.1, on the reverse strand, counting down.
GAGCCGTCATCTCACGCGCCCAGCGTTGGTAACGCTGTTTTAAGAAAGTAATTTATTTTCTAATTATTCCTTGTCCTGCATAACCGTGCGTCGCCAGAGCGTCGCGGTTTAAAATCTCTCCCCGCCCGCCGCAGGGCGGCTCTGGCGCGAGGAGGGGGACGAGAGGTATGACTTGGACTCGTCCTGGCGGCCTCGCGCTCCCTGTAAATACAGCTGTTTGTCATGTTTCTGAGCTGGTGGCCCCCAGAGCCGGCGACTGCGCCGTTCACTGTGAGGGCGGCGATGGAGAGGTGCTGGGGGGGGGGGTGAGCCACCAAACTCCTCCGAGCCTGTCTGTGCCCAGGTGGGCCTGGGCTGTGGGGGTGCAGAGGTGTGCAGTGCCAGGCTGCATGGCGCCGGGGGCCCGCGGGGGGCATCACGTGGCCGAGGACTTGAGCCATGGGGTGTGATGGGGAAACTGAGGCGCAGAGAGAGGCCGCTTTGGAATGGAGCCGGCCTCCCGGGCAGCGTGGGCAGCGTGCCGGGGGCCTGTCCCGTCCCAGGGCCGCCTTTCTCCGCGGCTCGGCAGGTTTTAGGGTTGGGATCAGGGAAACCCGGGGTGACTTCAAGGGGTGCGCCATCCCAGAGCCTTGAGCAGGGGCCCCTGGGGTCCTAGCACGCAGGACGGGACCTGACTCTCTCCCCCTCTCTGCCTCTCCCTAGGCTGCGGTTTGAGGGTGTTGCAGGGGCTGTAGGCACAGTGGGGGGGGGGCACGGGGTGCTTGAACTGCACCCACCCGCCAACCCCCCGGGGGAGCAGGGACCGGACCTGGCTCCTCCCTCACTAACGAACGGGCTCTTTTGCAATGAAAAAAAAAATATGTTTTTTTAGCTCACTGAGTCTAAGAGAGAGTTTTATGCTGAATTTTAAAATACCTTCTATTTTCCTGCCTCGGAACTACTAATCTCCCGGGCCGAGGGATTCTGGGACAAAGGCAAGGCCCCCGAGTGGAAACCTGTGAAATTGGCTTTGGCGGCGTTCGTGTTTGCCGTTGGAGATTGAAACTCGCTTCCCGGGTCTGCGTGGGGGCTCCGCGCTCCTCGCTCTCCTCGGGGACGGGGACGGGGACGAGGCGAGGACTCGCAGGGAGGCCAGGAGGCTGAGGACGGGCCGGGAGGCGAAGGAGGCGAAGGGAGCCCCTCCCGGGCCGGGAGCTGGGCCTGCCCCCCACAGCCTGTGCTGGGCTGGGGTGTCCTCTGCCCGAGCTCTGGGCACACAGCAAGTGCCAAGTAAATGCTGGGCAGCCAGCTGGGTCCCGTCGCTTCCTCTTTCTGAGCCTCCTGGACCCCCGCCCGCCCCAGTGCTCCCACATCGGGGAGGGGGAGGGGGCTTCGGATCCCGACGGAGGGGCCAGTTCTGGTGCCTGTGGGTGCGCCCGCCCGCCCGCCCGCCGCCCGCCGTGTGGCCCATCAGGCGGCTTGTGAGCTTGATTGCCTCTGATTGGCTGCAGCTGAATTCAGCAGAAACTATTATTTGCCCTTGATGAGCCAATCACGTGGCCTCATTGGCCATTCCGAGCAGGCACGGGAGCCTGGGGGAGACGGGACCCAGGGGGGCCGAGACCCAGTCCGATGGGATGCTCATCGCGTCCCCTGTAGACACGTCCCCTCTGGGAACCAGGACGTGCAGAGTCACAGAGACCGAAGTTGAGGGTGGGAAGCCAGAGTTCCCCACGGGGCAGCTGGGAGGGGTGGGGGGCAGGCCACTCCTGTTTCTGCCTCGTGGTCCCGAGACCTGAGTGTTCCCTTGGAGGGACTTGGCACTTGTAATGGTCGTCGATTTAGGGTGCATACTGTGTCCCGGATGATGGCGAAGGTGCCACTGTAATAACCCGATGGTTATTTTATTTATTTATCTACTTATTTACTTTGCTGCAAAAAGCTTTATTGTTTCATTCGGTCCAATGCATGGGGGAGGGCTTCAGGGGGGTTAAAAGAGTGGCTAGTAGTTTGGGGGGGACTCAGGTAAAAGCCAGACCTCAGGGGGGTGCAGAGGGGCCCCGCAAAGGCCTCTGGGCTCCCAAGGCTCCTGGTCGAGCTTGAGGGTGAGCCTTTCGAAGAGACACTCGCCCAGCCCAGCCTGGGGGCCGGCAGCCTGCAGAGCGGAGTCAGGGGTCGCCCCTCTTCTTGGTGAGCTTCACCTGCTCACCCCGGAAGTGGCTCTCCAGGAAGCCACAGCGCTCTGCGCGGGCAGAGCCAGGGCCCGCAGCTCCAGCCGGGCCTGGCGCCGGTTCCTCTCCAAGGAGAGGGGGGTGTGGAGCCGCAGAGGCAGGCTGGCCAGGCGGTTGGCTGCAGCCTCCACCTGGTGGAATAATTCTGGTGGATTTGGGAGCTCATGGTTGTTCGGCAATAGGGAGTTGAGGAAGATAAAAACCCAGTGTGTTGGCCGGTCTCGGAGGTGGTTCTGAAGGTGGTGACTGGATGAGACGCAGGAGAGGGGCCGGAGGCTGGGAGAAGGGGCGTCCCTGGGTCTGTTCCGTCCAAACTGTTGAAGCAAAAGACAGACCCGGGACCGCCGAGCGCGCTGCCAACCTGGTTGTTGTTTGACAGGAAGGGAGCGGGCGGGCTGGGCAGTACGGACAGGCCGCGTGTACCCCTTGGCCAAACGCTGCCCCTAACACGCCACGTCTGTTCCCTGCGGGTGGGGGGGGGAGGGGTGGACAGAGGCAGTTCAGACGCCTGCCCAGGGCAGGTCTGAGTGAGGGGGAGGTGCCTGCCAGTCACACCTGGAAACGGGCGATGGGACGGCAGAAGCTTGGCCACCGCAAGTGTGTGAGACCTGACGATTCAAACTTCCAAACAGAGGACCTTCTCCCTGCCCCTCTCGGGCTCTCCTGTGGCCGGGGGTGCGCTCCCCTGCGTGGCTCGGGGCCAGGTGGGACCCCACGCATAGACGGATGGGCTTTAATTAGCCTGGGGGCTGACCCACCCCCGGTCCGCCGCCCTCCCGGCTGCGCTCTCTCAGGACGGGCTCGGGGGAAATAGAACATTAAAGACTCAGGAATAAACCCCCCGCCGGTACAGTCCTCTGCCACCTCTCATCCTCCCGTGGGGCTTCTGAGAAGTCCTATTTCAACAGAGCCCCCCGAACCCCCTCCCACAGACAGCGAGGACCCCACCGAGGGCCCCTCCACCCGGGGGCTCTGCCGTGCTGTAAAGGGCCTTTCCACCCGAGAGACGTGGAGACATACGTCCGCACGGGAGCACGTGCGGTCATGTTCAGCCACATTGTGTGTCAAAGGGAAGCAACCCATCCGTGCCCGGCCGGCTGGCTCAGGGGCTGAGCGTCGACCTGCGAACCAGGAGGTCGCGGTTCGGTTCCCGGTCAGGGCTCAGGCCCGGGTGGCGGGCTCGATCCCCAGTGTGGGCGTGCAGGAGGCAGCCGATCCATGATTCTCTCTCAACATGGATGTTTCTATCTCTACCTCTTCCTTCCTCTGTGAAATCAATAAAAACATATCTTAAAAAAAAACAACAGTGGAACTCAAATGTGCGTCAGCTGATGGAGTGAACAGACTTGGGTATGTCCGCGTAATGGAATATTACTCGGCAATAAGAAGGAAAGAAGTTCTGATGAGGCAAATGTGGACAGATCTTGAAAACACCGCCCTGCTGGTGTGGCTCAGTTGGCTGGGTGGCCAGTTCTGTTCCCAGTCAGGGCACATGCCTGGGCTGTGGGCCCGATCCCCCGGGGATCCTGCAGGAGGCAGCCAATCGACGTTTCTCTCTCCCTCTCCCTTCCCTCTCTCTCAAAAAAAAAAAAAAATCCAGAAAAATATCTTTTTTTTTTTTAAGAAATGAAATATTATGCCAAGTGAAAGGGCACATAGTATATGCTTAGATTTATATGAAACAACTAGAATGGACAGATCGGCAGGAACAGAAGGTAGATCAGTGATTGCCAGGGACGAGGGAGGCAGGAATGGGGTACATGGTTTCTCTTGGGGGTCAGAGGAATGTTCTGATGGAGTGTTGTTGGTGGTCGCACAACTTTGTGAACACAGGTGATCATGGAGCTGTATGCTCGGAAAGGTGAGCTTTCGGGTGTGTGAGTGAGGTCTCAGGAAAGCTGTTACTGAGGGGAAAAGTCATCCCGCCGTTGCCAGGGAGGTGAGGCCCGTGAGGGGGCCAGTGGCTCCTCGTCCATTTCTTTGTTGTTCATCCTCACCGAGGATATTTTTTCCATTGATTTTTAAAGAGAGCGGGAGGGAGGGAGGGAGAGAGAGAGAGAGAGAAACATTGATGTGAGAGAGACACACCCATCGGTTGCCTCCCACACACGCATCCAGACTAGGGCTGGGGATCGAACCTACAACCCAGGTACATGCCCTTGACTGGGAAACAAACCTTGGTCTTGGGCCGGCTGGGTCCCTTCCGAGGGCTGGACTCTGGGATGACGGATGGTGTCTGTTCAGCCGAGTGACCAGAGTTCAAGAGCGTGGCCGCCATCAGGCCTCCTGCCCCTCCTGCCCCTGGTGAAGGGAGTAAAGTGATAATGTGGCCCTAGCCGGTGTGGCTCAGTGGATAGAGCGTCAGCCTGCGGACTGAAGGGTCCCAGGTTCGATTTCGGTCAAGGGCACGTGCCCGGGTTGCGGGCTCAGTCCGCAGTGTGGGGCGTGCAGGAGGCAGCCGATCCATGATTCTCTCTCATCATTGATGTTTCTCTCTCTCTCTCCCTCTCCCTTCCTCTCTGAAATCAATAAAAATACATTTAGAAAAGTAAAGTGAGGATGTGGCTGTCCATGCAGGGGCCTGAGGGCCATCGGGAGGTGGACCAGGGCCCTTGCAGGGGCCGTGGCTGGTGGCGTGGGCGAGGCCTCTGTAGGCCGGGCGGCACATCCGAACGACTCCTCACTGGCAAGGACGCCCTGCAGGGGAGGAGATGGCTCCGAGGCAGATCCCACGTCCAAGACCAGCACAGGGTCAGGGGCCCTGGGTCCCGTTGGCCGAGAACACCCACGACGCCAGCCCTTGTGGCCGGTGTGGCCGTGGCCGTGGGCAGCGAGCAGCCGGCACGCCGAGGGGAAGGGAGGGCTCTGAGACGGGCATGCGCGGGGCGGGCGTGCCTCTTTAAACCACCCTCAGCCTTAGTGTTCCAACAGCCTCGCTCCCGTCGTAAAAGCCTTTTCTTTCGAAAAATGAAAGAAGATTGGAGGCGAGTACAATATTTGGCTGTGGTGGCTGCTAATTTGGCACTGAATGTCACCTCCGCCTTCCTCTTCCCCGATGCCAAGCTCCTTCCCAGGCTCTGGTTAGGCGGGGGGCGGGGGGGGGGGGTAGAGGAGGGCGGGGAAGGATGATGGGTGTGCAGGGCGGGCTCCAGAGCCTCTTAAGATTCGAGATTCATTTCCTTAAACACACATTGTCTCACTCCAATTTCACGTCCCAGCAGTTCTGGCGAGGAATTAGCAGCCCCTGGGAGAGCGCACGCAGGTTCTGTTTACACGGGGCGGCGCGGGCTGGGAGCCCCTGGGTCAGTGGGCCTCTGTCAAAAGAATGCGTGAATCGGGCCCCGCTTTACGTGGCCAGAGTACTGGGAGGGGGGCTATATAATGACTTGGGGGCAAACTGAGCATATTGGGTTCTCAGATCCCAAAGGACCCTTGAGACCGTTCGGCCCGACCGCCCACTGAGAGGACAGGCTGGACGGGGGGGGGGGGGGGGGGGGGGGCCTTCGGTGACAGTGACTCTTGGAATCTGGAGGCCCTTGTGGTGCTCTGAAAAGTCCGGCTGCCGGGCCCCCCTCCACACGGGCCCTCACTCCACCTGCGGCTCCTCCACGGCCCTGGTCACCGGGGAGAAGCAGCCCCGCTCCGTGGGTGGCCCCGGGGCCCAGGCTCAGGCTCCTCCCCGTCCTGGTCAGGCCGTTGTGTGTGGTGGCTAAAGAGGAGGCTGAGGAGGGTGACCCTTCAGCGCCCCTCCCCCAATGGCGCCCTTCCGACAGCGTGACGGCCCCAGGAGTTCAGGCCCCCCGGCCGGGCTTGTCGAGGGGTGTCCTCCGAGGCCGGGGCTGTCCTGTTCTTCCTCTCTGCCCTCCCCCCGCCCGTACCCGCCCTCCAGTCAGGGCACATGCCCAGGTGGCCGGGCACCCCCTAGATGCCAAGTCAGGGCCGAGCGGAGGGGGGCTTGCAGGGAGGCGGGTCCCCGGCTCTCCGAGGCGGCTGCTCATTCATCACCGCCGGGAGGGGAGGCCTGCTCATTTGTCAGCCCATTAGCTGGGCACGCGAAGCATATGGACCCGGCCCTGCCGCCCTCGCCCCACCTGTCGGACGGCCTCCTCTGGGCTCCCCGCGCACAGAGGTCCGGGCTGGGGTCACGGGGCAGAGTCGCCCGAGGCTGAGCCCTTGGGGAGGCAGCCAGGGTTGGAGGGTTCGTGCTCCCGCTTCCCCGACATCCCAGCACTTGGAGTTGTCACTCCGGCTACGCTGTGGGCTGAGGAGGGCCCTGATTTCAGGAAACGGGGGTGGGGGGTTGGGGGGGCTAAGTGTTCAGAGAAAGGTACTTTTTTCTCACCCACTATCAGCAAGGAAACCAGTTGTTTTCTAGCTCCTCTTGTCTGCGGGGTGGGGGTGGGCAGGAAGGATGGCCTGGTCCCATTGTCCCCCCCCCCCCGCCCCCAGCAGGGAGGGAGTCTGCGTCCTGGGTTCCTCTGTTGCAGCCTCACATGTAGAAGGCGCCCCTGGGTCTGTGGGGCCGATGTCTGGGAGGGGCCCCCAGCCGTGTGGCTGCCGGGGTCTGGACGTGGGCCTGGAGCCAGCGCTGGTGATGGGCAGCAGGTAGGGGACTGGGTCAGCTGGAGGGACCCCGGGACGTCCCATGTGCATAGATGTTCCCTGAGGCCTACTGTGTGCTGTGCTTGAGCGAAGGGACACGGGGAACTGGGGGGAGAGGTACCTAGGGAAGGGGAGAGGCCTGTGCAGGCAGGAAACCAGCGGGCAGGGGTCCGTTCAGAGACCCTTGCCCGGCCGGTGCGGCTCAGTGGTTGAGCCCCGACCTATGAACCAGGAGGTCACGGTTCGATTCCGGTCAGGGCACATGCCCAGGTTGCGGGCTCGATCCCTGGCGTGGGGCGTGCTGGAGGCAGCCAATCCATGATTCTCTCTCATCATGGATGTTTCTCTCTCTCTCTCTCTCTCTCTCTCTCTCTCTCTCTCTCTCTCTCTCGCTCCCTCTCGCCTCTTCTCTGAAATCAATACAAATACGTTTTTTAAAGAAAGAAGACCCTCGAGGAATGGTGACTGAGCAGGACGGACCCGGCCTCTTGCCCTGACCCTATCCTGCCGCCCCAGGAGAGGGCCCCGGGAGTCCACCCTCAGGGTCGGCCCAGCCCCGGGGACAGAGGACCTGCTCCGGGACCTCTGAGCGGGCCCCCTTGCAGGGTGTCCAGCGGGCCCGGCGGGGGGGTGGGGGCGGACAGATCTGCCCGGTCCTCTCCGTGCCGAGGAGGAAGTAGGGCTGCCTTACGTAATTGGGGCGATTTGTTCCGCCCTCGTCCTCCTGGCGCCGTGTCCCTCGCCGCCTCCTTGCTCACGGAGCCCTTGACAGAGCTAGAGGCTCAACCGCCCCCCCCTCCCGCTGGAGATGGCTGAGCAGAGGACGCGGGGGCCCGCAATGTCATCTCTAAGACCTGTGGGTGCCCAGGCCTGGGGAAAGGGGGGGCGGGTAGAGGGGACCAGGTTACACAAGTTACAGGGACCCGGGCCTCCTGTGCCCAGCCTGCCAGGGACCCTCAGGTCCTCAGACAGCTCGCACCCGCAGCCCAGTGCCCAGGCCCAGTAAGTGTAGGGGACACAGCTGCCTCTGCCCTGCCGCTGGGCACCCCCCGCTCCCCCCCCCCCGCCCCCGCAGCTTGCCTCGCAGGCCCTCAGGCCGAGCCGCTCCCTCACCTCCACCTCGGCTGGCTCTTCCCCTGCCAGGGGGTGCTCCCTCTTGGCCTGTCCGTTCACAGCCCTCTGCTGGGGAGCCGCCCCGCCCTCCCCCGCAGAGGAGGTGCCAGCAGCGGGACCCTGGGCCCGCCCCTCCCTCTCGGACCTCGGTTTACCCATCTGTACCCCGAGGTCCTGGACTTCCAGCCTTGCAAGGCAGAAGCACGTCCGTGGGGCGTGCCCACCCTCTGGTTGTTCCCCCCACAATCCCACAATCCCACTGGGCACAGAGGCTGGCGACTGAGTCCTCGGGGCCCGGGGGGCTCTTTGGGGGCCGGTGGAGCCCCTGAGCAGAGCAGGGAGCTGAGTGGACGCCCAGGCAGGTGAGCGAGGGGCTGCTTGTCCTGAAGAGGCTGTGCTTTCTGGGAGGGAGACGCCCAGGGTCCTTTAAGAGACGAGCTCTCCGGGGAGATTCAGAAGAGGATGAGGTTTGCAGACACCAACTCCCTGACCCCCCTGAGCATCGCCGCCCTGGGGTCAAGCAGCCCCCCGCATGGCTGAGGGTGCAGCCAGGGGGCTTCGCCGCGGAGAGTGCCTGGGGCAGGGTGGGGCTGAGGCCGCTCACAGGGTCCCATGGGGTGGAGACCAGCTGCTGGGAGGCGGGCGGGGTCTGGAACAGGTCTGTGTTGAGGTGCGTGGTCAGTCTGTGTCGTCACGGAGTCCCAGCTCCGCCAGTTACTCTCTGTGCCTCAGTTGCCTCATCTGTGAAGTGGGGACAAGGACTGGGGCTTGTGAGGATTTGACACCACAGATGGCCAGCTCGGAGGCTTGCTCGGCCCGCTGGCATGGGCGGCTCTCCCCGTGGCACTCAGCACCCCGTCCAGCTGGGCAGAGAGGGGTGGCCCCGCGGGGGTGGGAGCCCCGGCGTGGCCTCGGCCTCCCCGGAGCACAGCGGGGAGCGCACTTGCTTCGGAGTTCACGGCTGTTCAGCCCCGGCGCCCGCAGTGTTTGCGGTGCAGCCGGCGTGGGGTCTGTTTGCACAGTTCATTTGCATGGCAAACACCGTGCGGGTGCAGTGAAGGCACACGCCGGGCCCGGTGGCTGCTGGGATGCTGCATTAAGGAGAGAGGGCCTGGAGCTGGGGGTGCTGGGAATTGTCTCTCCCTCAGCGAACTGAGGGGGAGCGGAGGTGCAGGGAGGAGCAAGGCCTGCATAGGAGCCCCCACCTCTGGGAGACCCTTGTTTTGGGGTCCAGACTTGGGACCTTTCCTCGGAGGGCCCAGGAGAGGGGGGATCTCCCCAGGGGCGGGCCCCTGTTGTGGGCCTTCCCTGAGCGCGCCCACCGCGGTGCAAGGCCCGGGCCTCGGTCCCGTCGGCTTATGTGTGGATGCTTCCGGCTTGCTCTCCAGAAGGTGTAAGGGCACTGACAAGGCTGCATAACATCCAGGAAGAGCCTGTAAACTGGGGGAAGGAGAGAAATAAAGAAAAACTAAGGGGAGGGCCTGGACCTGGGAGGGCTGGCAGAGGACACAGACTAGCCGGCCCGCGCCGTGGGCTCCCGCGCTCCCCGGGGGCGGCTCCAGTGTGGCTCTGGGGCCCACGGCTTACCAGTGCCTGACGCTCAGCCCGCTGATCAGAGGAGGGAGCCCGGCCAGGCCCCCCTGGTACCCTGGTCCAGAGGCAGCCGTCGGGCAGGCCGGGTCCTTGCCCCACCGGGCCCCGCTGCCAGGCTGTTAGCCTCTCCAGTGCGGGGTCCAGCTGGAGGACGTGGGGCCGTGACCTTCAGGTGGACGCGGCGCTCAGGGCTAGAGAAGGTGGTCTCTTAAAGCACTCCTGTGGCTGCAGCTGCCTTCCGAGGTGCAGACGGAGGCGCACGGAGCCCCCCAGCCGGGGCTGCTGGCACCCAGAGCCAGTGGGCCGGTCCGACTGGACGGTGAGCCTCGGCGTGCGGCCCGGGCAGGATGGAAGAGGCTTGCTGGGCACCGGGTGTGAATGCCGTGAGGTCGGTGTGTGTGACGCTGTCCCGGGTCGGGCGGAGCTCCGCTGTGTGCTCAGGTGCCGGGAGGACCCTGGACGGCTTTGCCCCGAAGGGGACCCTTGATGCCCGGGAGGCCCAGCCACCTCCCTGCTTACCTCGTCTCTGTCTTCTCCCCCACGAGATGCCCTGGTCTCCTGTTTTCCCACGAGCAGCAGCCCAGGGCCCCTCGGCCTGGGAAGTGGGGCCCTCGGGCCAGCGTGGGGCACGGAGAGCTCTCTAGACCTGGGGAGCAGCCCTTGTGGAGCCAGCAGCACCTCGCCTTGGACCTTCCACCTCAGGAACGTCCCGGAAGGCCTGGCTGCGGCAGCTCGGGGCGGTGCGGACAGGGAGGGCGAAGGCTGTGCGGCCCCACGGCTGGTACCCAGCAGCCAGGACTCTGCCCCTGGCTCGTTAGCCATCCCCCCGAACGCATGTGGGGGCTCACGGGCTGCGAAGCCTCCCCTTGGACAGGTTCTGACCCTCCTGGCACCCAGTTTTCTCGTGCGTAAGACAGGAAGCCAGCAGCTACTGAGCCCCACTGGGGTCCTCGTCACAGGTAGGAGGGAGGTAAAGAAAAACCAGGTGGGGACACACACACACACACACTCCCCAGGGGAAGTCCCCATGGGGGATCTCAGGCGAGCTCAGGTCCTGGCCTCCGGGGTCCCTGAGGGACCTGACCCAGCCCCTGAAGAGGGTGGCCACCCCGGCCGGCAGTGCTGGGGGGTGGGGGGGGGCGGGGACGATGGGGGTGATGCGGGCTGAGGAAGCACATTTTGTCCTTTGCTCTCTGGCCTTCAGAACCAGGCCACGGGCCCAGCCTCGGGCCCAGCCTCGGGTCTGTCTCAGGAGGGTATTTGGGGGGGTAACGTCTGCCAGCTCTGGCCTGAGGGCCAGGCGTCCTAGGTGAGACCTCGGAATCTCCTGGAGCTGCGCTAGGAGGAGGCCTCCGCCCTGGACCGCCAGCACCTCCCACCCCGGCTCCCGGAACTGCCCGTCCTGAGAGCCGGAGGCGGAGAGGGCCTCGCAGGCTGGGGAGGTCTCCCCGGCGGAAGACAGGCTCAGAGGGCGAAGGGCTTGAGGAGGCCAGACAGCAAGACCGTGACCAGGCTGGGGTGTCTCCTCGGGCTGTCGTGTGGGGGATGGGGACTGTGGCGTACTCCGAGGGCAGGGTCTGCGTCCACGCCACGCGGGGCCAGGGCTGCTGGAGGCGGTGGCCAGGCAGAGGGCAGACCCGATGGGTCAGGGAGGCGGTGGCCAGGCAGAGGGCAGACCCGATGGGTCAGGGAGGTGGTGCCAGGCAGAGGGCAGACCCGATGGGTCAGGGAGGCGGTGGCCAGGCAGAGGGCAGACCCGATGGGTCAGGGAGGCGGTGGCCAGTCAGAGGGCAGACCCGATGGGTCAGGGAGGCGGTGGCCAGGCAGAGGGCAGACCCGATGGGTCAGGGAGGCGGTGGCCAGGCAGAGGGCAGACCCGATGGGTCAGGGAGGCGGTGGCCAGGCAGAGGGCAGACCCGATGGGTCAGGGAGGTGGTGGCCAGGCAGAGGGCAGACCCGATGGGTCAGGGAGGTGGTACCAGGCAGAGGGCAGACCCGATGGGTCAGGGAGGTGGTGGCCAGGCAGAGGGCAGACTCGATGGGTCAGGGAGGTGGTGGCCAGGCAGAGGGCAGACCCGATGGGTCAGGGAGGTGGTGGCCAGGTAGAGGGCAGACCCGATGGGTCAGGGAGGTGGTGCCAGGCAGAGGGCAGACCCGATGGGTCGGGGAGGCGGTGGCCAGGCAGAGGGCAGACCCGATGGGTCAGGGAGGTGGTGCCAGGCAGAGGGCAGACCCGATGGGTCAGGGAGGCGGAGGAATGATGGGCACCGGGCCTGGAACCGGAGGCTGGTCCGTCAGAGAAGCCCCGCCCCTCGGCCCCTCACCCGCTGCATCGTCTCAGCCGTGTTCTCCACCTGCCGGGCTCGGGCTCCTGGCTCTGCCACGGGGCCGGTCCGTGCCTGCCTCTGAGGACAGTCGTGAGGACAACTTGGTGGGTTACGCGCCCAGCCCCGCCTGGCCACACGGAGGGCCTGGCGTCACCGTCACCGCCCGGCTGCGCTGAGAGCCCCGGAGTCCTGGCGGGAGGGAGGCGGGGCCGCGGGTGGGGAGGGAGGGGAGAGAGCTGAGCCAGGGCGGGTGGCAAGGGGGCCGGGACGCGGCAAAAACAATCTGTTTCTCATAAACACGAGCGCCCACGCCAGCCGGCCGCCACCCGGCGACTTCTGCGAGTTGGGAAAGTGTGGCTGTGTTTACTCGCACTCCCCCGTGCCAGCTGGTGTGCTGGGCACAGCTCCCCTCCCAGCTGCCTCGACAGCCGGCGGCTCCCCGCTCAGGGAAGGGGGAGCCGGCAGGGGCCCCCAGATCTTGCCTGCCGTTGGGTTCCCCTCGGGCTCAGACCTTCCCTCCGGTGCTGTCCGGGACCACGCCGAGCGGAGAGGGGCCTGTGGCTCGTGTCCACGTGGCCGGGCCGGGGCCCCGCTCCCTGCTCTCCAAGATCACCTGACCAGACGGAGTCCAGGCCGTCTGGGGACCCATGCCGTGAGTTTAGGCAACAGGTATTCATTCCTCTAGTGGGGACCAGCCCCCCTCGCTCCCCACCATCCAGCTGCCATCTCAGTAGGTGCTCCCCCCTGGGGTGTGGACGGCACCCAGGTACCTCAGCACCCAGAACCAGTGGGTGCACACTTCTGGGGCCCGGGTGCCCCGCACCTCGGGCTCTCTGCTCTGCGAACACCTTGCCTGAGCTCGGCAGCTGCAGGAGGCACACAATCGCCCTCACGAACGTGGGGCAGGGTCCTGGCGGGCAAGCAGTCTCCGGGCACGGCACCACCGCCGCCGCCGCCGGGCCCGGGTCGGGCATCGTGGGCCCAAGGGGAGGGGAGGACTTGGAGGAAGAGGTGCGGGGAGAGGGCTACTTAGGCAGGCGCCACGCGGCCCGGCTAGAGCTGTAACCTGCGCCCTTGGAGGCGGGTCGTGGGTGACGGAGATGTGGCCCGGACGGACGCGTTTGCTTTGAGGTGCACAAGAGGGTGCCCTCTCCCAGCCCCCCCCCCCGGGCTGGGCTGTTGGCATTATCACCTCCGTGGTAGGGAGACCCTTCTGTCTGTCTGTCGTCTGTCGGATTCCTTTTGCACCTCCTGCTTCTCCCCAGAATTTCCCCTGGGGACACCCGGGGAGGAGAGTCACTCGCCTTGAGTTTCCCCTGGGCACACAGCCGTGGGGATGCTGTTCTCTCCTGGTGGCAGCCTGAGTCCAGGGACGCTGCAGGGTGACCGAGGGTGACCCCCTTCTCAGCATCCCGGGCAGCTGGGCTTGCATACCTCCCGTGACGGGGAGCTCACTCTCTCTCCAGGCAAAGCGCCCGGGATTTGGGAGCCCGAAGTGTGAGAGCGTCCCTCCAGTTTCCCCTGAGCTGGCGCGGGCCCCTCCGCTCGGAGCCGGGCCGAGGCCATGGCCGCTCGGGGACCGTCCTCACCGGAAAGGTGACCGGTCTCAGTGCTGGAGGCCTCGCTCCTAGCAGGTCTGGAAGCGTGGGTGGAGAGCCGGGGTCGGCGTGGATTTGAACTCAGCTTAGCTCCCATCGGTGTCAGAGGAGCAAAGACAGGCCACCCTGGAGGGGCCGCCGGGCCTGCGCTCTGGGGAGGCGGCCGCGCCTGGCAGAGCGGGGTCGGCGAGGGGGCAGTGCGGGGAGTGGGCACAGATTGGCCCTGGCTCAGCGGGGAGGCTTTGGCGTATTGTTTTGTGTTGGATGTTGTGTCTTTTGAAAAAACAAGAGATTGAGCCTCTTTATGACATAGATTTTACAGCGTAACGAGCCAGCGTAATTTCCCATTCTCGGCAGCAAGTGCGCTTTTTACACTAATTGCATAATTAGACATAATGCACTAATTGCGGTAATGGATGACAGTCAACTAAACTTTAACTTTAAAAGTGGGGGGGCGTTGCTGGGGGGGCGGCGGGGCCTTGTGCCCTGTGCGCTTTCCAAGGGAACTCGGCGGCCTCTTGGGGCCCAGGGGTCACACAGCCATTGGGGCCTTCTCGCCTGTGATCTAGGCCACACCCCCTCCTCCTCCGAGAACCCCCCACTCTGCACCACCTTGGTATCAACCTCCCTTCCCCCCAGCTTCCTTTCTGCCCCCCAAGCTCCTGTGCTCCTCCTCCGGGCAGCCCCCCCGGCTTTCCCTGCTCCGGCCCTGCCCCCGCCAGTGCTCCGGCCTGGAGTCCCTTATCCCCCTGCACCCTGTGCCTGGCCGACCCCCGCCCAGCCTTCCGGACTCTGCTCAGGTGGCCTCTCCCCTGAAAAGCCACCCCGTCTTTCCCTGGCCCCTCCCTCCCAGCGGGCCGCCCCCCCAGGTGCCCGCTGCACACCTTTCCGCCCCACCTCTGTGCCCGCAGTCTGAAGGGGCACCTGTCCTCTCGGGAAGGTGAGTCTGGTCCATCTCTGCTGCCCCGGGCTCCAGAGGGCTCCCCCCCCAAAGCCTGCGGGGTGCCCTGGTGGCAATGTGAGGACACGGGGGTGGGATGGGGGGGAGGAGACGGGGTCCTTAAGGGGACAGTGAGCCAGGAAGCCCACCTCCTCGCTGCCCCCTCCCTGCCTTCGTGTCCCCCATCGCAGCCCATGCAGGGCCACGTGGTAATGGCCTGGGTAGGCGTCTGCGTCCCCTCCAAACAGGAAGTTTGTTCCATGAAACCCCTCCTCCGTGTGAAGGCCAGTTTTTATACTGTGACAGCTGGCATCGTGGTGGACAAACCCTGCTTGTGACTGACACTGCATATCTGTATGGCTGACGACAGAGCCGACCCGCCATGGGTGGTGGCGGCACCGCATGGCCACGGGGGACCCTAACGTGGCAGCTGGGGACGCCAGCAGCTGGTGAAGCGTGGCATCGAACCCCTGCCTGGGCACCGACGTGAGATCTGAGGGCTCCGGGCCCTTGCCCTGCCCTGCCCCTACTCGGAGTCCGCACAGGAAGGGGAGGGAGGCCGCAGCCGGCACCGGGGAGCTCTCAGCCACAAGGGTCCAGGGCCTGGGGCGTCCCCAGAGCAGCTGGGCTGGGGTTCTCGTGCACCTGCTGGGGGCCGCCCCTCAGTCCCGTCAGGAGCTGGGCTGCGGGCTCAGGGCGGGTCGGCTCTGCCCTGCGTGTTCTCAGAGGAAGGGGTCCCCAGGTCCCCGGCTGCCCCATCAGTCAGTCCTGTGGTCTTCAGGGTGATTAACCCAGACGTTCCCCACAAAGGCACGAGACGGGGCAGCAGCTTGGCAGGGCCGAGGGCAGGGGCTTTGCCCTGACGGGCTGGGGTCCCTGACCCGATCATGTCCCGTCCCCTATCACCCCACCTCCCTGCTGGCCCCACTCAGGGTCCCTGAACCCCATGAGCCCCCTATCTTCCACCCAAGCTTCCCCTAGTCCCTGACACAAGGGTACCCCATTCCAGCAACTGCCCCCGCCTCCAGCCCAGCCCTGTGGCCTCTGGCGCTTGCCCACAGGCCAGGCCAGGGAGCCCTGTCGCTGGTCCACGCGCTGCTGTCTCTCCAGACCTGCTGGCACGAGGGCCGGGCGGTTGGAGGCCCAACGCTGCTGCTCTCGAGACCAGGGACCCGACAGCCAGATGTGGCTAGAGGGGGCTGCAGACAGGAAACCCGCCAGGCGTCCGATCGTGGGGCCCAGCTCCCCCCGCCTGCCTGGCACCCTGCCTGGCACCCTGGGCAGGGGGAGGGGTCCAGGATGCTGGAGCCCCCCGCGGAGCCCCCCGCGGAGCCTGGGCCTCTAAGGGGACAGCCAGCGGCAGGGCCCGGCCTGCGTCAAATCTTTCTCGTTCCATTTTCTCTCTGATTTAATTTTCCGGAGATTGGGGCCGTTCACCTTGGCTGCGGAGAGGCGCCGAGCCCGCGTGCCTGTCTCGCTCACAGGGTTGGGCGGTTGGTTAGTCGCTCAGGCTGGTTCTGCCAGGCCTCCCCTCGCCCCCTCCCAGGACGGCCGCCCGCCTGCCACGGGCCACCGGCCCTCAGCATCGCCCTGGCTCTGCCCAGGCCCCCTTCAGACCCACCAGACCGCCAGCTTCCCCCGCACGCCCTCTGCCAGAGGCCTCACCTTCAAGTGGGGCTAAGTGCTCGGCACGGAGCTGGGGGTGTGGCCTGACGCAGGGGCCGTGGTCGGACGGCTCAGGTCTGAGCGCTGCCGTGGCCCGGTGTCCCGGCTGCCGACGGGCGTGACCTGAAGGGACCTCCCAGGGGTCGTCGGATCAGGGCGGTCAGTGTATGAAGCACCTGCCCAGGGTGGCCAGAGCCTCCCCTCGGGGAACGGGGCTGTTCTGTGGCCTCCGCGGTCCCTCCTCCCCCCTGCCCCTCCGCCCTCCTTTCCTGTCCCCCCACCTTCCTCTGCCTGGACAGGGTGGGTGCTGCTGGCTTCCGGGGCTTTGCCGCTCAGGGTGGTGGGGGCCCGTTCAGGTCACTGGGGCTTTGTTTCGGGGTGGCTGTCGTGTCCCGGGCGCCCCTCTCCGGGTCAGGACTGTTGAAGGCCGTGGGGACCTCGCTGGCTCCCCGCCCCGTGAGCATCAGGTGCCCATCCGAGGTCACGTGCCTCCAGGTGCCCTCCAGGCTCAGCTCCCTTTATGCAGAGCCACGCGCTGCTGTCTCTCTAGACCTGCTGGCACGAGGACCCAGGAAGCAGGAGGCTGAGAGAGGGCCGGGTGTCCCTGAGCCTTGGCCCCCGACCCGGCAACCCCTAGGCTGCCAGACAAGCTGCTTAACGATTACTGGAGCTGGAAGGGGGGGCTGGGCCAGCACGGGGGGCGGGTAGGAGATGAGGGGAGAGACGGAGGGAGCGGGCTCAGTGGCTGCTGAGGGGTGGTCTCAGGGGAGGGGGACGCCCAGGTCAGTGGTGACCGCAGACGCGCAGTCTGGGATGGGGAGCAGGGACTCCTGGGAGTGAGAAGGTCCCAACTACCCCCTGAATTCTCCTCCCCCCCTCCCCTGTGCCCCTGCCTCCCCCCTCCCCTGTGCCCACCTGGCTCCAGACAGCCTGTCCCTGCCATCCATCACCTCCTTGTGGGGTGCCGCCCCTGTCCCTCCCTCCCCATCACGGCTGGTGCGGAGCGACAGCCACCTGTAGACCTGCACCCCGTCTCTCGCTCTGGGCCCAGCAGCCGTGCAGGGGTGGGGGGACGTGCAGGCTGCGCTGCCGGGCTGTGGGGTTTTTCCAGCGAGCTCGCGGCCAAGGACACCCGCAGGCATGCGATCTCGCTGCGGCTGCTGAGCCCTGCACCCCGTGCGCCCGGGCCTGTCTGTCCTGAGCTCCCGGCTTCCTGCTGGGCCTGCGGGTGGAAGCACCTCCCGGACCACACGAGGGGAGAGAGGACCCATCCCCCGGGTGGGCCCATCGGCTGGACTGTCTCTCTGGCTCTTCTGAGACACAGGGCTCAGCTCAGGGCCCCCCCCGGGGGCAGGGCAACGAGAGCAGGGCCAGGAGAGTGTTAGCGAGAGGTTTGAGGCACCTGGGCAGGAGGGAGGGGGTCTGTTGCACCCCAGGGGCTCATTTGGGATGGGGAGGCAGGCTTGGCTGGTGGCTGGGCCAGCCCCTGCATTCTAGAACTGTGCCCTCACCTCCCAGCAACGCCTGGCTCCCGAGCCCACCCTTGGCCCAGGGAGGAGTCGGATGGGCAGGGGGAGGTGAAGGGGAGCAGAGGCAGCGTCAGCTGAGGGGCAGCAGGAGGAGTCGCGGGGGCTGGGGACCCAGAGGCCCGCAGGTGCACGCAGGAGGCGCCACGGGAAGGGGGGTCCTTGGGTAAAGGGCCAGGAGAAAGCCTGGCAGTGCAGCCCAGCCCCCAGGGGTAGCTGAGCTGCAGGCCAGGGTGGAGGCGTCAGACCGGGTCCAGCGGGCCCCAGAGCTCTGCTCTTGAACCTGGACCTGGGCCCGGGCATTGGCCGAGGGGCCACGCACACAGGCCCGGTGCTCGGGGAGAGACCGAGGAGGGGGCTGTGGCGTCCCTGTGTCTGGCTCCCGTCGTCACCCCCAGGACACAGGCTGAGGTGTCGGAGACAAGGACAAGATGGCCAGGGAGGGACTGCCCGGCGAGGCCAGGGAGGAGGGGGGCGGGGGCTGCGGGGGTGGAGACCCCGGAGACCGAGGCTGTTGGCCCAGGAATGGAGCCCGGCTTCGGGTCCTCCGAGTGCAGATCTAGCAGGAGCGGGTGGGCGGGAAGGGGGCCGGTTCCTCCTGCCGGGTCCTGGCGCCGTGGACAGTAGCAGCGGCGACCACGGTGCGGCTCCTGCTGCGGGCTGGCTGTGGCGCGTGGCTGCGGTCCTCTCGTTCAGTGGATCGGACAGAGCTCAGGGAGGGGGCACCTCTCGGTGGGTCCCCTGCTTTCCAGCCCTCGTGCCATCCGTTGGGCGGTGGGGGGTGACCCTGCCTCCTGGAGACCCGCTCTCTTGGCGGCTCCCTGGCCCTGCCCGGTCACAGGTCACCGTGCCAGGCTGCGAGGGACACCGGTCCGGTCCCGCGGGGAGGAAACCTGTGCTCCCCGGGGAGTTGCCAGCAGGTCAGCCTCAGGTCTGGGCTGCGCTGCTCTGGATGCCAGGATAGGGGCGCCTGGGAATGACCTTGACCGATAGGGGCACCTGGGAATGACCTTGACCGATAGGGGCACCTGGGAATGACCTTGACGGATAGGGGTGCCTGGGAATGACCTTGACGGGGCATCAGGTGGGAGAGCGGCATCCCGTGCCCGGAGCCGCCAGGCAGCTGCGCCCCCTGCTGGCACAAGTGGGCCGGGTGCGCTGCGCCGAGGCTTCGGCAGTGTGGCGGGGGCTGGGGGTCCGGAAAGGGCTGTTTTTGGTCCCTGAAACCTGGGCGGGAGGGGCAGGGAGCATGGGGACCTGGCTCACACTCACGGCGTGTGTCCTTGATCCGCCCTCGCCCCGTTTCCCAGCCCGCTTCCCCAGCTGTGGGCTCTGGGCTCCAGGCTCCCTGCACTTCCCAGAGGCTCCCGGGCCCTGACCCCTCCTTGACCTCTGCCTCCATGGGGGACCTCTGTCCCGAGGGGCCTGGGGCAGCCTGGCCTGGCGTCCCCTGGAACTCCGCAGCTCCTGGCTCTTTATCCCCACAGGTCGCCCTCGAATCGCCTGCGCTGTGGGAAGGAGCAACTTCCCCACAAATTATTTTGTTCTACGAGAAGGACAAAGAGAAAAGAGCGGCCGGGAGGGACGGGGTGGGGGAGGGGAGTGCGAGCCGCCTTGTGCGGAGCGTTAACCCTTGGGCTGCCAGGCGCTGGTGGGCAGGGCTCTGGAGGCGCCCAGTCCCCCCTCTGCCCGCCCGCCCCGTCAGATGCCCAAGCCTTATCTCCCCTCCCCTCTGTCACTCTCCGACCTTATCTCCTGCCTGCCTGCCTGTCACTGCAGCCTCTCCCGCCGCCTCCTGTCTCCTCCTCCTCACCCCTCTCGGTCTCTCACACCCCTCCTCTGCACAGCCTGTGGCGGGAGCTCGGTCATGGTGGCACGGACCTGCCTGGGTCACCTGGATGGACACCTGGACCCAGTCAGCCTCAGGCGTTTGCAGGGGTGTCCAGTGCATGCACACACACATACCCCCAGGCATCCAGCTACGAACAGAAACGCCCACGGATCTGCTTCTCTAACTCTGTGCGAGCCCCCAGGCTCTGTTTCCCCCCCCCCCCCGCCCCTGCACCCCACCACGCAGCATGGCACAGGTGGATGTGTGCTGAGCCGTAACACACGCTCGCTCACGCAGATTCGGACTGTCAGAGTTACATGCCCATGTGCACGCCCCCCAAGGGGGAAAGAGGGGCAGACTCGCTCCCCCCGTGCCTCTTCTTCCCTGTCCCTGCCCCCACTCTCTGTGCCCCGAATGACAGAGGATCCCCTGGGGGCACCCAGAGCTCCCGCTACAGTTTCTGCAAACGCCCTGGGGCAGCGCCAGCGAAAAGGGGTGCAGCTGCCTGAGCCCGTGTGGAGGGGTGGCGGCGTGGGATGCCCGTGGGGGTGTAGGTGTGTGTACACGCGTGAGCGTGAGGGCATCTTGTGTGGGTGTGTGGTGTGCTATGTGTGCTATTGCCCCCCCCCTTCATGACTCCTCTCCAGCCCACCCTCCCCGTCGCCGCTCTCACCACGCAGCCAGGCAGGGGGTGCTGCTCACGGCCCCTGGGGGAGGAACCCTGAGCTCCAGAGCGCGGCGACAACCACAACCAGGGCCCGCTGCGGCCGGCGCTGTGTCCTTCCTCCAAGTCCAAGAGCGCCCTGGGCCCCTCCCAGACCCCGGCGCTCTGTCTCCGTGACCAGAGCTGGGGGCGGGGGGGCGTGGCATGGGACGGTGGGACACCTGACCTCACCCCGCTCTGCTTCCTCCCAGATCTACAGGGACAACCGGAATCTGTTCGCGGTGCAGGAGAACGAGCCTCGGACGCTGGTGGAGAAGGTGGCCGGGGACATCGAGGGCCTGCTGGCCAGGAAGGTGCAGGCCCTGAAGGTAGGCGCGAGCGTTGGGATGGAGGGCGGACCCGGCGGGGTGGCCCTGCACCTGGGGGCTCCGTCCTCACCTCCCGAGAACCCGCGGCCTCCTGGCGCCCGGAATGCAGGCCGGCCACCGCGGGCAGGGCTGCGGCTGCAGGGACGTGGCAGCGGCGGCGGGAGCGGGGCGGTATGATCTGGGGAAGGCTGCACGCGGGGTGACCTGGGGTCTGGGGACCCGGTGTGGGTATGATGGAGGGGCCCCGGCCGAGTCCGCCTCTGCCTCCTATTGGTTCTCCCCTCGCTCTGCTGTGTCCTAAGTGTCCCGGGGCGAGCACCTGCAGGACGGTGACCTGCCTGTGACGAGGCTGGGCCGCTGGCCCGATGGGGAGGCCGCGTGAGGGGAACCGGAAAGCCGCGCGGAGCAGGCTGTGGCCACGGCGGTCGGTCGGAGCCTCTGCTTGCCCGCGGCTCTGCCTGGTCCCCTGCCTCCCTCTGGGCCTCGGTCTCCCCTCTAGACTCAGAGCGGTTGGGCCTCTCGGCTCCGAGCACAGCGGCTCTGTGAGGTGAGAGAGCCCCCCCCACCCCCGCCACCCGCTGTCCAGAACTGGCCGAGCCCAGGGCAGCAGCCGGGAAGGGCTCCTGGAGCCGCAGGTCACACCGTAAATGAGGGAGGGGTCCGAGCGGCCCCCAGATCAGAGGCACAACTGCAGCCGCCCCGGCCTGTGTCAGAGACCAGTCCAATAAGGAGGAGGGACGTGCAGCCCTGGCCGGTGTTGCTCAGTGGTTAGACCGTTTGGCCTGCGCACTGAAGGGTCATGGGTTCAACTCCTGGTCAAGGGCACCCACATACCTGGTCTGAGCCACAGGTGGGAAGCAACCAATCTATGTGTCTCTCACATCGATGTTTCTCTCTCTCTCACCCTCCCTCCCACTCTCTCTAAAAAAATCAACGGGAAAAAATCCTGGGGTGAGGATTAACACAGAAACGGGGAGGGAGGTAGCGCTGACACAGACACGGGCGGAACTAGGAAACATTAAACTAAGCGAGAGAGCCGGCCACAAAGACCCCCTCGCGTGGGATCCCCTTTCTGCGAACTGCCTGGAGTAGACAAAGCCATGGCCGCAGAGCGCTCATTGGTGGTTGCGGGGCGGGGCGGGGCGTGTCTGCTGATGGGTCCAGGGCTTCTTTTCGGGGTGATGAAAGTGTGCTAAACTCGGTGTGGTCGTGGCCGCGCCGCTCTGAACACGCTAGAAAACCACTTGTGTTGTTTGTGTGGGTGAACTGTGTGGTCTGCGGATCACATACCAATAAAGCTATTGAAACAAACACACACGCCGTGAGCCAGCCCACGGGAGCCATGCCCAGGCTCAGGCCACGTTCAGGGCAAACCCCACCACATCCAGCCCCAGGAGAGAGCCAGGACCCCTTCTCCAGGAGCGGGGTCCCCTGCCTGCCCCTGTGTGACCTGGATCATGGGATAGGGGGGGCCTCCCACCCCCTGCGGACCACAGGACCGGCCCCGAGGAGCAGGCCGGGGGTCAGTGCCCCTCCCACTCCCTCTGCAGCCCAGCCCGCAGCCTGTGCAAGTGGCACTACATGCAGGTGACGCTCAGGGGCGCAACGATAGGGAAGGACGCGCCCTGGTGGGCTGAGTGTCCCACGTCCTTCCCACTTCCCCGAGCGGACCGTGAAACTCGGGGTGCCCTGCAGCAGGTCAGGGTGTGGCAGAGCCCGGACTTGAACCCAGGTCACGAGGACCCTAAGCCAGGCCCCCCCCTGCCCACGTTATCCCCGAGGTGAGCAGGGAGCCCCCAGCCCTCCCTTCCCGGCCCTCCCCTGGCAGGTGAAGTCCCCTGCAGCGCCCCCTGGCGGCTGCCCGTGTCCCGGAGTAAAAGGACGGTCGTCCTCCTCCCTCCTGGGCCTTCATTATGTTTAAATGTGCCTTTCACCAAGGTCTGGCCCTTCCGCCTTTCCCACGTCTGTTTGCAGCCCGGGTGCACGTGGAGGGCGGGGTGTTGGGGGTCTGGGCCCCCCGCAGCCCCACCTCATGGTTCCTCTCTCCCTGGACCCCATCCAGTAGTCCAACACCAATCCTCTTGCCCTGGTCTGGAAGGTGAACATGGGTCCTGCAAAGAGGGAGCTGAGCATCGCAGGACGGGAGGTCGTCGTGTCATCTAATCAGGGACCATCAGTGTTGGTAACGCGCGTCTCCACGCTGCACAGGTGGTTTATGGGCCGCGAGTCGGGCGGGAGGCGGCGGTCGGGGCTTTGCGGCACAGGCAGCCGGCAGCCCCGGGTCTGGGAGACCTGCTGGGGCCTCGGCTCCGGAGACACGAGGGGACCTCTCTAGGAACCCCTGTCCCCGGGAGATGGGTCCTTTGAGCCCGGGCCCGACTGCTGAGTCCCAGGACGGGGAGGGAGATGCCTGCTCCTTACAGCAGGTTGGGAACAGAGTGGGACCCCACCGGGACTCTCTCCTCTCCTCCCCCTGGGGCCTCGGCACCCAGCCCCTCTTTCAGGAAGGTCATCGCTGCGTGGTTGTAGTCCTTCCTCCGTTCACTGAGGGCCTACTGTGTGCGGGCCGGCGCTGGGGTGGAGCTCTCCAGTCCCAGCCCTGGCCTTGGTTGTCCCCTCTGTGAAATGGGGGCATGAGACCATCCCTGCCCCATGCTTCTGGTCCCACGGCTCCAGGAGCCATCATTTCTAAAGGCCACCGTGGGAACAGTGTCCTGAAGGCTGTGCCGCCCTTGGCACCATCCCTGGCACCATCCCTGGCACCTCTGCTGCGTGGATGGGCTCAGAGGAGAGGTGTGGGAGAGGCGCTGGCTTGGATAAGGTGAGGAGTGACCCCAGTGCGGGCATTCCAGGCTCCTGTGGAGGCCAAGGCCGAGGGCGTGGGGCCCAGTGGGCTTGGTCCGTGGAGAAGGGGAGGCCCAGGGCCGGAGCAGGTCTGGGGGCCATCGGTGGTGGTGAGACGTCTGCTCTCGAGGGGGGCTTTCACCTCCAACCTCAGACAAGCCGGGGGCAGTGGAGAGGCCTGGCTGGGCACCCGGGACTGGAGACCAAGGCCCTCCCCCCCACACCCACGTTCCACCTCGGCTCTGCCCGCCGTCCCGGGGCCAGGGCCTCCCAGAGGCTGTGCCCTGGTACCTGTGCCTCCACGCGGCGTTCGGGGCCCGGCTGGCACGCTGGAGCCCTCTGAGGCGCTTTTACCCCGAGATGCCCAGGCCCCAGCCCAGCCCGCTGCGTCAGGCTCTGTGTGTTTCATGCTCCGCAGATGGCTCTGTGTGGGTTCAGAGCCTGGGGCGTTTCCCCCGAAACGGCAGAATGAATTCCTTCCCATGATTACCGGCCTCTGTCTGCGTGCCTGCCACGTGCCCGGCCTGAGATGAGCTGGAACATGCCAGATCGCCCCACACCCTCCCTGCCAGCCACGAGCTACTCCTCTTATTATTCCCATTCTACATTTGAGGACACTGGGCCCCAGACTGTTAAGCCATTGGCCAGGTCTCCCAGCAAAGGCAGGCGTGAGATCCGGGCAGCTGGGCTCCAGCCCCCACCCACTACCCTCCCCCCTCCTCTGCCCTCCTCTGTGCTACCACCAGGGGCCACGTGGCACTGGCTGTCCACGGGGAGATGGGGTTCTGGCCTCTTCTGTGATGACCTCGTGACCTTGGGCCCGTCCCTGCCCCCGCAGCTCCTTCCTTGGTCTCCCAGTTCCAGGAACCATCCATGGAGACAAGGCGCTGAGCACCCCCTCCCTGCGCACCCCCACAAGGCCCCGGTGGACGGGACACGGGGTGCTGCTGCGGCCCCGGTACTGGGGGCTCCAGTGGGCCGTGTTCCCACCGTCAGCGGCCTCTCCAGGGAGCGAGCATCATTTAAAGAGTAAAATTAAAAACCCTTCCGCACGCAGCCGCCCTGCTTTTGCCGCTAATGGCCACTTAACCCAATTAAACGGATGCTCTGTTGGCAGCGTGACCGGGTCTGTTCAGGAACTGGCTCTGGGCTGGGTGCTCAGAGGAGCGGGAGTGAGCCAGGGGCCAGGGCTGGGGGCAGACGGTGCCCATCAGGAAGGAGAGTCTGCCCGCCCCCCAACCCCTCGCCGCGCTCTCTGTCCCAGGCTGCACCTCGCAGGTGTCTCAGCGTTGGTATGACTGGCATTGGAGCAGGTCTGTCTGTGTGCGGCCGCTCGGTGCCCGGTAGGATGCAGGCAGCATCCCACTAGGTGCCAGCAGTATGCCACGCCCCCGGGTGTAACAGCCAAAAATGTCTCCAAATATTGCCAGCTGTCCCCTGCGGGCAGTGCCCCCACCTCGTTGAGAACCACTGGTCTAATGGGCGGAGAGGGGCGGACAGGCCGGGTGGCCCCAGCAGGAGGAAGGTCCCTTCAGTCCGAGGGGCAGTAGTGAGCTCAGGGCTGCCTGGAGGCGGCAGCAAGGATTTGAGGGGGAAAGCTCGGCATTGAGGCAGCTGGCGGCCACCGATGCCTTCTGACGGGGGTTGGACGAGCAGATGGCGAGGACAAGAGCCATGGTGTCACCCAGCAGGAGCCTCTTAAACGTTAGCCGGGGCTGCGGCTCTGGGTTCTCGCTGAGAGGCACAGCAACGGTGGGCAGACAGGCAGGGGATTCTGCGGCTGTGCCAGCGGCCTCCGCCCACCCGCCTCCGGGCAATTAAAAGGTGTGTGGGTGGGGCTGGCAGTGGCTGCTGCCGCCCCCCATTCCCAACATTAAGAGATCTTGACCTTCCACTTTCCCGCTCGAGACAGGAGGCGCGCACGTGGCACCAATTAGGCGCGTGTGCGGGCGCCGAGGGCCGGCAGCCTTCTCTCCCTGATTGCGTGTTTTTTCAGCTAATTATCTCCCCTCACCCAGACACTGCCCCTCCTGGCGAGGTGCCCCCGCCCCAGGGACAGGGAGGGGGAGCGGGGATTGGGGAATGGGCCCTGTGAGCGCCTGTGGTGTGGGACCCTGGACCACCCCTGCAGGGAGAGGCCAGCAAGTGAGCCAGGAGGGACTTGGGGGGGCGAGTGCTCAGGAGAAACCCCAGCACGAGGTGCTAGAGCGACCCCCCCAGATCGGGGTCGGAGGGAGCTAGCTCCTTGGAGGAGGTGGCCGCGTGCGTGCAGGGAGGGAGGGGAACTCCATCCACTCCCCACACCCGCGGGAGCCGTGGGCAGACAGGCTGCTCCGCCACTGGGGACGTGAGTGTGGGACGGCCTCCCGGCGGGCCAGAGCCAGGGACCCCTGCGGGCCTCCGGGCTGAGCTGGGGCAGGGAGCTGGCGTCCTGGGAAGGAAGAGGGAGACGGGGCAGGTGGGTGTGTTGTGTTTGGGGGCGTGGCTAGTGGGGGCCCAGGTGTGTGGGCGTGCCTAGATCTGATGTGAAGTGTGGCTAGGGCAGGTGGGTGGGCCGAAGGATCCTCAGAAGAAACACATGATTCCCTCCTCTTCCCCCACCTGCCTGAGCTAGTGGTGGTCAGAGGGGCCTGGCGCTCTCTGGGGGCCTCAGGAAAGGGGGGGCCTGGCGAGGGGCCTGGCGCTCTCTGGGGGCCTCAGGAAAGGGCGGGGCCTGGCTCTGTTCTGGGGGCCTCAGGAAAGGGGGGCCTGGCTCTGTCTGGGGGCCTCAGGAAAGGGGGGGGCCTGGCTCTGTCTGGGGGCCTCAGGAAAGGCGGGGTGTGGGTCGGGGGCGGGTCTCCTCCTGGCTCCTCCTCCCAGGTGCCGGGGGGCCCAGGAGGGGTCCGAGGCGCTGTGGTGGCTCCTGAGCTCCCACCGGCCAAAGGAAGGGGTCTGGGGGGCCTCGGGGTCCAATGTCCCTGAGGCCCACAGAGCCTGGTGGGTCAGCCCTCCACCCCACCCTCACCCTACTGCGTTCTCCCCAGTGGCTGAAGGTCAGGGGGGAGGGTCAGGCCGGAAGCTCCGCGCCCCTGCTTGCCCTGACAGCATCGCCCACCTCCTGGGGGACGGGCACCTTGGCTGAAGTGCCCCAGGCCCAGGCCTCACCCCAAGACGGGGCCTCTGAGCCTGCTGCCTGTGGTTCTGCTCGGGGATGCCAGGTGCCTGCCCTGGCAGTGCCCCTCAGTC
The DNA here is from genome assembly GCF_951640355.1 of Cnephaeus nilssonii. NCBI lineage: Eukaryota > Metazoa > Chordata > Mammalia > Chiroptera > Vespertilionidae > Cnephaeus > Cnephaeus nilssonii. Next base: position 2,294,267 of record NC_137088.1, on the reverse strand, counting down.
CCAGCACACCTCCCACCGCCGGCCCCGCCCTCGTGTGGACCCAGTCTGCAGGCGCCGGGAGGCAGGATCTCGCTTGGCACGAGGAAACAGGCTCGGACGGACGAGGCCAGCCCAGCCCCTGCCTGGCTGAGACGGCCAGGGCGCCCTGCTCACCCGGTTCAGGGGCCTGTGTGCCCGCCCCTCCCAGGTCGCCCAGAAACCCGGAGGAAGCAGGGCCTGCTGGCTGGGACAGAGGGAGCCAGGGTGGCGTCTGCCAGGGGAGGGCAGCGCCCCAGGGAGGCCCCCGGGCAGGACCTCAGGACGCCACTGGGGTCCCTGGAGAGGGTGGCGGGCTGAAGAGGGCGGCAGATGCAGCTGGGAGCCCTGGGCCTGCACCCCGCCCTGCGCGGGGGGGGGGGCGGGGGGGGGGGCGGGGCGGCGGGATCTAGGATATGGGCGAGGGGGTCAGCCAGTGGAGGAGCGAGCGCTGAGCCCGGAGGAGACAGAGGAGCCTCTGGACCCCACTCCCCAGAGAAGCGTGCGCTGAGGGAGGCTGTCTCCTCCCCGGGGTCCTCCCAGCAGAGGGGGCAGGTGCCACAGGAACAGACCAGCCTAATTTAGGATCCGAGAAGTGAGAGATTTAATTGAATCTTAATAGCGTCTGGCCCTTTGTTCTGAAATCCTCGCGCGTGAGGGCTGGGGGAGGTGGGGTGGTATCTGAGGTAGGGCGAGCAGGTGGCCTGGCTCGTCCCTGTCCTCCAGGACCCCGGACGTCAAGGAGACAGGCCAGCAAGCCGTGGGGTCCCGCTGTGCAGAGCAGGCGACAACGGGGGCGAGTCTAAGACGCCGGCCTGGAGGAGGTGGGGTCTGAGCCAGCCTTCCTCGGGAGGCGCAGGGACAGGAGGAAGGCACCCGCCTGAGCCTAGGAGCGGGGGTGAGCGGAGTGACTCGGATGTTGTGGGCCGCGGAGGGACCCCCCGCAGGTGCGGCCTGTAGGTCACTGTGTCCCCGCGTGGGAGAGGGATGGAGAGGGGACAGAGGCCGAGGGCAGGGCTCACGCCTGCGATCCGGGGCCGTAGCTGCACCTGTCAGCCTGGCGCCTCCCTCCTGCAGGCAGCCCCGGGGCAGCCAGTCGCCCTTCTCCCCCCATTTCTGTGGCTTAAAATACACAGCAAACGAGGCCTCCGCTGTGGCAGCCGCACTTGGGGAGCAGTGAGCCCCCGGGGCTGGTGGGAGGGCACCGGGCATAGCCCCAGCCTGGGGGCGGGGCGGGGCGGCCGGGCAATGAGAAGGCAGCCCACACCGGGGGGCGGGGCGGGGCGGCCGGGCAATGAGAAGGCAGCCCACACTGGGGGGCGGGGCGGGGCGGGGCGGGGCGGGGCGGCCGGGCAATGAGAAGGCAGCCCACACCGGGGGGGCGGGGGCGGGGCGGGGCGGGGAGGCCGGGCAATGAGAAGGCAGCCCACACCGGGGGGCGGGGCGGGGCGGCCGGGCAATGAGAAGGCAGCCCACACTGGGGGGCGGGGCGGGGCGGGGCGGGGCGGGGCGGCCGGGCAATGAGAAGGCAGCCCACACCGGGGGGCGGGGGCGGGGCGGGGCGGGGAGGCCGGGCAATGAGAAGGCAGCCCACACCGGGGGGCGGGGCGGGGGGCGGGGGCGGCCGGGCAATGAGAAGGCAGCCCACACCGGGGGGCGGGGCGGGGCGGGGGCGGCCGGGCAATGAGAAGGCAGCCCACACCGGGGGGCGGGGCGGGGCGGGGGCGGCCGGGCAATGAGAAGGCAGCCCACACCGGGGGGCGGGGCGGGGCGGGGGCGGCCGGGCAATGAGAAGGCAGCCCACACCGGGGGGCGGGGCGGGGCGGGGCGGCCGGGCAATGAGAAGGCAGCCCACACCGGGGGGCGGGGCGGGGCGGGGCGGCCGGGCAATGAGAAGGCAGCCCACACCGGGGGGCGGCCGGCCCCGGGCGCTGCGCTCGCCCAGGCGGGCCTGGCTCATCACGGGCAGCAGGTGCCCAGGTGCCTGTCCCGCCTTCAGACTGTCTCCTGGCCCTGCACCAGGTGAGCGGGTGCAGGGGGCGGGGCCAGATCGGCGGGGAGCGCAGTCCGCTCAAGGTGACAGGGATGTGACCCACGCCACAGGTGGAGCCAGGGTGGGAGCCGTGGATCGTGACCAGGCCGGGGGGTGGGGGTGATGGAGGGGCTTGCCTGCTGGCCTGGCTCTGCCGACGCTGTTCCTTGGAGTCTGACATCCCGCCTCGGACCACAGTCCTCCGGGGCTGACCTTGTGCTGCCCCCGAAAGGACCTCTGGCCGTGCCTGAGTCCCCTCCGGAAGGCGCACCAGGGCACAGGGTGCCGGGGACCAGGCTCGGAGGAAGAAGATGCCAGGAATTGGGGGCTCACCCACGGCTGTGCCGCACCCTCACTCTGCCCCGGGCCTCAGTTTCCCTTCCTGTGCAGTAGGAACACAGATAGCCTCACCCATCTGTCATCAGAGCTTGTGCCCAGGCCTCGGAGACCCCGATGCAGGAAGGGATGCTCGTGGGGTATCACCGGGGATGGGCCCCGTGGACACGACTGAGCCCCTCAAGCCCCGCCCAGCGTGTGGGCCAGCCCTGGGCTGTGAGGACCTCACGCCAGCCAGCCCCTCTCTGGGTACCTCGCCGGGTCCGTCCCCAGCTCCCACCCCCGGGCCACGCTGTCTGGCTGGGGACGCGTCCTGCCTCGCGGCCCAGGCGGCGGCGGGCGTGTTGGGAGGCCGGTCACGCCGGGCCTTTGTGAGCCTCCTGTGTTTGCCCACTCCGCTCGGCGAATGGGAATCGCGTTGTGTTTGCTGTGTCAACACCAGCTGGAGCCCAGTTACGGCGATAGCGGAGGTGCCAGGCCCCAGCCGCCCGCCGCCCGGGTCGGGCAGCTCCATCCTGGGACCCCCCCACCCCACCCCCGTCCACCCACAGGACCGCCAGGCCGGGCTGGGCAGCTGTCTGGAACCAGCAAGGGCAGCCCCCAGCAGGGAGCTGACTCAGGAGGGTCCGCACCGTCCCCACTCGGCCCCGCTCAGGAACTTTCGGGCAGACGCGGCCTTCGGGCCTTTGAGGGCTAAGCTTGGGGGCTTCCCCACCCGCAGGCAGAACCCCTTTGACTCCCCGGTCCCAGCCCCGGCCCTCCCCTCCCGTGTTCGCAGTCATCGAGTCCAGCAGTCCCAGGAGCGGAGGCCCGAGTGGTCAGGCAGATGGCCAGACAGGCAGCGAGACGGGGTCAGAACTCCAGGGGGGACTCGCGGGGGCCTGAGCAGGCAAGCTGACATCCGGTGTGAGCTGTGCAGGCATGGGCTGGGGGCGGCTGGCGGGGGGAGCCAGCCCTGGGAGGGACACACAGGCAGCTTTCGGCTGGTGGCTGGAGGCTGGATTGAGGGATGGCTTCGCAGACGGACGGGAACAGAGGCCCCGAGCCTGGAGGGAACCAGGTCCCCGCCTTTAGCCCAGGCTGTCCCGCGGCTTGGGGACCAGAGCAGCTGGCCGCATGGCCGGGCCTCTAATCCCGTTTGCTTCTGGAATGAGACTCCCCCCCCCCCCCCCACTTCATCGGGAGGTTTTCCAGAAATGAGCCTGGGAGGGTGACTCACCCAGGAGGCAGAGGCCTCGGGGCCCGGACCAGGCAACTGGGTCAAGACACAGAAGGCCAGCTCTGGCTGGTGTGGCTTCATGGTTAGTGTTGGCCTGCGCACTGAAGGGTCACGGGTTCGATTCCCAGTCGAGGGCACATACCTGGGTTGTAGGCTCAATCCCTGCCCTCCCATCTCCCCCTTCCCACCCCCCAGCGCCCACCCCCAGTCAGGCTTGTTCAGGAAGCAACCAATCGATGTTTCTCTCTCTCTCTCCCTCTCTCTCTCTCTCTTTCTCCCCCCCCTCCCTCCCTCCCTCCCTCCCTTCCACTCTCTAAAAACCAATGGAAAAAATACCCTCGGGTGAGGATTAACAAAAAAATTAAAAAAGGCAGATGGCCAGGTATGGTCTCAGCTCCAGCCCTGATACCTCAGCTGCGCGGCCTAGCCTGGCGGTGTCCTTTCTCTGAGTCTCAGTTTCTCTGTCTGTAAAGTGGGGCCGTAAGCATTCACCTGGCAGGAGTGCCGGATTGCCGAGAGGCCGTCTGAGCTGAGACTCGGTCGCTCGTAGACACGCATGTGCCCGGGGTTATCGCTGCTGCAAGGCGGGGGCTTGGGAAGGTCCCTGGCACTGACCTCACTTTGGGGTTTCACGGGAACGGGCCCCAGGGACCAGGAAGCGTGGAGGCTGAGGCGGGAGGGGAGGAGCGTGCCTCCCAGGGGGCAGGGAAGAGCGTTCTGAGAAAGGGAACAGCATGGAGGGAGCCTGGCGGGGGGGGGGGGGGGGGGGGGAGAATCAGGCAGAGTCCAGTGTGGCTGCCGGAGGAGAGCGGGGAGGGGAGCAGGGTCAGGCCCTCCGAGTTCTGGATTGGGGTGTGGAGTTTTACTCCAGCCCACGGGAATCGGGGTGCAGAGTGGAGGCCATCGCGGTTGTCAGGAGGGCACGGGGAGGGGAGGGAGAGAGGCTCGGGATGGCTCAGTTGCAGCGGCTCAGGGAGGGGAGTCCTGGGCAAGTCGGTGCAGAGCAGGAGCGGGGAGTCCGGGACAGGCTGCGGAGTAAGAGGGGGAGCCCCCAGGAACCGACTGGGATTGTCTCGCAGGAGGGACCCGGGTGACTGGGGTGCAGCAGTGGGAGCCTGCAGCCGCGGCGGGGATGGGGGGGCGGCCTGCTCCCCAGACCCATCAGTCCCAGTACAAGCTGAGCGTCAGTCGCACCTCCCAGCCCAGAGCCCTGAGGGCCTGAAGCCCTTCTGAGCTTGTATTTCAGGTCCTCGACTTGGGGCCCCGGGGGCCACAGGGCCTGCTGGGGGCTGCTTTTAGACTGCGCTTTGGGGTCCCACCTTCCTCTGCACCCAGAGTGCCACGGGCCGAAGGGTTGGGGAGTGGGGCGCCATGAAGTGGGAGGCAGCACCCTGGCTGATGTGCCCGACCCCGGCCAGGTGGAGGGCCCGTCCCCGGCCAGCAGATAAGTGCCCGTCATTGAAACAGAAATGGCGTGTCTGTGCTCAGCCACTGGGCGTAGTGACAGCCCCGTTAGCGGCATGGCCACGGCTCCCACAAGCGCGAGGCCCAACCCCGACACAAGCTCCTGGCGGGGGGTGGGGGGGTGGGGAGTGGGGGGCGGGGGGGACGGGGGTGTGAACACGTGAGAGCGGGTGTTCTTCCCTGTCCTGGGCCATGTGCACGTACCCGTGGGGGTGTCCGGACGTGAGGGTGACCTTGTGTACCTGCACACGCCTGCTCCTTAGCTGAGGCCCTGGCTCCCACGCGGCCCAGGACTGAGCTGTGGGCCCCGCTGAGCGAGAGGCCGCCGCCCCACCGGCCATGGCGCCGGCTCCGCGTCTCAGCCTGACACGGCCTTTCCCCGGCACCGTGAGCACGCCAGGCCTCCTCTGTCGAATATTCTCCTGCTAATCTCATCTCCCTGTGTGACTGCCATGCAATTAGCTCATTTTGCAAAATACTGCATCTGTCATATTTCCCCTCAGTTTTCCCTTTTCCCAGGAAAGGGTGGGAGGGGTGGAGTGGAGGGAGATTCTGGGCATGGGACCACCTCAGGGGTCTGCTCTGGCCCCACCCCCGGCACACGGGCCTCCCCCGTGACCCATACATGCACACATCCCAGGCCCAGGGTCTCCTGAGCAGGGGGCGGTCGGAGGGCAGGGCCTGAGGGTGTCAGGAGGAAGGGATGGTGCCGACCTGCCCAGCCCTGCCCCAGGAGCACCTCCGCACACCTGCGAATACCCCGGGACTTAGGCCCACGCCGGGCTCAGACTAGTGAGCAGGCCAGTGGCATTGCCCATGGGCGCATGTGCATGGCAGGCGGGCTGGGTGAGCAGGCAGGGTGCTGGGGGCCTCTGCTCGGCCCAGGTGGGCCGTGCAGGATGGGCCGAGCCTGAAGCCAGGTGTGCAGCGAACACCCGGGTAACGGGAACCCCGCGACCTTCATTGTATCTGCCAACGTCCACCCATTGGACAGGCCTCATAGTGGGTGTGCTGCCCTCCCACCCCGCCCCTCACACAGGGCCTGGTCCAGCAGTAAGGGGGGCAGTGGACTGTGGACAGGGCACATGTGGAGCCCCCAATGGGTCACATGTGGCCTTGGCCTTGACCCTGACCAAGCATGACAGCGGCAGCCACAGGGCACCAGCCTCCTCCTCCTCCCTGGGAGCAGGAGGTGGGGCCGGGCGGAGGGAGCCACGCGGCTGAGCACCCTGCCCCCCCCACCCATTGCCCGGATGGGAAAGTAGAGGCTGCCAGGCCCCATCTGCACAGAGAGCCTCCAGAGGCTCAGACCTGCAGCCGGGGACCCCGCTGGGAGGATGGGGCTCAGAGCCGTCAGCAGCGCCCCCTTCTTTCCCCAACCCCCCGCGCGGCCCTCACTGTCTCCCCCCGCCTTCTCTTCTTCAACTCCCTGGAGATGTGAATTCTCTCCGACTCTGAATTAGAAACGCTCTCCTTCCTCCCCGGAGGTGTGCTTCCCGGTGTTCTTCCTCCCAGAAGGAGGGGGAGGAGGAAGGGGCCAGCGGGCAGGAGTGGAGGTCAGGCCTTCCTGGGTCTCCATGGGGCACCCAGAGGAAGCAGGGGCCTGGCTGCCCCCTTCCCCCCCCATCCCCCGCGCTGTGTCACCCTCCTGGCTTTCGTGGCTCTGCGGGGGGCGGGGAGGGCATTTCTGAGGCCACCAGCGTGCGGGCTCTCCCCAACCGCTCACGGGACCACAGCACGTGCCCCTCGTTGCCGGCAGGAAGGCCCCGTGTTCCTGGGAGAGGGCTGTCGGCTGCCGCAGCCTCGGGGTCACCCCCGCAGCCCGCCGGTCTCGGGCGGGGAGTGTCCCTCAGGGTCACTGACCAGGGGGGATGCAGCCCAGGTTGTGTCAATGGGCCTCAAGGTCACCCGCTGGGTCCCAGTGCCTCTCACATGTAGAGTTCCCAGCTCGGCTCAGGGACACCGGGTCAGGGGCCGGCTCCAAGGCCAGGGTCCCAGGGACACAGCGCCCCCTGCAGCCCAGGGTTGGAATTGCAGGCCGAGGGGCGGCTTTGGGGGAAGAGCCCACCTGGGCTGGGTTCCCTCATTCCGTGGAGCCTCAGTGGACCACCCGGTGATGACCGGGCCGCTGACCACAGCCCGTGGTTGTGAAGATGGGAGCCCCTCCCAGGCCCCTCTGCTGGGGCACAGCGGGCGCCCCGCGGGCACGCACAGCAGCAGGGCGGATGGCCGCCTTCCCCCTCCGCCGTCACTGACAGAGCCCCTTCATTCCTAAACGAAGTGATTTTGTTCATCTGAGGGAGGGATCGCCACTCGGCCCGGAACAGCTTGTGGGCTCCGGGACCCCGCGCCGCAGCCTGGCGCTGACTGGAAGGGGCTGTGTTCGATTTAAATGTGAATTGAATGAGGAGAAAAATGTTTCTCTTGGCAATTCCATAGGAGCGCGCTCTCCTGACAGATGTTGGCGTTTATTACCCCATCGGCCGGCATTTCGTGGAGCAGAATTGCTAATTATTTCCGAGGCCGGGCCGCAGCGCGGAGGGGAGGGTGGCGGCGGGCGGCTTCGGGCAGCATCTGCCGACAGAAGGGCGCGGGGACCGCGGCCCAGCCCGCTGCACCTCGTCCCAGGGTCGGGGGGCCTTTGGGTTTTGCTGCGTGGAGTGGCCTGGAGGAGGCAGGGAGCCTGCTCTTGCCAGCGCAGCCTTGACCTTGAGTGAGGACTCGGGAAGGTCACCTGGGTCTTGGATGCGGGTCCCGGGCCTCTGAGTGGCGGCAGGGAAACGGCTCCAGGGGCGGGGGGGGGGGGGGGGGGGGGTCCCGGCCGTGTGAGGACCAGCCCCAGGCAGGGCGCGCTTGCTCGGCCCGGGGCTGCGTGTCTTCCTAACCGTGGGCTCTGCGGGCGCGTGGGGGTTGACGTGACCTTGTGCTGTGTTTGTGGGTCTACCTGGCATGACTGCGCGTGTCTACAAGAACTGCTCGGGCCTTCGGGGTCCGGCTCGGATTCATGTCCGTCCTGGGCCTCAGAAATGGGGGACCAGGCTGCCCAGGGCGCACACAGCCATGGTGGGGGTGCCCCACGTTTCAAAGGGCACCATGGAGAATGGACTGTGGAGTGGGTTCCTGGGGGGCGTGTGGCCCTGGCAGCCAGACCCCTGTCCTTTCGGTCGACCCGGCGCAGGGGCCTCCACCTCACCTGGGGCACCTCGGAGCCGGAGCCGGGAGCCAGCATTCCTTCAGGACGGGGCGAAGGCCCCGCCTCCACACCGCCCAGGCCCGACTCCAGGTCAATGACGCTGAGGGACAATGCCTCCTGCTGGGCCCCCTGAGACCCAGGGCCCCCCGCCCCCCGCTGTCCCCTCCTCACCCCACTCTCTGTCCTGAGCCGAGACACGTGCTGGATACCCTGACTGTCCCGCCCTGGCCAGCTCAGGATGCAGCTCCTCACGCCCCCATGCTTGGGTATTCCCCCACCCTTACACTTCTCCACCCCCACCAGCTCCCAGCCACGCAACGCTCAGCTCCCTAGTTTCACACAAAGGCAGTGGCAGCATCTGGGCAGGATGATATGACCCTAATCAGCTCCGATCCCCGGGGTCCGGCTCCAGGATCCAGGCTGAGACCAGCGGAGCGCGGGCAAGGAGGGTGCCCCCAGGGCCTGGCCAGGGGAGGCGGCGTCTCAGGCCACAGAAGCTGAGCCCCGGAAGATGGCCTGGAGCCCTGTGGCCTGGCAGCCATCCTAATGGGGAGGGGGTGCCCAGCGCCCCCAGGCTGAGGTCCTGCAGGCTGAGGTCCTGCAGGCGCCTCTGACTGACCAAGTACCCTCTCTCTCCTCTGGGTAGAACTCCACCGTGACATCCGTCCATTAAATAGGGCATGTTCAGAAGAGAAAATTGCTACTATTTTCCCCCTTTTACTTCACTGTCATCAAAAATTGATCCCGTATTGCATCCTTATTTCAAAGAGTGAGCTAAAAAAGTAAAGTAAAATCCCCACTCCTCGGAGCAGCAGCTGCATCAAGCTTCCCACTCCTCCCACCCCCACCCCCACCCCCACCCCCACCCCCACCCCCCCAAAAAATGAAAGAAAAACGTGGCCATTGGAGGGAGGGTGCAACTGCCGGCCCTTCCGGGGCTGTTGGATGTGGCCAGGCCCTTGGGGAGCGAGGAGGGCGGGGCGCGTGTGCGGGCAGGAGGGGATCTGGATCTGGTGAAATGTGGGAGGAAGTGGGGTAATTGGGGAGGTTAATTTGGATCTAAATGGAGCGATTCGTTATCTCAATAAGAAGCGTCTCGTTTTCCAGGGAGACGGCTGTGCCTGCCAGATGCCGGCCTGCCCATTGGCTGGTGACGGCTCAGAGCAGGGCCCTGCCGCCGCCCTCAGTCCGTCTAGCCTCACAGAGCAGCGGAGGGGTCGGGGAGGCGAAGACGGGGGTACAGGAAGGGGGAAACTGAGGCTGGGGAGAGCAGCTGGCTTGACACCCCACAGAGCACTGCGGCCTTCCTGGCCCCCGTCCAGTGTTCCTGGACCCACGGGAGAGGCGCAGTGGGGTGGGGTGAGGGGTACAGTTTAATTTGATTTGCTCCCCAGGTCATTCAGCAAAGTGTTGGGAAGCTCTTCAGGGCGTAACACATAGACTATGAACCAGAGGATGAGACAAAAGAGCCAGGGTCAGCCGCCTCAGGGCCAGGTCCGGTTGAGTCTCCAGGTTGACCCTGAGCCTCCTGGTGGCCAAAGGAAAAAGGGAAAACTCGTGCTCTGTGCTCTCATCGTAGGAGATGAGACATGACTGGGAACAGGGTCTGGGAGCTGGCACTTGGTTCCGGTTCTGAGAACGTCCCTCCTCCCAGGCCTCAGACCCCCCGCTGGTCTCCGCCGGGGGTGACAGGCAGGAGCGGCAGCAGCACTGGGATCACTGGTCACACGGGTGCGGCCAATGCAAGTCCCAGGGCTGCAGGCCTGGGCTCGGCAGCTGGACAGACCGAGGTGTGGGCCCCGCTGCCTCCTCCTGCCAGGTCTGCCGCCTTGGGGTGCTCAGCTCCGTGTTCTGAGCCTCCTTCCGGAACGTGGACAGCAGCCCCAGCCTCGCCCCCATGGCTGTGTTGCTCACATGTGGACTGTGGACCCCCTGAGTGATACCTGCATCTGAAGGCTCCTGTGGGCAGCTGGGGGGCGGGGGGACCCGTGCACAGATGTCCTCGGTCCGAGTGCGGATGTAGCTGGCTCTGGCTGTGCCGTGGCTGCGGGTGGGTGGGGGTGAGCATGGAGGCGAGTGGAGCCCCACCCTGCACTGTGAGTGGGGCCGGGACTGATTCATCGGGCGTCCCTGCGGGCAGCACAGGTCGAGAGCATGTTTGTCGAGAGAAGAGGGGCCCTGGCCGGTTTGGCTCAGGGGTTAGAGTTATCCCTTGCACCGAAGGGTCACGGGTACAATTCCCGGTCAAGGGCATGTACTTCAGTGGCAGGTTCGATCTCCGGCCCTGGTGGGGGCACATGCAGGAAGCAGCCAGTCAATGTGTCTCTCTCATATTGATGTCCCTCTTTCTCTCTCCCCGTCCCACTCTCTCAAAAAAAAAAAAAATTAATGGAAAGAATACCCTCGGGTGAGGATTTTTTAAAAAGAAGAAGAAAGAAGAGGGCCCTGGGTCACCCTTCATGGACTCCGTCCTCTGGTGTGATTGGGCGGATAACACACAACAAAGGGGTGACCTGCAGAGGGGCGGGCTGGGAGGGGGCTGAGCCGTGGACAAGTTGGGGGCTCGTGTGAGGAGGGGACCACCAGGCGGAAATTGTGGCCACTAGGCCAGGCCTGCGTGGCGGGTGGTAGGGGCTGCGGGTCCAGGAGCGCCCCACACCCACCACAGCGGGGAGCAGCCTGCCCCCCCCTGGGCCTGGGGAGGTGAGTTCAGGACACGGAGGTGAGGACCCACCTCCCATGTGGAGTGCAGCGGAGCACGTGTTAGCAAGCATGTACATGCACACATGTGATCCCATGCTCACATGTTCTCATACATGGTGCTTTCTCATGGCCACAATGTATTCTCGTGCTCGTGTGTATACATGAGTACGCACTCAAATGAGAATGCACACGCACCCGCCTTCTCTAACGCCAAGCCCTCCACCCCAGGACTGCTTACCCCCGGCCGAGCACAGGTGGGAGGGGGAGCTGGCTGGGTGACCTCTTCTGGCCCCTCTCCTGCCTCCTCTGGCCGCAGCCTGCGCTCCAGGAAAGGGGCAGGAACTCCAAGGTCACCTAGGGTGACAAGTGCAAGGTCATTCAGTAAAGCGGAGGCTTAGCTCAGGCCCACCCAGGCCTCCTGCCCCTGTGTCCTTCTCCCAACCCCTTGGTGTCCCCCGTCCCATGCTCTCTGCTCCACAGCCAGCCAGTGGCCCCCTTCCTCCTCAGAACGGGCTCCTGATCACAGCGGGGCCCAGGGACACCCCGCCTGCCCTCAGAGAGCTGTGACCACAAACTGAGGAGCCACCTGAACCTCAGCGTCCCCATCTGCAAAGGGGATGGGGGTGGGGCTGCCTTGTAGGGGCCGCTCTAGGGACTAATGGACAGGGCTGGGCATGAGGAAGGCTCAGCGGGGTGGCCTGTGGCAGCAGGTCTGTGTGACCAGGGCTGGTGCCGGGTTCCACAATGCCCTGTCCCATGAGCACGTTGCCCAAAGCCCCACGCGGGCACCTGGCCGAGGGTGTCTCGGGAAAGGCCTGGCCTTCTTTGCGGTGTGCTCTTCAGGCAGCCCCGGGCCCACACCCCGACCCCTGGGTGGCCTCTGACTCGCCCACGTGGCCAGCACGCCAGGGTTCCGTTTTCTCACGGACGCAGCCGTCTCCCTGGGGGTGCCATTTCCCGTTTCACCGGGAGGAAAACCGAGGCCAGTAGAGCCAACAGCACCAGTCAGGACAGGTCCGAGTCCTCTGCGCGTCCATCCAGAAGGTTCTCTCCCACCCAAAGCCGGCCCAGGGGCCTCAGCAGCTAGGATTCAGGGGTCCCTTCCCCGGGGGACTCAGGGCCCCTCCCCGGGAGATGGCCCTGTAGAGAACAGACTCCCGGTCCCTCGTCCCGGGGGAGAGGGTCAGAGATGGAGGTGGAGGGGCGCGTGCTACGCGGCTGCGGCCCCACCCTCCCCCGCTGGCGCCAAGGCTCTGCGGCCGCAGCGAGGCATCTGGGAGGCCCGGGTGGGCCCTGCCTGTCGTGGAGCAGCCGTGCAGCGTGGGGTGGGCCCGGGCCCAGGCAGGAGCCAGGCCGCCTCCGCCCGCCCGCCCGCCCTCCTCTCCTGGGCAGCAGCGAGCAGAGGCCATTAGCGCCTGGCCGCCGGGGTCCCACCGCTCTGACAGACGCCTGAACCCTGTCACCAAGGCTCCCGCTGACCCGCGGCCGCCTCGACTCCACGTAATAACCAAGTATCCAGGCTGATTGCGGCCGCAGGACGCAGCCAGGATTCAGAGCGGCTTTTACCCGGGGCGTGCCCACGGGCAGCGGCTTCGCCCACCTCACCCCCCCACCCACCCACCCCCACCCCCCATCCTCAGGCCTTTGTCTGCCTGTCGCCCGGCCCAGGCCCCCAGCTTCGAGTCTGGGCCAGACAGTGCCCCGCTTCGTGTCCGGGCTGGTGTCCATGCCGCTGCCACCGAATCCCGGGGCAGCGATGGGTGGAGCCCCCGGCATCCACGCCCAGCAGAGAGACGGCCGAGCGGAACCATCGGCTCCCACTCCCGCTCTGAGTGACTGTGGGGAGCCCCGCCTCCTCCTGGTTCAGCCCCGTCTCAGCCTCGGCGTCCTGGGCAGCGGAACGGGAATGGCTATCAGGGCCCCATGGGGCTCAGGAGTGAACCGTGATGTCCGTGGGAGAGGCTCGGCCACGCTGCCACGCATTGTCCCTCCCAATGTCTGCCGTTTTCCCCACGCAGGAGCCTCATTTTAGAGATGCAGTGATCAAGGTTCAGAGAGGGGCAAGCATCAGTCACCCATGTCACACACACAGCTCCTGGCTGTGCCCCAGGGGGCGCGGTGGCCGCTGATCGGGGAGTAAGCTAAGCCCCACCCTCCCAGGGGCTCTGCCAGAGTGGGTGAGCACCCCTACCCTCTGCTGACCTTGAGGGCTTCCTTCCCCAGACACACGGTTGCAAGCACAGTGTCCTGGCCAGATTGGGTGTCGAATATGAGGTCTCCGTGTGTGGGCTCCCCGCCTTCTGACGATGCTGGAGGGGGCGGGCAGAGAACGGTAAAGAGCGAGTGGTCTCCACCGGTTCATCAGACTTTCCTCGGAGAGGCAGGGGTGACGGGGCTGCCAGTGACGGCAGTGACCATGAGGAGACGCAAGGTGCTGGCACAGGTGTCACGGGGCGGGAGTGATGGGGATAGTGGGGAAGGTGGTGGGGGGGTGGAGGTGATGTTGATAATGAGCTGGTGGTGGATAGTCATGGTTGAGGCGACAGCAATGGTGTTGGTGACTGTGATGATGAGGATGAAGGATCGGTGGTGATGGTGCTGAGGGTACCACTGGGGATAACAGTGGCAATGGTGATGAGAATAACTTTGGCAGTGATGCTGGGAATGATGCTGGCAATGATGAGGGAGATGTTGGCAGCGGGGATGGTGGTGGAGATGGAGTGATGTTGGCAGCGGGGATGGGGGTGGAGGTGGAGTGATGTTGGCAGCAGGGATGGGGGTGGAGGTGGAGTGGTGATGGGGGTGGAGGTGGAGTGGGGATGGGAATGTTGGTGGCAGTCATGGGAATGTTGATGGTGGTTGGGGGTCAGTGATGGCGATGGGGGTAGTGGTGATGGGGGTGGAGGTGGAGTGGGGATGGGAATGTTGGTGGCGGTCATGGGAATGTTGATGGTGGTTGGGGGTCAGTGATGGCGATGGGGGTAGTGGTGATGGGGGTGGAGGTGAAGTGGGAATGGGAATATTGGTGGCGGTCATGGGAATGTTGATGACGGTTGGGGGTCAGTGATGGCGATGGGGGTAGTGGGGATGGGGGTGGAGGTGGAGTGGGGATGGGAATGTTGGTGGCGGTCATGGGAATGTTGATGACGGTTGGGGGTCAGTGATGGCGATGGAGGTAGTGGTGATGGTGGCGTGGGAGTAACATTCTGGTGCTGGTGGGGGCCATGGTGACAGTGGTGTTGGGGTGATAGGGGGGCAGGACTCCCTGTGCAGGGAACCTCACGGGGCAGTCCACCAGGCAGCGGTCCCACACGTGGGCCGTGCCCTCACTGGAGGCAGGACTCAGTGGGGTTTGCTTTATTTTTTTTTTTAACCTCCAGTGAGCACAGCCTTCTGGGTAATGAGATGCAAATTGACAGGAAAGACAATGAGCCAGCCTGCGGCCGGTGGGGCAGCTCTTAGAGTCAGGCTGATTGCCTCCGTGCCAATTGACATGGCATTAGCTGTGCCCGTCTCCTCCAGCGAGCTTGTGCACTTCATCAGAGGTCACCTGATGGTCGCTTTCAACAAGAGGTGGTGACCTATAATCCAGGCCAGGGCCAGGGCAGGGCCACTCTGCCCCTGACCTGATCTGGGCTCCAGGGTGTGGCCCCAAGGAGTCTGCGCCTGTGGGGAAGGCCCATGGATGGGCTGAGGGGTGGGGGACATGAGTCAGCCGGGGCTACGGACAGGCCTGGGCTCAGGGTCCGGGCTCAGGGTCCGGGCTCAGGGTCCGTGCTCGGCAGGCCCAGGAGGCCTGCATAGCCATCACAATGCTTCCTTCCGAGCATGTGTTGCAAAGGCGGCAAACGGGTCTCCGGCAGAGGGAGGCCTGGCCCGGGCCTGGGATGCCTCCGTACAGGCCCAGGCTCTGCCCCTAACTGGCACGATCGCCTGGGTGGTCCCTCCAGGTCTGGGCTCCCCCACGGGGCAGCGGGGCCCCGGCCTCATGGTTTCCGCGGTCTTCAAGCCGGGCCCTGCCTGCTGTGCATCAGTGAGAGTGGCCGGGGCCAGTTCTCCGTGTCACGCTCACACGTGGCATCCTCTGGGCAGGCCTGCCCTGTCACTGTCCCCGTCACCCAAGGCTACCCCGGGAGCCCTGCCTGGAGTGGGACCCAGAGGGGCCTAGACCCGTGGTCGGCAAACTGCGGCTCGCGAGCCACATGCGGCTCTTTGGCCCCTTGAGTGTGGCTCTTCCACAAAATACCACGGCCTGGGCGAGTCTATGTTGAAGAAGTGGCGTTAGAAGACGTTTAAGTTTAGAAAATTTGGCTCTCAGAAGAAATTTCAATCGTTGTCCTGTTGGTATTTGGCTCTGTTGGCGAATGAGTTTGCCGGCCACTGGCCCAGACAGTACAGAACCCAGGTGGATGCCCAGACCAAGCCTCCCGCTCTGTCCATGGTGCTGAAAGTCTGGGCCCAACCTGCCCTGGGGTCCCTGCTGCCAGTGCTCCCTGACCCCTGCACCCGTCACCCAGTGCTCCCTGACCCCTGCACCCGTCACCCAGTGCTCCCTGACCCCTGCGCCCGTCACCCAGTGCAACCAAAGAAAGACCCCGCTCCCCGCCCCCCGCTGCCCCAGGACAGAAGACAGTGGGGCCGGGGGCTCTCTCCTCCTGCCCTCCACCCCCAGCCGGGCCAGCCCCCCATCGAGCACATCCCAGTGTCCCACTCCCTCTCCCCCTGAGGTTGGGCCTAATCAGAGCTAATCAGAAAATTATGAGCTGCCTGATTACTGATTAGGTTCCTAATGTTAATAGAGTCGAGAAGGACCCGCTCAGGCAGTGTTTTAGGGAGAAGTATAAAAATAACATCACGGGAAGGGGCATGGCGGCTGGAGGGGCTCCGCCGTCCTCGCAGACGGGGGCTCGGCTCTGCTTCCTGTGGAAATGCATCTCCTAGCCGAGGGGCCTCCTAGCAGCGAGTGTCCCCAGGCAGCTCTTACCTCCGCGGCCTCGGCAGGCCCGAGCTCAGCACTGGGACTGGATTGCCGTGGGAGCGAGGCGGGTGTAAAGAAGAGCTCACTGCCCGGCCGGCGTGGCTCGGGGGCTGAGCGTCGACCTAGGAACCAGGAGGTCACGGTTCCATTCCCGGTCAGGGCACAGGCCTGGGTGCGGGCCGGATCCCCAGTGCGGGGGGTGCAGGAGGCAGCCGATCTATGATTCTCTCTCATCATTGATGCTTCTCTCTCTCTCCCTCTCCTTTCTTCTCTGAAATTTTATATGTGTGTGTGTGTGTGTGTGTGTGTGTGTGTATGACCTTGGAGGGCAGGAGGGCAAGGCCAGGTGCCAGTTGTGCCCAGGAGGCTCTGGTGTTGGTGGTGCACTTGACAGGAAGGCAAAGCCCCTGGCATCTCCATCTCCTGCCACGCGCGAGTCCTGGGTCCTGGGCAGCACTCGGCCATGCCGATGCCCTTCTCCCCACCCCTCGGAGCCCAGCACAATGGGAGATGGGGACAGGAGCTGCCCTCAGGCCGTGGGGAGTGAGGCTGTCCCCACAAAGCTCTGAGCACGTCGGATGGTAGTGGTCAAGGTGGCCACCCTCAGGGAGCAGGCCCTGTGCCGTGCAACGCCCACGGGCCACAGGCTGTGCAAGGACAGGGCCGAGTGGGGTCCCCTGGTCCCTGACTGTGGATGGACCTGCTTGGAGCAGGCGGGACAGAGGGACAGATGCCCACTCGGGCCAAGGCAGCAGGAAGGAGAGCCGGCAGGGCCGGGACCCCCCGCCCGCCTGCCCGGCTGCCCCGATTGTGGGTCCTGGGGCTCCAGCTCCTTCCTTGCTAAGCTGCATCTTGCTTCATTATTATGCAGATATTTTAATTATGCAGATATGTTTTTAGACAGTTTTAAATATGTATATTATTTACTCATTAGACCATAACAGCTCTGGAAATTAGAAATCTGTATTCGGTATCCATCAGAGCACAGTACAGAGCTAACACAGGGCCCGCGGGCAGGGAGGGAAGTGGGCACCCTGGTGCCTACGCCCACCCAGGGCCTGGGCCCAGTGACTCCACGGTTGGGGGTGGGCTCAGAGCAGCATCTGGGAGCCCCGTTACTAACCTCCTCTCCTGGGGGACAGCAAAGGAGCCATCTGGGGCGGGTGAGGGGTCCTGCGGCCAGGCCCCTCCTGCCAGGCCTGGCGCTGCCCGGGGCGTGCGCTGTCCAACACGCTGGTCCACCCACGTTTGCTGCCTCCACTTCCTCACCAGGGCCGGGGCCGTGGCACCTCACCTGGGAAAGGAGGGGCACAGAGGAACCCACCTCTCAGGGGTCTTGCCAGGGGTGGGGTGGGGAGGGCGAGGAAGAGGCCCCGTCTTCCGCCCGTCCTGGGGATTCACTGCGCACTCGCCGTGGGCAGCTCCTGGGGATGGGAACAAGGGGGCTGCCGGGAACCTACCGCTCTGAGTGGGTCCAGTTTACACACAGACACTCGCGCAGGGAGCCACTCGCTCAAGTCAGGCAGGATTTGAACCCAGGCCCGTGCTCCAAGGCCCCAGGGTCCAGGCTCTGACCCCCGACCCCGGGGGCTCCTCAGGCCTGCCCGTGGGTGGTCCCAGCCCTCCCCCCTCCACCCGCCCCCCCCCCCCCGGTCTCATCCTCACGCCTGACCGGACACAGGCAGCCACACTGCCCACCCCAGGCCATTCAGATGCCCAGCCGGTCCCCCCGCACCACCAGGCCTGTGTGCTTAGCAGTTTGCCCGCGTGCGGCGCCCGGGGACGGGCTGATTGATCTGTAACACCGAGAAAATAATAATGGCCTGATCGTTCCGAGGATTAAACGTAATCCTTTCGCTGCGGCTATTGCAACTGTTATTCACGAGTCAGCGGCTGACCCCCGCCTCTGAGCCTGAGGGGCCCCGAGAATTCAGGGAGGCTGGGTGCTGGGGCCCTCCCCCTGGGCTCCCCTCCCTGGGCCAGGGAGCCCGAGTGGCTGCAGCCTCGTGTCCTGGGCCTGTGAATCCCGGCCACAGAGCTGAGCCCTGGGGCGGCCAGGAAGAGGGGCAGCGATTGCTCCAGGCTCCCTCCCTCCTCACGCGTCACCCCTCATCCAGGCCAGGGGCCGAGCTGTGTCACAGGTGCTCCGTCAACAGTCACATGACCAGTGGTGTTAACCATGCGTGTCACCACGCCACACGGTCACGTCCTCTGCAGAAGGGCACCACAGGTTTGCGCACGAGGGGCCTCACCGGTCCTGGGGTGCGCTTTAGGAGGAAGGGAGGCCCCGGATGGAGAGGGGGGCAGGAGGTGGGCACACGTGGGCCCCTGGGGCCTCAAGGCAGCTTTGTCTCTTTTTTCTCTCCTTGATTCTAGAGAGAGAGGAAGGCAGAGGAGAGAGAGAAAGAGAAACGTCCATCGGTTGCCTCCCGCACATGCCCTGACCGGGGGTCGAGTCTGAGGACTTTCGGTGCATAGAACGACACTCTGACCACTGAGCCACACCAGCCAGGGCGAAAGCTTTGCCTTTTATATGCAGAGCCACGGGGGGCTGCTGAGGATTTGGGGGCTGGGGGCGGCCACATGCTCAGATCCACATTTTAAAGGCTCCAGGTGCCATGAGGAGGTAAATGTCAAAGGGCAAGAGAGGACGCAGGGGCCTGAGGGAGCACAGAGCCTGGGGGGGGGGGGGGCATCCTGTCCACAGGTGCTGTGAGTGATATCAAAAGTGGGGTGTAGGGGGCAGAGCTCCAAGGTGGGCTCCTTCCAAGTGCGGTGGTGTGAGCTCCCGTGGGCCTGGGCGTCACCCCAGGAGGGTGTCCAGGAACTCAGGAGGGGCCAAAATTGGAGGCAAGACATGGGACGTACCTGGGAGTAGAGAGGCTGTATAAGGGGGGGGGCACCCAGGCAGAGCCCCCCCAGGCAGAGCCCACCCAGGCAGGCACTGCAGTGATGGGCAAGCAGAGGACAGAACCTGCAAACAAGGCCGGTGAGGGAGCAGGAGAGGAGGGTGGAGGCCAGGAGGGGCTCAGCATTGGGAAGTGAAGGGTTTGACTCCAGGAGGGATTTTTCTGCTCTGTCTCCGGACCCCCAGGCTCCCAGCCCTCCCAGCATGCAGTCAGTGCAGGCTCCACCCCTAAGGAGCCCACCATGCCCCCACACACTGTCCCTGCTGGGAGGGAGGGGCAGCTGGCCGCCTTGTCCTGACCCGTTTCCCCCTCGTGCGCAGCTGCAGGTGTTACAGCATCTCCCCTGCAGGGCCCGCGCCCTGAGCACCAAGGCCGTGGCTCTCTGAGTCGGCCGGAGGCCAGGAGCCAGGACGTCGCCACTCTACCCATGGGATGGGACGGGGTCCTGGTAGCTGCTCCGTCCCTCACGGGCATGTGGGCCTATGGAGTGTGCCTTCTGACCTTGGTCCTGGGCAGGGCAAAGGCAGCGGTGAGGGCCAGGCGTGGGGCCCCAGCGCGACCCAGACCCACTCTGTGACCTGGGGCGGGCTGCTCACCATCTTCATACCTGGGCATCCTTTTCTTATTGATTTCAGAGAGGAAGGAAGAGGGAGAGAGATAGAAATATCAATGATGAGAGAGAGTCATTGATCGGCTGCCTCCTGCAGCATGTGTCCTTGACAGGAATCGAACCCGGGACCTTTCAGTCCTCAGGCTGACGCGCTATCCACTGAGCCAAACCGGCTAGGGCTGGGCATCCTCTTCTGAGGAGGACATGCCATCACGTTGTGAACAGTGACCGGTACATGTATGTCGCTGGCCTCGGGGAGGGCTTGGCATGCAGTAGGGACGGGCTCATGGTGACCGTCGTCAGCAGGACTTCGCTTAGCTCCATGGCGGCCCTGGAGAGCTGTCTTCAGGAGCCTGAGACTTCCTGGGGGCGGGACCTCAGGGTCTGAGCACCTCCCCCGGGAAGCCCTCCCTGATGTCCCAAGTTCCCACGGCGCTGAGCACCTCAGCTATTCCTGCCCTGGTCGTCCTGCCCGGCGGCGTGTCTGTCCTCCCCTCTGGACCGTGAGAGGGCAGGGCTGGCGCTGCCATATCCCCACACGTCAGCAGGGTGTGGTGCCTGGCATGCTGGGTAACAAGGGGTGGGTGGGCGGACATCCGGCCGTGCTCACAGGCAGAGGCCTCGAGGGAGGCGGCTGCAGGAACCAGCCCCACACGAAGGGCCAGGCGCCTCTGGGCAGAAGGCGTGGTGAGCCGGGCTGGGAGGGGCTCAGGAAGCCAGAGCCGGGGCAGGGTGGGGGGCTGGCTGGGCAGAGGTGGGCGATGGGCGGAGGCGCGTGAGGGCGGCACCTGCCCCTCGGGCGTTTCACGCTGGGCTGGGAGGGCCTCCTTGGCCTCTGACCTCCCTGTGCTCTGTCCGCAGAGACTGGCCGATGCCGCAGAGACCTTCCAGAAAGCCCACCGCTGGCAGGACAACATCAAGGTGAGAACTGCGCCCGCCCGGCCCCGCACCTGCCCCTCCCCCCAACCAGGCGCCGCCGGAGGACTCGCTGCCTGCACTCGGGGTCACAGGCCCCGTGCAACCCCACACGGCCACGTGCTTCTCTGGGCTTCCGTGTCCCCGCGTGACGAGGGACCGGCTGGCACGGCGGCGGCCTGTCAGCTCGGACGTGGTGCTGAAAGGGGCGTCCACCGGCCAAGCCATGAGGTGCCCGGTCGGTGGCAGGGTGGGCGCAGCTGTGGGCACGCAGCCCCCGGGCCCGGCTGCTCCTGGCCTGAGATGTCGCTCCAGCGGTGGGTGTGGCCACAGGCCCGGCGGGGCCCAGCCCGGATCCCGGTGCTCACAGTGCCCTCCCCAGCCCATCAGCCCTCCTGTCTGTCTGTCCCGGCCTCGGGTGGAGCTGGAGTCACCCCTCCACAGATGCAGGGTCAGGTCCTGGTCTTCCCGGCAACCGGGCTGCAAGGCGCTCATCAGGCTGATGACGGCCCATCAGCCGACACGCCGCCAGCCCGCCGGGGCTGCCAGGGGAACTGGCCGCCGCTGCAGGTGGGGACTGGCCAGGCCGAGGGAGAGGTGGACGCTTGAGGCTGCAGAAGGCACACACCCCCTCCTGGCACCGTGTCCTTCCCAATGACCTTCAGGTGTCAAACTCTGGCCCTTTAGGAAAGCCTTCCGTGGGCCTGTCCGTGGGCCTGTCCATGGGCCTGTCCGTGTGCCTGGCTGGCTGCCTGGCTGGGTGCCCTGTGGACAGCATGACCAGGAGCCGCTGGGACTCGGTCTTCTCGCCTCTGAAATGGGGAGGATGGCACCCGGCAGTTCTGGGCACAGATGCTTGGCCCACGGGGGCCAAAGTGGAACCCACTGCACGATCAGCAGCACACAGTAGGTCTGCACATAGACTCTGGGAAACGGACAATGGGGTCCCCTTACCCACACACACACACACTCTACCACCCCCAGCCTGGGGACGTGGGGTCCTGGAGTCTCCAGGGTCAGAGCTGAGACAGGAGAGGGAGGGGGAGATGTCTGGCCAGGAAGCCCCCCGCCTCGTCCCAGGTCATGACCTCACACCCTTGGCCATGACAGGCAGGGAGCCTGTAGTCACAGCCTTGGACGCCTGAGCAACCAGGGCCTCGTTAGCAGGCAGCACCCCCGTGGCCCACTCACTGCCAGGCAGCAGGTGCTCTGGTGCGTAACGCTGAGGGCAGATGGCCGCGGCCCGCCTGGCGGACACTGCGCCATCATTATCCGCCGTCTACCCCGCCAGCAGGAAGGAGCTGGGCCAGGGCATGGGTGGGGGAGGCGGGGGAGGCCACCCCAGGCCCTCAGTGCCAACACCAGGACCCGTGGGAGACCAGCCCTGCCCTGGGAGTCGCATGGAGGACGCAGTCCTACCCCCGGGAGTCCGACGGGGAAGGCAGCTGACCTCGGATTGTCTGATGAGAGAGGCGGTTCTGCAGCCGGGCCCAGCTCGGGGCGCCGGCTGGACGGACAGGTGGCCTCCTGGCCTGAGGTCCGCCCCGCCATCAGGCTGGCTGCCTGCCTTGCCGAGCGGCGACAGACGGCTCTCCCAGAAAACAGTCCCCGTGGCCGTGCCGAGCTGGCGGTGAGCCAGGCAGGGAGGCCGGGCGCCCTCACGGCGAGGCGGGTCGCTGGCCCGGGCCCTGCACAGAGGCCTGGCGGACGGGCGGCAGTCAGGTCTGGCCAGGCCATGGCTCCCGCCCTCCAGGCACCGCATTGCTATTCCCCAGGCCCCCCCTGCTCACATCCTCACCCTGGTCCCCACCTGCCAACCCCCCTCGGGCCCTCTCGGGCTCAGCGCCAGCTAAGGAGTGTGTGTCAGCTGTCGGCACCGGGGCACGTGGGCCCACAGCCTGCCCTCACGTGTCACTGTGTACAGAATCCACGTCGGGGGGGGGGAGGGTGAGTTCAGAGGGGGGATTCCCTCACCCGTGCCCAGTCTGAGCAAAATGGCCCATTGAATGCCAGGAAACAGAGGGGGCAGGGGGACCAGACTTTAAAGACGCCCCTTTCACCCCAACCAGAGGGTTTCTGGCACACCAGTTCCCTCCCAGGGCTGTGAGGTTGCAAACATAAGGGGGGCCCCAGGGGGTAGGGGTGGCCCTTCCCCCTGGGGAGGCCCAGCTCCCTGTCCCCTGAGCCGCCTCAGAGGAGGGGACATCATCCTGATTATAAGTGGGAACCCTGACCCCCAGGTTAGGCCTCCCTGGGGCTACAGGATTTGGCGGTGAGATGGGGTGACACCTGGGAGTCCTCCTGGGGCCCCTGGGGTCTGCACTCACTGCCCAGGATCCCAGAGCTCACACGTGCAGGTCAAGTTCAAGGCCAGCACCCTGGCGCCCCATGCTGCCACACCCCCTGCGCCACGTCACAGCAACCACAGCTGTGTTTCCGTGTACTTGCACACGTGTGGCCTTGCCCGCCACTACCCTCCACCAGGGAAGGGCATGGGCTGGCCTCCATGGCGGGGGAGCTGGGGAGAGTCCCATCCACGTGCACCAGGCCTGGGCACAAGGGCCGCGCGCAGGCTCCCGAGCCTCACCCGCGTCCGCCGGGGCTGGGTCCTCCTGCGACACGTTCCCCGGGCCCTGATCCACCAGCATGTGATCCTCCGCTGCAACCAGGAATCCGGACAGAGAGAAAGGGAGCCTGGAGCAGCGGGGGGGGGGGGCGGGGGGGGGCGGGGACGTCCATGCCCGGGGGCTCCGGGGACAGAGGGGCCGGCGGCCTGCGAGGGAGCCTGGGAGCCTGGAGGCCTGCGTGACGGCCCAGCCGCCCTTTCCCGTCCCTGCGGAAGGTCCCCCTGAAGCCGGTGGGTGAAGCCCCCGCCGCGCGGCCTGTGTTCTCTCCGAGGGAAAGAGCGCCAGAGCCGAGTGTACGGCCCCTTTCAGATAACACGTCACATTTTCATCGCCGGCAAGTGTGCGGAATTGGTATTTTTCCCCCTCGGTTTAATGGGTTTGTGTGTTCAGGAGCGATCTTCATCAACCGAAACTCCTTATTGTGTTTGATGGAATGTCAGCTTTCATTACGCACTCAGGGCCGGAGCCGGCGCCCTGGAGCTGGTGGGTGGGCGGGGGAGGGGGGAGTGTTGAGGGGGCGGGTGGAGATGTTCGGGAACGGGGGTTGAACTGGGGTTCGAACTCTCTCTGCCCCGGTGCCCTCGTGTGTATGGCCGGGTCCCAGGGCTGTTGGGAGGCCCCGTGATTCCGCGAGTGCAAAGCGCTAGGCAGAGCCGACGCCTCAGACTGCAACCAGCAGGCCCGGTCCTCCCTGCATCGGAGGCTGTGGTCTTGCCCGAGATGCCGGGCGGGGAGTCAGGGTCCCAGACGCCTGCACGGTGCCTGCGGGTCCAGCCAGTCCCCTGCACCCCCAGACCATTGGTGGGGAGCACCTCACGGCTCTTCCCCACCACAAGCCCTCCAGCCGTGGCCTCAGACAGCACCTGGCCGTCACCAAGGCCAAGCCCCTCCCGGGAGCAGGAGGAGCCTGAGCTCAGAGGGAGCAGTGCAGGCCTGAGGTCACACAGCACTGGGCCCAGCCAGGCCCGGGTCAGGGGCGGCCACCCAGGAGCCAGTGCTGGCGCTGTGTTTGCTGTGTTACAGCCACACCCTTGGGGTACACTGGGTCATCACCCCCACTTTCAGATCACCCAGAAACAGGCTCCCGGCCACCGGGTGGCTGCAGGTTCCACTGTACAAAACAGGGCTGAGGGGCGCGGGGGAGGGGAAGGGGGCGGAGGGGCGCGGGGGAGGGGGCTGCGGGGCGTGGGGGAGGGGGCCGGGACACTGGCCTCTCCCAGGTGCTGGCCCTGCTGCCCATCAGGGCGGGGGAGGGTGGTCCTCCTCCGCGGGTGGCATCGGTGGCACCAGATTCACCTCCTGGCGGCCTCTCCCAGCCACCTCGGTCCTGATTAAAGATCATTAGACATGAAATTAGCCCGTTGGTGTCCCGGGCCTCCCGGGCGGCCGGTGATTATGACGTGCAGATGGCCGAGAAGCCGGGCGCCGGGCGGGGCGGCTGGCAGCGGGGCGGGCGCTGGGCCGGGCTGTGTTCCCTCCCCCGCCTGTTGTGTAAACCTCCTGCGTTTCACAACAAATCACAGATAATTAATAAGTACATGCCGTAATGAGCAGGCTTTCTAATCGGAGAAATTGGGAGACGCGGTGTGGAGTCATTCTTCTCCCTCAGCCGGGCTCAGCTGGGCTCGGCTCCCTCGCTCCTCCTGGTGGTGCCTCGCCCGGGTCTGCGCAGCCAGGCGGGCCCTGGCTCTGTCCCCCAGGGGGGCCGCGGGGAGGGACCTGGTCCTGGCATCAGATCTGAGGACCGTCCCCGTCTCCTGGGGGAGGGGCATTGCCAGCCTGAGTCCCCCCCCCCCCCGCCTCCCTGGATGGCAGTTCCGGGTGCAGGAATGTGGGGGGTCGTTCCAGGCCTTGGGGCGGGGGTCCCGGCGGCACCTCAGGAGGCCTTGAGCCGCGGTTGTTGAGGCCTCTCTCCCCCGCCAGGAGGAAGACATCGTGTACTACGACGCCAAGGCGGACGCGGAGCTGGTAAGTGGCCCCTGTGCTGGGGGAGGGGCGGCCGCCGCGGCCACACGCCTCTCTGGGCCAGTGGCCTCGGCTGGGAAGTGAGGGTGGGACTCAGCACCCTGGGATTCTGAGCTCGAGCCTGCAGGGGAGTGGAGGCTCAGACCCCCACCCTGCACCTTCCACAGCAAACCCCTGGAGGCCGGACCGCCAGGGCGGTGTCTGTGGCCTGAAGGGTGGCGGGCCAGGTCCTCCCGTGGGTCAGCTCAGGTGCCAGAACTGAGGGGCCTGGAGTGCATTTGGGAGGGCCTCCTGGAGGAGGCGGGCGGGGCCGAGAAGCAGGAGGCAGGTGCGTTGGGGTGAGTGCACCCCTTCGCTGCGGTGAGGGGAACAGCAGCTCGGTGGGCGGGGCACCCCCCGCCTGGCCCCGGAGCAGGTGAGCGGCGCTTGGCCCTGCGCTCAGTGGGACTCCCCAGCTGCGGAGGCAGCCCAGGTCCGTGCCTGCTCTTCAGATGACGGGCACCTTAGGGTGGGAGGGGCCGACAAAGGAGACAAGAGTGTTAAGGGGGGCCTAGCCAGTGTCGCTCAGTGGATAGAGCGTCAGCCTGCGGACTGAAGGGTCCCGGGTTCGATTCCGGTCAAGGGCACGTACCTCGTACCTCAGTTGCAAGCTCGGTCCCTGGTCCCAGTCGGGGCGTGTGGGGGAGGCAGCCACTCAATGCGTCTCTCTCACATCCACGTTTCTCTCTCTCTCTCTGACTCTCCCCTCCCTTCCACTCTCTCTAAAAGCCAATGGGAAGAAAAGAAAAAGAAAATAAAAGTCAATGGGGAACATCCTCACGTGAGGATTGAAAAAACACGTGTTGAGGGCAGAGCGCGTGGAATAGACAGTGTTTGGTCGACTGTCGAGGCCAGGTCCGGCTGCCTGCCTTTCGGAACAGGTGTCACAGCCGCTCAGTCCCTGGGGTCCCCCCTGTGCTGGCTCGTGCAGGACACCCCAAGTCCTGGCTTCCTCTCCCAGGCCTGTTGGCCTGAGGGGTGTCCTTCGGGAGCAGGAGGTGTCCAGTGACACCCAGGGGTGAGCGGCAGGAAGGGTCCCTGCAGGGGGTCGCTGGTGCCAGGCTGGCCCGGGGGAGCCTTCAGCACAGGCAGGGGGGGGTGGGGGACTAAAGCAGGTGTGCTTCCCCCTTGGCTGAGCCTCCGTGGCGGCGCCCAGAGAAGCTGCTAAAATTAAAGCTGGAATCTGAAATTCAAATGAAGAGCGAACCTTTAATTAGACCCTGAGTCTGGCTGCGCACCCCCTCGGCAGCGGGCTGTGATTTTAGCAATCAGCGCATTAAACGTAGACCGGGAGGCCGCCGCTGCCCACCGCACACGCCGCGGGGCGTGGGGGGCACCGAGGCGCCCCTGGGCCAGGGCGGAGCCCCGCTCCCTGCCAGGACCCCCTGCACTGCCTGCTTCCACCCCCGGTGTCTCCGGGACCCCCAGCCCTCTGCACACTTGCTGGGGGGCTGGATGTGGCCCAAGGAGGGAGACCCCCGGGCAGGGCCGGGCTGAGGTCGGGAGCCCGGGAGCCCGGGAGCCGGCCGAGCGTGGCCCTGCTGTGAATTCCGCACGCACACATTTGCCGCCTCCCCGGCTCGAGTTGTTTTGTGTGTGTGTGTTTTTTTCATCTTTGCCAGAGGTACAGTTAGAGATCTTTCTAGACCATTTACTTTTAAATTACCAGCCAGGAGGTGGGGGAGGGGGGAGAAGGAAGGAAAAAGTTCGCCAGCTGATAGCTTATCAGCACGGAATCCAAATGTCACATTAGTTGGGAAGTTGGGCGATTACATTTCCCGGCGCCCTTCATCTGCCGCTGACATTTCGGGGGCTTTCTTCTCCCCAGCCGCCCCCTCCTCCTCGCAGAACGTGAGTGGCTCGCGCCTCTGAGCAGCTGCTCCCCGCTTTCCCCGGCGCCTGGGGCCTGGGGGATGCAGAGCGGGGGTGGGGGGGTGCAGGGAGGGCAGCACATAGCCTGGGTCGTGCAGTACAAAACCCGACCCCTAAAGGGATGAAAAGGGGGTTTGCTGCAGGCCCTCCAGGAGGGCACGGTCCCCTCTCCCCAGACAAGACAGCCCACCCAGCGGCAGGAGCCGGGGTGTGAGGGCCCGGCCGCTGTCCCGACAGCCCGCAGGCAGAGGAGCGAGCCAGCCCTGCCCCGCTGGTCCCGGCCGGGCGGAGCCGTGGGGAGTGTTTGGACGGCTCAGCCGCTCACACAGCTTCCTCCCCGGGCACAAAGCCCCCCAACGCTGCCCTGCCTGCCTGCCTTTTTCCTGTCTCCCCTTCTCTCTCTCCCCACCATCCTCCCTTCCCCCTCGCACACCTGCGCCCGTGCCTGCCCACCCGCCTCGGCTGCACGTCAACACTGTGGCTCAGACCCGCTCCTGCCAGCCTGCGGTGGTGGGCGGGGGCCCACGGCGCATGCCCAGCCTGCCCGGCCGGAGACGTAGTAATTGGCACCTGTCAGAGGCTGCAGCTCATTTTAGAAAGTCAGCGGGGCCCTGCCGTCCCGCTGCCGGCAGGCTGGGTCTCCGTGCCAGCCTCTGCCCAGCCCTCCCCCAGGGCTGCCCACAGCTCAGACCTAGTCACCCCGCTGCAGGGGGTGCCCCCCAGATGGCGCCAGGCCCCTCCCTGCTGCCAGAGGAACTCCATGCCGGGTGGGCAGGGCCCGGTGGGGGTCGCAGAGCCTCCCCAGGGGTGCAGGAGGCGCGTCCGAGGGCAGAGACCTGCAGCCTCGCTCCTCACTGGCTTCTGGGTCCGCCTCCTGTGCTGGGGATTTGGTGGTGGTCTTCAGGGCTGTGGAGAAGGGACCGTTTGGTTTTGGTTTGGGAATTTGGGGGAGATATGGGTGGGGTGAGCAGGGCAGGTGAGAGTCACAGGCCGCCCGAGTGAGGGGACCACACCCCGTGTCTCTCCATCTCTCTCTGTCTCTCTCTGCGATCGTCTGATTCTGAGATGTCCCCACCCCCTGGACCCTGGCCCTCCCCTGCCTGCAGCCTCTCTGACCCCTGACACTGCGGGGGGGGGGGTCCCCCTCTTCCTGCAGGACGACCCTGAGATTGAGGATGTGGAAAGGGGGCCCAAGGTCAGCACCCTGAAGCTGGACTTCGTGGAGGACGCCAACTTCAAGAACAAGGTCAACTACTCGTACACGGCGGTGCAGATCCCCACGGACATCTACAAAGGCTGTGAGTGCAGCGAGGTCGGGGCGCCCCCACACGGGGTCACAGGGGCTCGCCTCTCAGACTCACCCACACGCAGGCAGCAAGCAAGCCGGGCACAGCCTCGCTGAGGCTGCAGAGCACGGAGCCTCGGCCCTGGGCACGGTCTGTGTGCGCGCACGTGCCCCATGCAGGCATGCCCAGGATGGCCCCTCACGCTGGGCCGCCCCACCCTCCCTCGTTCCCTGGCCCCATGAGGAACGATGGAGGGGCTACCTCATCAGGTGGACTCGGGGACACGGGGCGGGGGGTCAGGGAGCAGCTCCCCACACGCAGGAACCCTGTGACAGACACGTCCCTCCTCCCGGGCTTGGGGACGGGAGGGGGGAGGCTGGGCAGAGGGTGGCTGCGTTCCAGGCTCCAGGGAGGGCAGCTTTGCACAATGAGGAAACCAGGCCATTGCAGCTGGAAGGATTTCAGTCAGACATCAGGAGGGACTTACTGGAGGTCTTGGGAGCTGGACGGGGCGGGGCCAAGAGTGGAACACTAGATGGGGAGCTCTAGCAGCAGGACTCAAGGCTCCGGGGTCTCTTGGTTCTGACTTAAATCTGGGGTGACCTACAGGGCACCTCAGGGTCCAGGGTGCCCACTGGGTAGAGGGCCTGGGGACAGAGGTTGTCTCCAGATTGCAGGGCACCCTCAGGGGCCACAGGCCCCGGGCAGCCGGAGGCGGGGGGTGAAGGGGGCCGTCCCGCCCCCCGCAGGTCCCCTGCCCCAGCCAGTGGAGGGGCGCTATCACAGGCAGGCACCCTAATTAAACCAGGAGCACGCCGCCCTCCCAGTCACCCCTCACTGCCCACACAAATTACATTTTACATGTTTTTTATTTACTGTGTCACTTTTAATTAAATCTGTAATCGCCCGCCTGAGGGGGCATGGGCCCCGTTTCCCAACTCAGCGTGATCTGAGGGCGTGCGGGTGGGTGCGGGTGTGTGTGCGTGGGGCCCAGGAGCAGGCTCGGGGGGGGGGGGCTGGAGTGTTTGCACACGTGTGTCTGGCGGTGAATGTGTGTGCACACGTGTAGTCGGGGACAGCTACAGGGCCAGCCCCGCCGGGTCAGGGGTCTTCTCCTGGCCCCTGACCTGAGCCAGGACCACCCTCTGCCGGCAGCTAGGCGAGCTCCCAGGACCATCTGCTCTAAGCCTCTCACTGCAGATGGGGAAACTGAGGCCCTGGCAGGGGGGTGGGGCGGGGGGACTCTCCCAGGACAGACGGGACTGTGTGAAGAGCCTGACTTTATTGTTTTCCTTAAAGAGAAAAATAGAAATTGTTCAACTCACTAAGTTTCTAAATTAGGAACAAGACCATGACATAGTGTTCAATAGGCACAGCCAACGCTAGAAATGTGTTTTGTTTTCCCATTACGGTCAGTTACGGGAAGCTGCGGCCAGCGGGGGGTGAGCGCGGGGGGGGGGGGGGCGCAGACCAGGCACCGCAGAGGCGCCTCTGGGAGGGAGCGGGCGGAGGGAGGAGGGCCCAGGGGGGTGGGAGGTGTGGTGCCGGCTGTGGGCAGAGCGGGCGCGTGTCTTTAACCCCCAGCTCTGCACCTGCTCGCCGGTGTCCGTGTTCGGGGCTGTGCTCTGAGCAGGGCCCTCTCTGGCCTTCCCTGTGGTGGGTCTCTGACGGGCCGTGGGGGGCCTCCCCTAGGGGAGGGCTGAGCGCCCGACTCCGCTGGGTGTTTTAGTCGCACGGGCAGAGACGGGTGCACTGCCCCGTGAGACCGCGGGCCACACACACGGGCACGTTTAGGGCTTCCTGAGGCGGGGGCGGGGGCACTGCTCCGGCCCCCTGAGTCCCTTCCCTGGCGGAGGGGTCAGCAGGCTCTGTGAGTGCACACTGGGGGAGCGGGGGGCACGGGGTGAGGGCTGTGAGGACAGGACCCACTGGAGTCAGCCTGTAGGTGCAGAGTGGGTGCAGGATGACATGTGAGTCCCTGAGCCCCTGGCAGCCATCGGGGTGCTGGGCAGGTCGATTGGGGGGCGAGGGGATCCCACCCGCGGCTGGAAGGACAGCTTAGGTGCAGGTCTGCCTGGTGGGAGTGCGGGCCCTGTGCGCGTGCGTGTGTGTGTGTGTGTGTGCGTGTGTGTGTGTGTGTGTGTGCCGTCTGGGCGGGAGCGGGAGCCTGGCGCAGCCCCTGCCCCTCCGAGAACCCGCCCGCCTGCTCCTGGCCCCGTTGATTAATCACGGAGCTGAGTGGCTTCCAGCTTATCAGGCACCTTAATAGCTGAATAATTCCAGCCCCATCATCGAGCCCTTAATTGCTTTCTTGTGGCTGCAGCCCCGAGTGCATGCTGAGTGGGTGAGCTCCCGGGGGACCCGCCGCCAGCGCGGCAGCACGCTGGATCGGCGTCCGGCCCGCAGCTCCCAGCCACCGGGCGGCCCTCCCCGGGGCCACCGGCCACCGCTGCCCTTCGGTCTGTAGGGCCCGGCGGAAGGGTAGGCTGGGCCGCGGCTCAGGAGGGTGAGGGCCAGGAATTCCTCCTGGAGGAGCTGGTGCAGCCCCGTGGGGAGGGGGAGCCTGGTAGGCAGAGCGGGTGAGGCTTCCTACGTGGGGCACGGGCACGGGTGTCGTCAGTGAGGGGCAGCCGGGCGCCCCACCCCAGCCCCCGCTCCCCACAGCCACCGTCATCCTCAACGAGCTCAACTGGACCGAGGCCCTGGAGACCGTGTTCACCGAGAACCGCCGGCGCGACCCCACGCTGCTGTGGCAGGTCTTCGGCAGCGCCACGGGGGTCACCCGCTACTACCCAGGTGGGTACCAGCCCGCCCCCCACCCCGTCCACTCGGCACCGCCCACTCCTGGCGTGTGGGGTGGGATGGTCACCCCACCACTGCTGCCTACGCGGGGCCGGGCCCTTCCCTGCCAGACCCACTCACCCCTTTCCCCCTGACAGCCACCCCATGGAGAGCCCCCAAGAAAATCGACCTGTACGACGTCCGAAGGAGACCCTGGTGAGCGAGCAACGAGGGGCTGGGCAGGGACACCCCCTCGGCTCCCCGCCTCCCGCCCGCCCCTCCCTCCCGATATCCCGGCTGCGAGCAGGGCGCAGCCAGCTCTATCCAATTTTCATTTCACACATCGTTGCCACTGGAAAATGGATCCCATCACCCAGGCAGGCCTCCCCGCCGCCTCTGCCCCGTCCACTGCCTGGCACTCCACCCCCTCGGGACTGAGGGATGGGACAGTGCAGGTTCCCCGGGGGGACGTGTCCTCTGTGGGGTCGGCCAGCCCCCCGCCCAGCTGAGCCCTCCCCTCCGCTCGGCCTCTCCCTCAAGTAGCCAGGACCTTCCCCCTCCCTGCCACCTGTTCAGTTCTGTGCACAGCCAGGACTCTGCCCTTGGGGCGCCGTCCTGGGCTGGGAACACGACAGGCCCCCGAGACCAGGGACCGTGCCTCCAGCCCCCTCTCTGGGTCCCCTGCTCCCCCTCCTCCGGGTCGCTCCCGTGCGGGGAGGGGGGGGCAGGTCACTCATGTCATGAGCAAGGACGGTTTTGTTCAACGCGGTATCCTCCGCGCCCAGAGCCCCGTGGGGCCCAGGCCGGGGCTGCCCAGGGGAACAGGTTGAGTCGGTGTGTGGGTGGGCGGAGGGAGCCGCTGGTCCCCACGCGGCTGGCCCTCACCGGAGCCTCTCGTGAGCAGGTACATCCAGGGGGCCTCCTCCCCCAAGGACATGGTCATCATCGTGGACGTGTGAGTGAGCCATGCTGGCCGGTGGGGTGGGGGCAGGGCGAGGGCTGGAATCTGCTGCCCGGGGCATTGTGTGGGGGAGGTGGCAGGAGGACGCCTGAGGCCCACCCGGCACCCTCCCTGCCCCCCCGCGACCTCCCCAGGAGCGGCAGCGTCAGCGGCCTGACCCTGAAGCTCATGAAGACGTCCGTGTGCGAGATGCTGGACACGCTCTCGGACGACGACTACGTGAACGTGGCCTCGGTGGGTGCCGGGGCGGCGGGGGGGGGCCTGCCGCGGGTCCCCCGCACCGGCCGTGCCATCAAGCCCCTCGCTGTCCCCGCAGTTCAACGAGAAGGCGCAGCCCGTGTCCTGCTTCACGCACCTGGTGCAGGCCAACGTGCGCAACAAGAAGGTGTTCAAGGAGGCCGTGCAGGGCATGGTGGCCAAGGGCACCACGGGCTACA
Organism: Cnephaeus nilssonii; assembly: GCF_951640355.1. Lineage (NCBI taxonomy): Eukaryota > Metazoa > Chordata > Mammalia > Chiroptera > Vespertilionidae > Cnephaeus > Cnephaeus nilssonii. The sequence goes on along the minus strand of NC_137088.1, from coordinate 2,261,925 downwards.
AGGCCGGCTTCGAGTACGCCTTCGACCAGCTGCAGAACGTGAGCCGCGGCGGGGGCGGGGCGGGGCGGGCCGGTGCGGGGACACCGGGGAGATCAAGATGAATGGCTTTGTTAGCACCCCACGGGCAGCTCCAGCCGCCATCACCATCTGCTGTGGGAGCGCGGCCCGCGGGTCAGGCCTGCGGGGGAGGGAGGCCCATCCCCGCACCAGGAGGGGCTGAGCGCCCCCTGACCCCACCCCCACTCCCGCCCAGTCCAACATCAGCCGCGCCAACTGCAACAAGATGATCATGATGTTCACGGACGGGGGCGAGGACCGCGTGCAGGACGTCTTTGAGAAGTACAACTGGCCCAACCGCACGGTGAGGCCCGGGCCAGGGGGGCCGCGGGACCGGGGCAGGCGCCGGGGAGGGCTGCGCTCCGGCGGCCGGGGCAGTGACCGCGGGTCCCAAACAGGTGCGCGTGTTCACCTTCTCCGTGGGGCAGCACAACTATGACGTCACGCCCCTGCAGTGGATGGCCTGCGCCAACAAAGGTACCTCGGCCGGGCACCCCTGCCACTCAGGGGCCCGGTGACCCCCGCCCTGTCCCGCCGCCTGGCAGGCCGGTGGTCCGCCTGTCCGTCCGTAGGTCCAGCTGCTTGCTCACCCGCTGTCTGTGCATCTGCCCACACGTGTGACTGCCCACCTGTCTGGCTGACTTGTCCATCTGACCGAGGTCCTTTTGCCCCCCTGTCTGAATGCCCGCTGCCCCTCTCGTCTCGCAGCTTGTCTGCTCCTGTGTCTGCTTGCTGGTCCGTCTGTCTCTCCGAGCATTTGGGCCTGGCCCCTGGGTGGACCCCGAATGTCACTGTCGGCCTAGAATGAGGGACTTCAGGCCTCGGCTCCTCTGTCACCCCAGCCCTTACCCCCCTTTCTGACACCCCTGCACTCACAGCCCCTCCCCTGGGTCCCTCCCGTTGGCAGGGCGATGGCAGGGAGCATGGACGGGACATGGTTCAGGGGAAGTGACCCCCAAAGGAGAGGGAGCCTGAGGGACAGGTGGGGGCTGCAGGCACACCCCAGGGCACAGGCCCCCGGCTGTGGGTCCTGAGCGCCCCCCGCGCCCCTCTGCCTCGCCTTCCCTCACAGGTTACTATTTTGAGATCCCTTCCATCGGCGCCATCCGCATCAACACCCAGGTGAGCCGGTGGGGCCCCCTCCGCCCAGCCCCTTGCTCACAGGGGGACGGCGCCTGTGATGAGCTGCTGTGGGGTGAGCGCGCCCTCTGGTGGCCTGATGCTGCACGGGGAGGCGGAACAGGGAAGGGACAGTGGGAGGGACCCCGTGACCCCTGCCCGCCGCCCCCTCCCCAGGAATATCTAGACGTACTGGGCAGGCCCATGGTGCTGGCGGGCAAGGAGGCCAAGCAGGTGCAGTGGACCAACGTGTACGAGGACGCGCTGGTGAGGCTCTGGGGTGGGGCTGGCGACCTCCCCCCCCCCATGTGCCCACAGGGTCCTGTCCCTTGAGGGCCCCGTCATGGGGGAGACCAAGCAGAGGAGCAAAAAGGCCGCTGTCCCTCTGCTCTGAACACGGGGCGGGGCCTGGCTGGCCACAGACCGACATCCGCTCTCCCTGCAGGGGCTGGGGCTGGTGGTGACCGGGACCCTCCCGGTGTTCAACCTGACGCAGGATGGCCCTGGGGAGAAGAAGGTGAGGGTGTGCCTGGGGAGGGCTAGCATGAAGGAGGGATCGGTAGGCCTGCCAATCGGACCGCTTGTGAGAGCCGCTTGAAGCCTTGGGCGTGGGGCGGGCAGGGGGCTCCCCGTGGGATGGAGCCCTTGACAGACCCCCGCCTCTGCTCCCAGAACCAGCTGATCCTGGGCGTGATGGGTATCGACGTGGCGCTGAATGACATCAAGAGGCTGACTCCCAACTACACGGTGAGTGTCGGCCTGCACATTCGCCCCACTCTGCCTCCCGTGGGGACACGGCCGGGCCCTGCAGAGCAGGCTGGTGGCGATCGGAACACCCCGGGGAGACCTCTGAGTGCAGGCAGTCAGGGAAGGCTTTTGGAGGTGACCTTGGGCCTAGACCTGGGGCAAGGGCCAGACCTTGGGGCCCCGCCAGCCTCAGTACGCACGTTCCTGCTCCGTTCCGCGGCTCCACTGGGGACAGGCCACAGACAAAGCAAACGGGCGTGGCGTGTTCCCGCGAGACTGGTTTTCGGACGCGGAAACGTGAGCTGATAGTTCCCGCACGTCATGAAGCAGAATTGTGCTTTCGGTCGTTTCAAGTATTTCAACGTGTCAGAGCCGTCCGAGCTGGCAGCTAGCTATGAACAGGCGGCCGGAGGTGTGGCCCGGGGGCTTAGTCTGACGCCTCCTGGGCCATCACATGGCAGGCGTGGCCCGGGCAGAAAGGCGGGGAAGGGGAGGGAATTCTCTGGACAAAGGCCTGAACGTGAAAAACAGAACCCTAAGCCAGGGGAGGGGCAGGCGCCGTGTGGCTGGCCCAGGGCCTGTGGCAAGGGGAGTTCAGGTCTCGGTTGTGAAAGGGGAGGGGGAGGAGGGGGGTGTGACGCATCCTTAAACCTGAGCCACACGCAGGCCCCATGTCACCGGCTCCAAGTGCTGAGACCAAACTGCTGAGAGGTGAGGGTGGGTCCAGGAGGGAGCCCCAGGCCTGTGGGATCCAGGGTCCGCTCCTCCCCCGTGCTCTCCTGAGATGGGCACCAGGAGGAGGCAGGAGTGGGGTGGGGCCCATGGGGGTGGGGCCACCGCTGATTGACAGCTCCATTAGAACCAGGGGTGGGAGGAGTCCAGGCTGCCAGATGAGTGGTGGTCCACGGAGCTGTCAGCAGCCTGCTGGGCTGGGCCTGCGAAGCAGGCTTGGGGCCCCGTGGCGTGTGGGGGCCCGGCCCCGGCAGGCAGATGGCACCGCTCGGCGGCATGGAAGGCAGGATAAGGAAAAGCTCTAGAGCCCAGGGAACCCCTGCCCAGCCCTCCAGGCCCTGAGCCTCCACCCCCCCAACTTACACCCCCAGCTTGGAGCCAACGGCTACGTGTTTGCCATTGACTTGAACGGCTATGTGTTGCTGCACCCCAACCTCAAGCCCCAGGTAAGCCATGCGAGTGGCCTGGAGGTGGGTGGGCCCTGTGCGATGGGGCCTCTGACCGCCTGCCCTGCCTCTCCCAGACCACCAACTTCCGGGAGCCTGTGACCCTGGACTTCCTGGACGCAGAGCTGGAAGATGAGAACAAGGAGGAGGTGAGGCAGGAGGGGAGCAGGGGTGCGGCCCCCGGAGCGGAGGGAGGCAGGGCCCCACCCTCCCGTCTCTGGCTCTTGCAGATCCGGCGGAGCATGATCGACGGCAACAAGGGCCACAGGCAGATCAGGACGTTGGTCAAGTCCCTGGACGAGGTGAGGGTGGTGGAGAGGGACAGCGGCGGGTGGACACGGCCCCCCCACCCCCACCCCACCCGCCTGCCGGCCCAGGTCCCTGACCCCGCCTCTCCTCCCAGCGGTACATCGATGAGGTGATGCGGAACTACACCTGGGTGCCCATAAGGAGCACCAACTACAGGTGAGGGGGGCCACGGTGGGGCCGGCAGGGAAGGGCGGGGGGCCGGCCCCACACCCGTGTGCCGTGGGGCGCCTGCAGCCGGGCCCTCACTTCCCCCGCATGACGCTCAGTCCCCAGGGCCTCCTGCCCACCCTTCAGGAGCAGGCGCCCCCTTCTGGGAACACAGGACACACCAGCGGTGCATCTGCCGCTTCGCTGCGGCACCTCCCAACCCCCCTACCCCCGCCCGGATGGTGCCCTGGTGTCTACACCTTGGTGTCTCCCTCAGCACATTCACGGGCCTGCTCTCAGCCCGGCCAGGTCCCTGTGGGTCAGGCAGGCAGGGTCCCCGTCTCATTCACACCCTATAGCGGCCTGAGCTGCCCCCCACGTTAGTGCCGGCCCTGCTTTCAGCGGCTCTCGGTGGCCGGAGTCTCTGGGGGCTGCGGACCCTCCTCCCCCAGCAGCGCCCCAGCCTGGCTCACTGACAGTGTTCGGCCCCTGGTGAGCTTGCTGCTGGCAGATGGAGGAGGCCGGCGGGGCAGTTGGTATGTTGGGGGAGGCTGCTGGGCGTGAAGGGTGGGGTGGAAATCAGCTTTGGGGCTAGAAGTCCTGAGGCCTCGAGGAGAAGGTGGGGAGTGGAGGGTCCAGGCCCCGAGGCCACGACTCTCCCACCACTAACCAGGGAAAGCTGTCCCTGGGGTCAGGGGAGGGGAGGCCACCGCCTGGGTCTCCACCCGGCTCCAAGGCCGTGGGGTGGGGGTGCCGAGGTGCCCGCCTCTCCCCGGCAGTGACCTGCGCCCCTCGCTCCCCGCAGCCTGGGGCTCGTGCTCCCCCCCTACAGCACCTTCTACCTCCAAGCCAACCTCAGCGACCAGATCCTGCAGGTCAAGTGTAAGTGGCCAGCCCCTGCCTGTGCCCTGCACCCCGCCTCCGCCCGCACCCTGGCACCCTGGCACCCTGGCCGGCCTTGGGCAGCGTAGCCAGCTGCCTGCAGCCAGGCGGCCCCTCCTGCCCAGTCTGCCTGCCCCAGGCGCCCGAGGGCTGGGCACCGCCCGAAAGTCTGTTGGAATCTGCATGCTTGCCTTTTCTCAGATTCGGTTCCAGACCATTCTCTCATGGCTTCCGTTGAGGTTCTGTTTTTGGTTTCTCCTACTCCGTGTCTTCCCTCCTTGGCCTGCCCGCCCCCCGCCCTGCACCCCCCTGGGGTGCATTCCTGGAGGACATGCTCCTCCACCCCCTTCTTCTCCCTGCAGCTCTCACCCCCGGGCGCCACCCCGGGTCTCCCCCCTCACCCCTCTGCTGTTCCCCCAACTCATCCTCCCTCACCTTCCTCCTCATCTTCTTTCTCCCTCCCTCTCTCCCTCTTTCCTTCCTCCCCTCCTTCCTTCTCTTTCCCCTCCCTTACCCCCACCTTCTCTATCCCCCTCTCTTCCCTCCCTTTCTGCTCACCCCCTCCCTCTCCCACTCTCTGCCTGTGGCTCACCCCTGCATGTCCCACCCACCCTGGGCCTCCCGGAGCCTGTGGCCCCGCCTGCCCACCACCGAGGTCACGGGGAGGGAGGCTGGGGCTCCGGCCCCCTCGGGCGCTCCCCACCTGCCTGGCCCACTGGGGCTCATCTCCTTTGAGTTTTCTCGCTCTCTCTTTCTCTCTCATGTCGTTTTTTGCAAGAAGTTTCCTTTCGGTATGATGATAAGACACAATATTTTCATTCAAACAGCCATTGAATAAAATATTGTTTGTGCCCCTCCCCTTCCCCTCCCCCTTTTCGTTTGTTTTTGTGTTTGTGTTGTTTTGTTTTCCTCGCTTTCTCTCTTGGTGGACTGTCCCAGTGCCAATCAGCAAACTGAAGGGCAAGTATATTCAGAACCAGTGCACCCCCCTCCCCCCACCCCACCCGCCCTCACGGCCCTGCTTGCCCCCCTCCCTGCCCAGGACCGGCCACACCCCTGCTCTCCAGGGCCCCCTCCCAGCATCCCCTTGGCTCCTGCAGTTCTTGCCTTTCCTCGGATCCCTACCAGAGCCAGCCAGGGCGGTTCTCCAGCGTCTTCTGAGAGCTCAGGCCCCCTCCCCCCCTCCTGGCTCCCCCTGGGCAGGCCCCGCCCCCCTTCTCTGTCCCTCCAAGGCAACTCAACAGTGGGGACAGGGCTGGATGCCTCTGCACCACCCCCCACCCAGCAGCGCAGGGGGCAGGGGCCGGAGACGCAGGGGGCAGATCAGTGCTCGGAGGGACTGTGTGAGGCTCGGGGAAGGGCTTCCTCGGGATGGCTCTTCCTCTCTCACCGGCGCTGACTGCAGAGGCGGGAGACGGAGGCTCTGGAAGCCTCCAGCCCTGACCCTCAGGCCGGCGGGCAGGACGGGGCAGCAGCCAGGCCACCTGGAGAGCAAGGCAGCCCCGGCCATCATGGGCGCTGGCCAGGGTGCTGAAACCCAGAGCCGTGGCTCAGGCCACCGCCCAGCCCTGCGCTGGGTGCTCTCTGGCCCGGGGAGGTGGGCAGGCTGGAGAAGGTGTGCAGTGAGGCAGACTCCGGGACTGCGCGCCCGGCCGGGGAAGGGGGTGCGGGTCTGTCTGGACCACACGGGCCAGCAAAGGGGCTTGGAGGGGATGCGGCTGGATGTGAAGAGCAGGGTCTGCGCTCAGAGGCGCCCAGGCCAGACTCCCGGAAAGGAAGGCCGTGAACGTGCGGGCCTGGTGAGAACGAGGGGGGAGCACACGCCAGGGACGGCCCTGGTGCAGACACGGCCTCCCAGGGAACCCCTGGGCAGAGAGGAGGCCCCGTCCTCGGTCCCCGGGCCTGGAAGCCCTAGTCCTGCAAGGGGAATACAGCTGCCCCCGCGAGCCCGGGTGGGGGCGAGGGACAGGCCCCCTTCCACTGGCTTGAGTTGTCTTTTCTCCCCTCTGCACCCCTCCCAGGGACCCCAGAACTGCAGGGCCTTGGTCACAGTGAGCCATAGCACAGCTCCCTTCCTGCTCCCCACCCCCTTTCTCTTCCTCCTCCCCCTCTCCTCCCCGCCCCTGCCCTCTCGGCTTGTGTCCAAACCCTGCCTCCCAGTCCTATCAGAAAGCAACAGTCCAACCAGTGACTGCCCAGCCCCCCAGGCACCCCAAGTCCCCCTTCCCTGGAATCTTGCAGTGCATTGTGGGAGTATTGGGGAGCAGGGAAGACCCCTCCTCTGCAAAAGCCCAGCCCTGGGGTGACTGAGAGTTTGGGATCTGGGTGTGAGGCTGGCAAGGGGGACCCCCCAGAGGCTGAGGGCAGAGGAGGCCCAGCCAGGTGGCCAGTCCCAGATGCCCCACAAACCCACGCGGGGGCAGCGGCATGCGCGCACACGCTCATGTCACTCACGCGTGCGCGGGCCCAGTTGGTGGATCCCTCACCAGCACACCATGCCTGCTCTGAGCCCACACAGGTCCTAGGAAGGGGGAGACCCCCCTCTTCCCTCTTCCCCCCCCCCCCCTCATGCTCCCAGCCCAAGAGGGCAGGTGTGTAGATTCAAGCAACCCTCCCGTCCCCTCCCAGCCCCCAGGCTCTCCCCCCGCAGCGTGGGAACATTCCCGGGCACCTCAAGGTCTCCCCTCACCCAGCTCCTACCCTAGGGAGGACCGCCAGCCCCCACAATGCACTGCAGCCCACCCCAGCTGCCCACACCGTCTCTGGTTGGACTGTCTGTGCCCGTGAGAAACCCCCTCGGTTTGGCCATGTGGATGCCTGACACAGAACAAAAGCAAGACCTACCCAAACACAAACAGCTGCAGCAAAGAAAGAGGGGTACAGGTCCGCAGCCAAAGCCAGCTCCGCCCCCCGAGTCTCTGTGGGGAGCGAAGGGAATCAGCATGCGGTTTTTCCATTGCGGATGCGATGAGAGCGAGACTGGCCCCCAGACCATGCATATATATAGCAGTGCGTGTATATATATGTGTGTGTGTGTCCGTGTATATGTGCTATACAGCCGTATGGAAGCATATACAGCCGTGCCAAGGGACTCGCTGCCGACAGAGGACCGGGCCCGGGCAACATATTGGCTATAACTGCCCTCCTGCGATGCTGTGGTCTCCACAGGCTCCACCCTCCCCCCCCCCCACCCACCCTTTCTCTCTGGCTCGAACTTGAACATGGAAGTGGCGGGTTCCCTCTTTGCTAGAGTCTCCCCCTCCCTGAAGCCACCACCCCCGCCCTGTCCCTCCAGCCCTTTGAGCTCTGAGCCCCCTGGCCTCCCGCCTCCCCAGCCCCCGCCGGATAACCCCCGTTTCTGTTGCAGATTTTGAGTTCCTGCTCCCCAGCAGCTTTGAGTCTGAAGGACATGTTTTCATTGCTCCCAGGTAGCTTGCGTGTGGCCTTGCTGAGGTGTCCCCCCCCCCCCGGCCCGCCCCCTGCACTGCTGCCTGGAGCTGTGTGTGTCTGTGTCCTGTGCAGTGTCGCCCCCTCCCCCCCCCCCCATGCATAGCCCCGTATGTGCGCCACGCGCATACCCGGGTCATGTAGCTGAACCAGGCAGCAGTGCCGGCTGCCCAGCTCCCCTCCCGGCAGGCCTGGCGCGGAGGCTCCGGACCCTCTGCCCACCTTCCCGCCCCTCTCAGGCAACCAGAAGGAGTCCTCTGTGCCCCGGGCTGGCCGGGCAGCTGCTGCTCTGGTTTGCGGTGCCTCCCCCGCCCCGCCCCGCACCCCGTCCTTGTCCTGTGTCAGTCAGTGTTTGTGTGGGTCTGAGGACGAGCCAGCCAGAGCCCCGTCGAGTCTAGGTGCGGTGGCTCTGGAGGACAGGGTGGAAGAGGGGACGGGGGCTTTGAGGGCCAGTGAGGGGTCAGGCCTGGACCCCCCCTCGAGTGCGCTCAGCATGCACACACATCCTGGGGGCACCCCCGCCTGTGGCCCACATGTGAAGGCGCCAGGGGGCCCCGGGTGGTAACGCCCTCCCCTGCGACCCGGGCTCTGGAGGAGGGCAGGTGGGTGCCGCTAAGGGACCCAGGGCACCCTCGGGCACCACGTCGGGCTCTGGACACTCCTAACCTCGTGTGTGCACGTGCGCGCATGCACCCGCGCGTTTCTCGGACCCGGTAGCTGCGTGTTGGTGTTGTGAGTCGCTGGGTGTCTGTAAGAGCCTGGTAGCTGTGGGTGGCTGTGGGCAGCGGCCACTGTGGAAACGTGTGAAAGGCCCGTGTGACCCGCACGGAGCTCTTTGAGGACAGGGACTGTGTCTGTTTTTGTCACCTGTGTCTGTGGCTCGGGAGAGCTCGATAAATACGTGCTGGGTGAGTGAACAATGTAACCCACAAACGGAAACGCACACGGGGGTGCAGGGGCACGCAGCTCAGGCCTCGCTGATTGGCTGTCACTCTGGGAACGTCAGGCGTGGGCTCTACACCCGAGTGGAAGCTGTGCACGGCCGGGGGGCTGAGACCCGGGCCCGGTGCCCTCACCGCGCTGTGGCCCCAGCAGGGCCCGTGCGGCCAGCAGGGAGGGAGGTCTCTGAGGCAGGGCTGGGAGCAGGACCTGGGCGGGAGAAACGGCTCCTCACCGGACTTCTGGGGAGCGGAGCCTAAACAGGCCGCACGCCCCGCAGCCCCCGCCCCGGGCCCTGAGAGGGCCTGTCCACGCTGCTGCAGTTAGGAAACAAGCTCAGGGAGCCGGGGAGGAGCTGCCCGAGGCGCAGCCAGGAAGCGCAGGGTGAGGTCTCAGAGTCGGCAGCGGTGCTGGGACCACCCACCTGGTGCTCACGGGCCAGGACAGCACGCAGGTGGGCGAGCCGCCAGAGGGCCTCCCCATGCTCCATCCGGGTCCAGATACGCAGGAGAGGTGGGAGGCTCTGCGGGGCCATGTCCCGGAGCGAGAACCTTCCAGAATGGAGGAAGTAGACCCTCATTCTGTCGGCTCCGCCCCTCCCCAGACCCGGGAGCCCGCCAGGCCCGGAGCGGCTGCAGCCTGTAAGAATACACCTGCCCGCCCGGAGGCCTGGCTGACCAGCCAATGACCAGGAAGACCTGTTGGGAAGCTTCGACCCTCTGCCCTGCCCAGCCCCCCAAGCCCACTCCTATTGCCCCCCCTCTACCCCCAGAGAGTATTGCAAGGACCTGAATGCCTCCGACAACAACACCGAGTTCCTGAAAAACTTCATCGAGCTCATGGAGAAAGTGACTCCAGACTCCAAGCAGTGTGAGTGCCGATGGGGCAGCCCGGGAGCCGGAACGGCAGGTGTGGAACATGCAGGCCCAAGCCAAGGGCACGGCGGGCCCCGGGCACGGGGGAGGCTCCCCTTCGAGCCTTGAGGGGAGGGGCGTCCATGGGCGGGGAGCCATGAAAAGCTGCCCCCACCCCTGCCCTCCCGTTTCAGGCAACAACTTCCTTCTGCACAACCTGATCTTGGACACCGGCATCACCCAGCAGCTGGTGGAGCGCGTGTGGCGGGACCAGGATCTCAACACGTAGGCACCGCCCGCGGGGGCTGTGAGGGCGGGAGGCCGGGAGGGGCCGCGGGAAGGCAGCCTGTGCCCTCACCTCCCCGCTGCCCCCAGGTACAGTCTCCTGGCCGTGTTTGCTGCCACTGACGGCGGCATCACCCGAGTGTTCCCCAACAAGTAAGTGGCCTCGCCCACCAGCCGACACCCTGCCCTTGCCTGGGACCCCGCCTCTGTCCTGCTACCCAGAGGCCTCGGCACCTGTGAGACCGCTGCCCCCCATAAGCCACCCTCCCACCAACCTCTGCCTTCTTGGGTGACCAGGGCGGCTGAAGATTGGACAGAGAACCCGGAGCCCTTCAATGCGAGTTTCTACCGCCGCAGCCTGGATAACCGCGGCTACGTCTTCAGGCCCCCACACCAGGAGGGTGCGTGTCCCGCCCCCCCCCGCCCCCAGTCACAGCAGCAGGGAGCTGAGCCCCCCTGTGTCCTCCTGCAGGGCGGGGCACAGGGAGGCCCCTCCCAAACACGAGCAGGCAGAGATGGGCGATGGGCGGGTGAGAAGACAGGGCGGGGCTATGCTGAACACTGCCCTGGGTGCCGGGTGCTTAGGTTGGGTGCTGGGTGCTGGGTGCTTAGTGCTTACCGTATCCCGCACTCCTGACTGCCTCGCCCAGCCCTGCTAAGGCCTCTGGAGCTGGAGAACGACACGGTGGGCATCCTGGTCAGCACCGCCGTGGAGTTCAGTCTGGGCGGACGCACCCTGAGACCAGCAGGTCAGTGCCCGCGGCGGGAGCAGGGAGGGGCCCACGGCAGGCGGGGTGCTGCCTAGGCAGGCAGGCAGGCAGGCACTGATGGCCCTTGCTCTCCCCCCAGTGGTGGGTGTTAAGCTGGATCTAGAGGCCTGGGCTGAGAAGTTCAAGGTGCTCGCCAGCAACCGTACCCACCAGGACCAGCCTCAGAAGGTACTTGGGCAGGGGTGGGGGCCGGAAGCCCAGCAGCTCCCATTCTGGAGCCCTGGGAACTCCTACCAGTCCCCCCACTCAGTGTCTCTGGAGCCTGGGGACCCCAGGGGTGGAGGGTGCTGGGACGGGGAGACAGGTGGACACCTTACAGTCCTTGCTCTCTGCCCAGCAGTGTGGCCCCAGCACCCACTGTGAGATGGACTGCGAGGTTAACAATGAGGTGGGTGTGCCCTGGACTTCTTATTCCCACCCCCAACTCCTAGGCCCTCCCCGCCCTGACCTCACAGCTGTACCGGAATGGCGGGGGGGGGGGGGGGGGGGGGGGCGGGGTGCCCCTCCACGCAACCAGCAGACAGCCAGGGTCTGGGGAGGAAGGTCTGGGCCCAAGCCCCTCTCCGTCTTCCCCCACCCACTTCTAGGACCTGCTCTGTGTCCTCATTGATGACGGGGGATTCCTGGTGCTGTCAAACCAGAACCACCAGTGGGACCAGGTGAGGGTCAGGAAGAGGACAGAAGGTGGGGGGGCGGGGGGTGCCGCCAGCCCTGTGACTGGTTCCCTCCCTGCCCAGGTGGGCAGGTTCTTCAGCGAGGTGGGACGCCAACCTGATGCTGGCGCTCTACAACAACTCCTTCTACGCCCGCAAGGAGTCCTTCGACTACCAGGCCGCCTGTGCCCCACAGCCGCCAGGCAACCTGGGCGCTGCTCCCCGGGGCGTCTTTGTGGTGAGCCCCAGCAAGGCCTGGCCTGGAGCTGGAGGGGGGGGGCTGGGAGGCCTGCCGGAAGGTGACCCCTCCCTCTGAGAGCGAGCGGGGGTGACACGGTCCGGGCAGCAGTGCAGCGTGCCTCTCCCTGCAGCCCACCATCGCAGACTTCCTGAACCTGGCCTGGTGGACCTCGGCGGCGGCCTGGTGAGTCCTCCAGGGCCCGGGGTCAGGGAGGGCTCCAGGGAAGGGGGCGGGGCCCCGGCTCCGCTGACCACGCCCCCTCGGTGACCCGGCCCTGCAGGTCCTTGTTCCAGCAGCTTCTCTACGGCCTCATCTACCACAGCTGGTTCCAAGCAGGTAGGAGTCCCCCGCCTCCAAGCCCCTCTCCGCGAGGGAGGGCGGGGTCGGGACCGAGAGCAGCCGGGGCCCCAAAGGGCGCGGGGGTGGAGGGCTGTGCTGTGGCTGAGGCTCCCGCCGCGCAGATCCCGCCGAGGCCGAGGGCAGCCCCGAGGCGCGCGAGAGCAGCTGCGTGGTGAAGCAGACGCAGTACTACTTCGGGCCGGTGAACGCCTCCTACAACGCCATCATCGACTGCGGCAACTGCTCCAGGTGCTGGGGCGGCCGGGAGGGGCGGGGCCGGGTTGGGGGCGTGGTCTGACGGGGCCTGTTGGGGGCGGGGCAGGATTGGGGCATGATCTGTGGGCGGGGTCTGACCGGGGCCGGATTGGGGGCGTGACCTGTGGGCGGGGTCGGACGGAGGCGGGGCCTTGTGGGCGGGGCCTTTGGGGCGTGGCGTGATTGGGGGCGTGGTCTGTGGGCGTGGTCTGGCGGGGGCCTCTTGGGGCGGGGCCTGATTTGGGGCGTGACCTGTGGGCGGGGTCGGACGGAGGCGGGGCCTGTTTTGGGGCGTGGCTTGGTTGTGGGCGTAGTCTGTGGGCGGGGCGGGGCCAGCCTCTACGCCCCGCCTTCCTGTGCTGCCTCCAGGCTGTTCCACGCGCAGAGACTGAGCAACACCAACCTGCTCTTCGTGGTGGCGGAGAAGCCGCTGTGCAGCCAGTGTGAGGCCGGCCGGCTGCTGCAGAAGGAGACGCACTGTATCCTGCCCCCGCCGCGCCCCCACCCCTCCCCGTCCCCGCTCCCCTCGCGCCCGCACCCCCCCACGCCGCCTTGGCCGCCTCCTTGACTCCCCACCCATGCCCAGCGGACGGCCCGGAGCAGTGCGAGCTGGTGCAGAGACCGCGGTACCGGAGGGGCCCGCACATCTGCTTCGACTACAACGCGACAGTGAGTAGGGGATGGTGGACTGGACGCTCGCTCTCCGCCCGGGACTGCGCGGCCCCGGCTGCCGGGCTGACCGGCTCCTCGTCCCTCTGCAGGAAGATACCTCAGACTGCGGCCGCGGAGCCTCCTTCCCGCCGTCGCTGGGCGTCCTGGTCTCCCTGCAGCTGCTGCTCCTCCTGGGCCTGCCTCCCGGGCCGCAGGCTCATCAAGTCCACGCCCACACCTCGCGCCGCCTCTGAGCAGCCCCCCCGCCCGCTCCCCCCAGGCCTCCCGCATTCCCCGCTCCCCCCTCCACCTTAGATCCCCACCCCATCTCACTGAAGGACTCAACGCCCCAGGCCCCTAAGGCTTAGCCTTGGCGGGGGGGGGGGGGGGGGGGGGGGGGGGGGCAGGGGTGCCCACAGGAGGGCGCTGCAGGTCTTTGGCGCCCCGGCACATCTGCTGCGAACTGTCCATGTCTCCGGACCCCCATTCCCGCTGGACTTACCCACCCCCAGGGTTGGGACAGGGAAGCCACAGTACTGGTGCCAAACCAGGCCCCACTGCCCACCCTGCCCCACGGAACTGCTCCCACCTGGCCCTGCTACCCGCCTGGGACCAACTGGGTTCCCTGGGGACAGCGGAGCCCTGTGCATCCGGCTTCAGGCCTGGCAGGAAGGTCCTGGGCCAGCCCCCCCCCCCCCCCCCCCCTGCTCCTCTAGGCCTACATCCCCTCCCCCTCCACCCACCCCGGCAGGTGTCGAGCAGTGACTCAGACACACCCACACACACCTGGAGCCCTGAGGGCAGGAACTGAACTCCCCGTAGACACATCCGGAGGACACACACACAGACACGCACGCGGGGTGGGGTGGGTGGGGCTCACGAAGCCTTACACGGGGCAGGGTTGGCGGGAGGGCCGGCATGCGCACACTCCTTCTCCTGCTCACCGCCCGCCTCTAACCTGACCTGCAGCCCAGCTGACCCTCCATCTAAAGCTGAATGTCAAACAGTGCCAAAGGCTGGGGCGGGGGGCAAAGACCCCCCTGTCCCACCCGAGCCGCCAGTGTCCCCTAAACGCCCTCCCCCCCCAGGTGCTCATGTAACCATTTATCACTAGTGTCCGGCCCCTGTGGGACCACACGCCCCTGCCTGCACCCCTGGCAGAGGGACCCTCACCACACAGCGCCCTTTGCCTTAGCAGGGTGACGTAATCGCTCCTGGCTGGGCCACCACCCCCCACCCCCGCCCCAATCCGGCCCTTACACACTCAGGCCTGTGCCCACGTCCTCTCTCCTTCCCGTTCACACACACTCCCTACCCCCAGGAGGCCAAACTGCTCCTCCCTGCTGAACACACACTTGCACACGCATACACACGTATACACACACTCTGTGCACACCGAAAGGCTGGGCCTGAGCACACTTCACACCATTCATTCTGGTCATTTCCTCCGAAGGCAGCCCAGCCTGGGGGCTGGTGGGGGACTGAGGGCAGGGGGTGCGGCCACGGGGCTCCGATGGACTGGGAGGAGGGGGGAGGGGGATGCATTAATTAATGGCTCCGTTAATTAATGTCATGTTGCTTGTCGCTTTCTCAGTGTGTGTGTATGGTCCGTGCCCGCTGCTGGTGCCGGGGGGGTGTCCGTGCCGCACACCCAGCCTAGATGCCAGCCGTGTCTTGCGGGGCGTGTGTGTAACTGTAGTGTAGTCAGGTGCTCAATGGAGAATATAAAAGTAAAACAGAATCAAACATATACAGAAAAATAAATATATATTTTAAGTTTAAAAAACAGAAAAACAGACACAAAACAATTCCCATCAGGTAGTTGTCCAACCCCCAGCTGGGTCCGATCCTTCTCATTGTCCGCCTGACCTGGCTGCCCCCTCACCTCGGGCTTGGGGAATCTGGGGGGGACCTGGGGGGCCATTTCCTCTTCTCTGCCCTTTTTTTTGGTTGTTCTATTTTGTACAGACAAGTCGGAAAAACAACAGCGACAAAAAAGTCAAGAAACTTTGTAAAATATTGTGTGTGTGATTCCTTGTAAAATATTTTCAAATGGTTTATTACAGAAGATCAGTTATTAAATAATGTTCATATTTTCACTTCACATGGTTCCCATCCGCTGTGTCTGCCCCGGGGCGAGAATTCGTAGCGTGAAGAACCAAGTCGCCTTGACCTCAGAGCCCCACTGAGCACTCGGCTGGGAGGGACGGCCATGGCTATCCAGTCCCAGGGCGGGTAGGACACCAGGCGTCCTAGATGCCACATACTTGAATCCTTTGCCTTGCATAATCCCAAAAGCATCTGAGAAAAGCTGTTTGGAAAAAAAACCTCAAGGAGATGCGATGTGGTTTAGGAAGCACCAGCCATCCGTTCAGACCGGCCCAGGGGGCAGGTCCTCACCGAAGTGAAGTGAGGACCCGGCCCGAGTCCAGGAGCTGGTGCTTCAGGGCCCAGTGCTGCTGCTCTGAGGAGGTCCAGTCCACCAATGACCGCTGCTCTCCCAGCCCAGGGGAAGCCCAAGGACTGGGGTCGCCATGGCCACGGCTGCTCACACTGGAACCCAACCCTCTAGTTCATTTTTATCCCAACTCTTAATACACCCCAGTCCGCGTGACCTTTGAGTTCTTTTCAAGGGAAAAGACTTATAACCGCCAGAGCAGAGGTTTCCTGGTGCTACTGATACTGACAATACACCGCACTCACCGGTGGCTTCGGGCTGACTCCTCACCACAGCCTTAGAGTTGGGTACTAGTTTATCCCCATACTGCCGATGAGCAAACTGAGACAGGAGAGATTCCTTCTTCCCAGATGAGGAGGACAGGAAATCAGCAAAACTTTCAGAGAGGAACTGGTCTGTGTCTGGGGGTCCTTAGATGCTGAATAAATGGAGGGCATTCCAAGCCTTAGGGAGGACACCTTTCCTCACTCCTCTGCAGGAGCTGGCCACCGAGCAACACCTACCCAGCAACCTCTGGGGCAGCCCCCCTCCCGTGCCATGCAACAGCCCCGGAGGTCCTGGGGTAGGGCTGCCGGATAAAATATAGAACATTTTTTATATTTGGCTCAGTGGATAGAACGTCGGCCTGCAGACTGAAGAGAGACGGGTTCAATTCTAGTCAAGGGCACATGCCCAGGTTGCAGGCTTGATCCCCACTAGGGGGCGTGCACGAGGCAGCTGATGGATCAATGGTTCTCTTTCATCATCAATGTTTCTATCTCTCATTCTCCCTTCCTCTCTGAAATCAATAAAAATATATATATTAAAAATATATAGAGAACAATCAAATTTGAATTTCAGGTAAATATTTTTAGTACATCAATATTGCATGGGACATAACTGTACTATAAAAATGGAGACATGCTGCCCTGGCTGGTTTGGCTCAGTGGATGGAGCGTTGGCCTTCGGACTGAAGGGTCCCAGGTTCAATTCCAGTTGGGGGCGCATGCCCGGGTTGTGGGCCTGATCCCCAATGGGGGGCATGCAGGAGGCAATCGATCGATGGTTCTCTCTCATCATTGATGTTTCTCTCTCTCCCTCTCCTTTCTCTCTGAAATCAATTAAAGGTATTTTTAATGGAGACATGCTTTATACTAAAAAAAAAACACCTATTCATTGTTTATTTGAGATTCAAATTTGATTGAGCACCTTGTATTTTGATTTGTCAAATCTGGTAACCTTACCCTGGGGTGACATCCGGTGAGAACCCAGACCCCAGACAAAGACAAAGGGTGTCAACACTCTTTGTAATCCGGAAGGCTGTGCACATGTTGGCAGTAGCACTGAGATCAGTGGCTGACAGGAAGGGGTTCTGCACTTTATAAATGTACTTTGTCAGGTAATTATTTAATCATATGCACATTTTTTAAAAGTAACTCAAGATACAAAAAAAAAAATCAGCTTGCACAGAACACAACCTGCCAGCGCCACCATTGCACTGAAGTGGGGACCCAGGGCCAGCCTCGTCCAAGTCGGTGGGGAGACGCCTCTTCCTCTGGGCCAGCAAGCAGAAGTGTGTGGGGGCAGGAAACCTGAGTCAGAGTCGCGGCTCCACCTGACTTGTAACAAGGGCGGCCCGGGCAGCACAAGCAGGGCAAGAGTTCCAGCCTGAGTCAGGCCTCACGCACCCCAAACCTGAGTCAGGCTTATTCCAGACCGTGGGAGCCCCAGTTCCGCACACTACTAATATGTACACCAGGGCCACCCAACATTCTCACCCACACACCTACCCACGAAGACACACCCATTCAGATGTACATGCCAAGGAGCCACTCTTCCCGGGGGGCTCAGCAAGTGTGTGGCATGCAGCTGTGGTGCCGCCGGTACCCGCCGCCTTCCCAGGTTTAGCGATGCTTCTTCACCCACTCCCATCTCCCGAGGGCTGGTGGCAAACGGTCCTGAAAACTACAATTCCCAAGCAACACCTCTTCTCACCACCGACTTGCCCGGCCAGCGCGCACAGCCTCCTGGGACTTGTAGTTCTACCCAGAACCCTGACTTCCGCTCGTCCCCAGCTTCGGCCGAGGACTCGGTGTCCCAGCATGGCGCGGACCCGGAAGACCTATGCAGAGAGGGCGTCCCGCCGCCTCCCGGGCCGCGCAGGCGCAGCACCCCTGTTTGTCGGCGCCTGAGAAGGGAGGAGGTACGGTCGAAGGCTAGAGCCAGGCCGAGCCGGAGCTGAACCTGACTTGACTCGGGCCCAGAACTAGGCTCCAGTCCCGCGCGGACCGGACCGTAGGACCTCGGAGTGGATGGAGCAGGCCCAGCCCTGAGACCAACGGCAGCCCCCTGGGCCTGGCTCGGGGCCCACAGGGCGGGCGGGCAGGCGGGCCGAAGCCGCCCAGGGCTTCCCCTCAGGTCCCGGGCGAGGGGCCTAGGCCCCGCCCCGCAACCAGGCCCGGCCCGGCCCTTTGGCTCCGGAGTCCACCCGACCAGAAGTGGAGTCTTCACCGGGGCGGGGCCCTAGGCCAGTGACTAGGCCGGGCCCGGGCCTCCCGTCGGGGCCGGAGTGGGACGAGGCCCCGGGGAGGCCCCTCGCCCACTAGACCCGCCCCTCAGGCCGACGCCCGCCGAGAAGATGCAGCGCGCCCTGCCCGGCGCCCGCCAGCACCTGGGGGCCATCCTGGCCAGCGCCAGCGTGGTGGTGAAGGCCCTGTGCGCGGCGGTGCTGCTGCTCTACCTGCTGTCCTTCGCCGTGGACACGGGCTGCCTGGCGGTCACCCCAGGCTACCTCTTTCCGCCCAACTTCTGGATCTGGACCCTGGCCACCCATGGGCTGATGGAGCAGCACGTGTGGGACGTGGCCATCAGCCTGGCCACGGTGGTGGCGGCCGGACGTTTGCTGGAGCCCCTCTGGGGGGCCTTGGAGCTGCTCATCTTCTTCTCGGTGGTGAACGTGTCCGTGGGGCTGCTGGGGGCCTTCGCCTACCTCCTCACCTACATGGCTTCCTTCAACCTGGTGTACCTGTTCACCGTCCGCATCCACGGGGCCCTGGGCTTCCTGGGCGGCGTGCTGGTGGCGCTGAAGCAAACCATGGGGGACTGTGTGGTCCTGCGAGTGCCCCAGGTGCGCCTCAGCGTGGTGCCCATGCTGCTGCTGGCGCTGCTGCTGCTCCTGCGGCTGGCCACGCTGCTCCAGAGCCCCGCGCTGGCCTCCTACGGCTTCGGGCTGCTCTCCAGCTGGGTGTACCTCCGCTTCTACCAGCGCCACAGCCGCGGCCGAGGGGACATGGCGGACCACTTTGCTTTCGCCACCTTCTTCCCTGAGATCCTGCAGCCCGTGGTGGGGCTGTTGGCGAACTTGGTGCACAGCCTCCTGGTGAAGGTGAAGATTTGCCAGAAGACGGTGAAGCGCTATGACGTGGGGGCTCCATCCTCCATCACCATCAGCCTCCCGGGCACAGACCCTCAGGATGCGGAGCGGAGAAGGTACTGTGGGACCTCCTGAAACCTTGTTGAGCTGGGGGAGCGTTTATCAAGTCACATCCCATCTGTCGGGGTGTCAAGGGTCAGGTGTCGGGGCGGATTCAGAAAGAGGCCGCATCCGGCTCGTGGCCTTGAACTCAGCACGTAGGTGTCTGGGCTCCCGTAGGCGCTCTCCAACCTCAGGGGATATTGCTCTGCTCCCCGCCCAGGCTGCCTGCTGCGTCTCAGGAAACAGCCAGTCTCCTGGGTGCTGGGTGGGAGCCAGTGGAGGGCCAGGGACACATCCCTCTGGCCTCGTCTCAGAGCCTGGGAACCCCAGACACGGGTTCTGAGAAGCCAGAGTCTGTGAGAGGGAGGGACACGGAGACCTGGGAGCTGCAGAGGCGCTGGCCACCCCAGTTTCCGGTGCTGCCCCAGGGCCTGTTCCTGGGCCTTAACTGAGATACTTGCTTCCCTGCCACCTGTTGCGAGGGGAGCTTGAGGTGTGACTAGACTTCCCCGCCTCCTGCAGGGAGGCCTGTTACCCAACCCGGGGCCTGGCCACGTGACGGGCCTGCAGCCCGCCTTCTCTTAATCTGTAAACCGAGCCTTCGGCACCATCAGCACCATCAGGCCCAGCGAGTTCCTCAGGCACCTGGCCGGGCAGGACGGGTCTTTTAAATCCGGCTGTCTCTCCCGGTCTGTGGCCTCAGCAGAGCGGCCACAGCTCCGTCGCCAACGTTATTCCTGGTGTTTTTGAGGCGGTTGCTGGAGCAGTGACATCTGAGCAGGCTCCGTTCCTGCATTTGCCAAGGGCTCTGCTGCTGCTCACCTGCGGAGGGGCTTCTCGGCCGCCCTGAACTCAGCCGAGGAGCCAGGCCTGTGCTGACTCCCCGCTGGGGCTGCGGGGCTGAGTATGGGATACGTCCCTTTCTGGAAAGTTCCCAGCCGGGCATGCCACACATCACCGTGGTCCCAGGTGGCTGTGCTGCCGGCAGAATTGTGGGCCCTGCTCGGCAGTCGTGTCTCTGGCTGAGGGGCCCTGAAGACCGAGGTCTGTCTTCCCCTTCCCCAGAGGAGGGGCTGCAGCCAGCACGGCTGGGCCTGGTGGGAACTGGGCTGTCCTCAGAGCCCTTCAGGTGGGCCAGGCCCCAGGGCGGCCCCTGTGCCAGTGAGCGGTCTTGCTGGGGTTGCTGGGGTTGGCTGGACATGGAAAACACCTCTGCTCGGGCCCAAGAAAATGGACGGTGGGGCAGGGTGGGGGCAGGGGCAGCAGGAGGCAGGTTCTTGGCAAGCCTGTGCCTGTGAGCTTGCTTGGGGTGGGGTTACTCCATCCACTCTGACAGCGGGCTGCATGCACTCCCAGATGCCAAGGGCCGCAGGGTTTCCGGTCTGACCCTCGTGAGGAAGTGACTGGCAAGTCACCACCTCGGTCCCTTGGCGGCCTCGCACAGACCTGACAAGCCAGCCTCCAGAGTGGGGCTTGGGCGTGCAGAGGAGGGCTGCCCTGTCTGCCAGCTTGCCGTGTGCCAGTCGAGGGCAGAGTGGAGGGGTGCGGGCGTTTTTGTGGCGTGTCCTCGCTGCCTGGTGGAGATTGGGGTTCTCTGCTGGAACTCGGGAGGCTGTACCGACTGTCCCCACGCTGGGGGCACAGAGAGGCTGCGCATCAGGCCCACAGAAGTGTCACCTGGAGCATTCCGCCTCCTGTGGGCAGGCTGCCAGGTGCCCGTATAGACCTTCTAGTGCCTCCTCCTGAGCGGGGTCTCTGAGAACCTGCCAGTAGAACCAGTGGGCTCCGGCCGTGCCCTCCCTACAGGGCTGTTCCTCCTTCCTCCCGTCCTGCCAAGGCCTCGGTGCGTCCCTACCTCAAGCACAGGTCCTGGCGCTCTGGGCATTCTTCTGGGAAGAGGATTAGAATCCCTTAGGAGGGTGGGCTGGCCCAGGTTGGCCCACTTTCCAGAGCAGATGTTTGAGTCCCAGCCTTCCCCATAGACCCTTGCCAAGAGGCTCAAACACCCCTAAAAAGGAATGGGGGGAGAAGTTCTTACCCTCTCCAGTGATGCTGGTGCCCAGGCAGAAACTGGCAGGGACTTGCCCTTCTCCCCGTCTACCTGGGGCACCAGCTCTGCCACCCTTAGACGCCGCCCCAGAACCACCCCTGGGCGGGCCTGGTGGGCAGGCCGGCAGCCCCCCGTTGGCCTTCTCAGGCTGGAGGGGCCTCCGCTGGGGGAGGAGGGCGCTCAGCCTTTAGAGCCTCGTTCTGATGGTCGGGTGGGCCCGCTCCAGGCCCCGGGGAGCGTGGGCTGCGTGGGGAGGGGGACACCTGAGATGCTGCTGAGAGAGGAGTCGAGTGGCGGGGGGGCAGCTTCCTGGGAGGCACGAGCCAAGTCCAAACCCAGAGTGACCGTCCCCTCTCCTCTGACCCCAGGCAGCTGGCCCTGAAGGCCCTCAACGAACGACTGAAGCGCGTGGAGGACCAGTCCGTCTGGCCGAGCATGGACGACGACGAAGAGGAGGCGGGGGCCAAGGTGGACAGCCCTCTGCCCTCAGACAAGGTCCCCGCCCTCCCCGGGAAGGGGGCTGCCCCAGAATCCAGCCTGATCACCTTTGAGGCAGCTCCCCCGAAGCTGTAACTCCAGACCTCCTTGAGTGTAGCGCCTCTTCTCCCACCCCGACACCTCCTCCGCGCTGAGGAGGGAAGAGGGTCTGCTGGGGGTCTCCGCGGCCTCCTGCTGTCTCGCCAACACTACCCAGGACTCTTGCTCCCTGGTTACAACTCCAGACAACCACTCTGTCAGGACCAGCCCGCCGAGGCTGTGAGGTAAGACCGCACCTCGGCAGGTCGCCCCAAGCCAGTGGCAGTAGGGACCCTGGTGCCGCGGCTTCCGGGCCAACCCTCACACCAGATCCTGGTGGCCGAGAGCCCTGAGCCAAGGCAAGGATTTGCCAAAACGTCCTGGGGGTCCAGCCAGTGTAGGAGCCGCACAGGCTGCTCATCCTTGCCCCCCGAGGACTGTATTCACCCGAGGTTCCCGGTCCCTCCGCTGTGGCCGCGCTGCCCTAGCCCAGAGCGGCCCGGCTCCCGGGCGTTTTGTACAGACCACTGAGCGGGCGGCGGGCCCAGCCGCAGCGTCAATAAAGAGTTCTTTGAGGTATGGCTCCTGGGCTGTCAGACCACCTCGTGCAGCCCCTCATCGTGCTCAACTGCAAAGTTAGGGACCTGACTCCAGGCCCAAGGGCTCAGTCCCCATGGCCACTCCAGCCGGAGAAGTGGCCCACTGCCCCCCTCTCCCTTCCCGACCACATGCCCACTGTCACCTCCCCCCTTACTCATTTCCTCCCTCCCTCCTATCCCCGTGAGGGAGGCCCTGCCCAGGGGATCTGCGGACAGAGGGCTTCCCCCTCATCGGGAATTCTTACCCAGGGCTCAGCTCCAAGACCGGTGCTCAGTGCTTGACACCTATGGAGCCAGCCAGCCCCAACTCCCATCTTGTCACTTCCCAGATCTAACAGCTCAGTGGGCAGCCGGGAGACCGAGAGGACCCGGCGGGACACTCACAGCCCCAGCCCCAGGGCATTCTAGGGCCTTGGGTAACACGGGCTGCTCGGCAGCCAGATCCTGGGGCCTGTGTGCTGGGGAGAGCGTCGGCTCCACAGTGAGCAGCCAGGAACAGGATCCGTGGCGCCCAGCGCCCCTTTTTCATCCTGATGGCGTCAGTGAGAACTATCCCCAACTCTGGGCTGTTCTCCCATCCAGGCTTTCCAGTCTTTTCTTAATTTTTATTTTAGTTTTTTTTGTCCTGTAATTTCTGGACATACCAATACAAGTACGAGCTGAGTTGCTGGGGAGGCAATCTTGCAACCCCAGTTTCATCCAGACACACGATCCATGAGCTCCTCTGGGATGGTAGAGAGAGGGGGGGGAGGAGGCACAAATGCCACACACAGGACTCCCACCCTGAGTGCCCCAGGGCCTGAGGTGTCCCTGTGACCTCGTCAGTCGAGAGTCCAGGATGTCCCAGCGCCAGCTCCTACACGAGGGGCAAGTCCAGGCTTCGAGACTGCGAAGAGCTCACGGCTGAATCCTTTTGCGGTACAGGTAGGCATTGCTCACCTGGTTCATGATGACCAAGCTGGTGATGACGGGGCAGAGCACAGCCAGGTACCAGACTCCACCAGTGACCGTAGCAGTGAACCAGAGTGAGCACATGCCCAGCAAGAGGCTGGCACTGCCCAGAAGGTAGCCCACTAGCCCAGAAGTGGCATGGTACAGCTTGAGCTTGGACAGAGGCCATCGGGGCAGCAGTTTGGGGTAGAGGAGCCCCACCCCGCCTGAGCACTGCAGCCCCGCCCACAGCACGGCGAGCAACCCTGCCCGCCCATGCCAGGTGGCCAGGTGGGCTTTGCCAAGCTGCTCCTTGTGGAGGATGACCAGGCCCAAGCCCAGCAGCGCGCACAGCAGGGCCAGCAGCTGTAGTACCCAGTGGCAGCGGGCTCGGCCTTTCCGCGAGAGGGAGCGCAGCAGCGAGCTCTCAGGAGAGAACACCAGCAGGGCCTCGGTCATCAGGAAAGAGAACTGGGGAGACCGCATGGGAAACGAAGTGAGGGTGCTGCCCAGCAGAAGGGAAGAAAGATGGAGGTGACCTAAGCTGCCAGTCAGCCTGGGCCGATTCCCCTCCATTCTCTCCCCGCCGCCAAGAGTAGCCGTGGGAGGGGCAGGAATGGAGAACTCCGTCTGGGACAGAACATCTGCCCGAGTAACCCGCGAGAGGTGGCCTCCATAGTCCTCAGGTGCTGTTCTGAAATGGCATCTCTTACCCAGCAAACACAAGGTCTGAGATGTGGCCCTTATAAATGATTCACAAGCTTCGTTTCCCTGACACGGGACTGGATACAATTTCTTGGCAGAGCTGGCCAAGCAGGTGCAGTGTGTCAGGGAAAATGGGTGCATCACTGTAAGTTAAGGTAAAAAGGGACAGAAGTAGCCCCAAGTGCATTTTCTAAGCTTCCTGTCGAGGTGGGTGCCGCCTCATTTTGTGCTTAGACAAGCCCTACCCATTTCCCCTGGGTCCTCAATACTCTGGTTCAAGTCTGGGATCTGTGTGCCACGGGCAGACTCCAACATTCCACATCTTATCCCTCCCGATAGTAAGTGACCATAAGGAGGCCACCCACCACCCATCCGTATGCTCCCTCCCACCGCTACGAGCTGGCCAGGCCCACTACTTACAGCCAGAGACATGAGCACGGGGTGCCAGGAGAACAGACCTGGAATAGAAGAGGAGGCCGTGTAAGGCGGAGGAGGAAGAACGCAGCCGCAACTGCAGGCTGCGGGAATGAGCAGTCCGTCACCCAAGGGAGTGCTGCCAAAATGGGAGCCCCCTCGCTGCAACAAGCTGGCCCCATACCTATCCTCTTCCTGGTCCCTCCGAGTCAGAGGCCATGCTTTGCCACTCCTCTGGCCGTCCTCCCTCCTGCCCACTGCACTTTGCAAGAGACAGCTAAGTGGAGCACCAAGGCAAAGAAAGAGAGCCGGGTACCTGGGGGCCTGGCCAAGCCCCCACACTCATCTACTCCACCCACTTATCCCTCCAGCATCGTATGTCCCTCAGCCACCCATGCCTCTCCCAGGAGTCAGGCCCGAGATTTCCTATTGCCCCTGCTCCCCGGGACAAGTGGCACTTTCCTCCCCAGAAGTTCATTATAAATTACACTTACTGGAGCCAGGCCTGGCAAGCACAGCCACAAAGATGGTAAAGCCCAGGGCCACCAGGTGGGCAGCAGCCCCAGAGGCAGTGCGTAGAGCCCGGTAGATGTGCGACTCGGTCTCCACAGAAAGAGCCATGGTCAACCAGGCCGGTGGCTGTAGCCTGAAAGCATAGGAGAGTAAGCAAGGGCCGCGGATGGTCCACTCCTCTCACTGGAGCAAGTGCTGCAGGGCAGGGATGCCACTCTCTCCCAGGAAGTGAAGGGAGAAAGACAGGCACCAGCAATGGTCAAGGACCGGCGGCCTGTCAGCATGTACCTGCATCTGAACTGGCACTGATCACACTGGCCCACCTTCCAGGTAGGATGCGCAAAGCCGTGTAATAGACTACGAATCCCAGAGTGCACCACGCCGTCACCGGGCGGGAGCGCCAGCTAATAGGGCATGAAGCACTACGGGAATTGTAGTTCCCAGCTGCGACCAAATTGCAGTCTGAATCCCTTCCCGCGCAGCTTCCTCACGTGCCGCAAGCATGCTGCCCCTCCACGCTAGGAATTCTCCTGCCTCACCCGCAGCGCCGATCGGACGCGGTGGTTTTCTCCTGAGAAAGCGGGATACTCTGGATCCTGCCGCGCGAGCCGCCGCCCCGTAGCGGAGCCGCTTCACTTCCGGGTGTGACGGCTACCCACCGGGACTTCCGGGACCAACCTCCTCCGTAGCCACGCCTCTGAGCTGCTCTGCGCATGCGCTATTGAGCAGCTGTCTTGAAGGGTGCGAGTGCGCAGGCGTGCTTGACCCCGTGGCCAAGGCCTGGGAGCTGGTGTTCCCGAGGACTCGGTCCCGTTAGCGCCATGGGCAGCGGCTGCCGCATCGAATGCATATTTTTCAGCGAGTTCCATCCCACGCTGGGACCCAAGATCACCTATCAGGTGCCGTCGGGCTCGCGGGCTTGGTGGGGAAATAGGGACCCTCTCAGTCCGCTGTCTGGAAGCGGCGGATGCCTGTCCCCGCGCTGCACGTAGGCCCGCTACTCCTTCATTCGCCGAGAATCGTGAACCCAGAGGGTGCTCAGACCCAGGTCCCAGCCCCGGCGTGAGGGAACAGACAGACCACATAGGCAGTGATTGTGGGAAATCAGGCTGTGGGGACCCAGGAGAGATGCCAGGTCCCACGAGGTGGGGGTGGGTGGTTCATTAGTTTCCCTGCATAGGGATGTAGGTGAGTGAGGAGAGTGGGCCAGGCAGAGGGAACAGCATGTGCAAAAGCCAGGAGGCAAGTGAGAACATAGCGTGTGCTTGTAAACAAAGGAGTAGTAGTCCTGGGTGGATGGGAGAGAGGAGAAACGCTGAAGAGGGCTTAGGTCTTGGGGGATTTCCCGTTTACTCTGCCTAGTACCAAGGTCCACTATTGAGTCCTTTGCCGCTCCCTCCCCAGGTCCCTGAGGACTTCATCTCCCGGGAGCTGTTTGACACGGTCCAGGTGTACATCATCACCAAGCCAGAGCTGCAGAACAAGCTCATCACTGTGTGAGGCCCTAGCTGGGGGGTCCGGGGAGGACTGGACAGGCTTGGGAGTGGGAGGAGCCTGACTCTGGCCCCACCTGCCCCCCTATCTAGCACAGCCATGGAGAAGAAACTAATTGGCTGCCCTGTGTGCATCGAGCACAAGAAGTACAGCCGCAATGCCCTGCTCTTCAACCTGGGCTTTGTGTGTGACGCCCAGGCCAAGACCTGTGCCCTTGAGCCCATCGTCAAAAAGCTGGCTGGCTACCTGACCACACTGGAGGTCTGCAACACGCTGGGCTTGGGTGGATGGGCAGGCAGAGTCGGGGAAGGTATTCACATGTCTCCAAAGCCCTCCCGACCTAGGACCCTGCCAGGGCAGGAAGCCTGGGGGGTGCCCACCATGCTGTCCGTGCTCCATCCAGCTGGAGAGCAGCTTCGTGTCATCGGAGGAGAGCAAGCAGAAGCTGGTGCCCATCATGACCATTCTGCTGGAGGAGCTCAATGCCTCAGGCCGGTGTACTCTGCCCATCGGTATGCCCCAGCCTCTGCAAGGACAGCGGAGGGGGAGAGGAGGGATGGGAAAGTGACAGGGGAGGGCGAGCCCAGCCAAGGACAAGACTCATGAACAAATTCGTGGCCAGGAAATAGCCAGGAGCTGAGCTGATGATGTGCAGGGTCCAGTGCATGATAGGACGGGATGGGACTGGGGAGGCCAGCAGCGCGCTCCAGCTGTCCCGTGGGCCTGCTCCTTCCCCTCTCTGGACTCAGTCTCTGGCTTTACAAAAGGGGAAGATGGGCCCCACCCGGAGCCCCCTGCCTGCCTAAGGGTTGCTGGACGGACTGAAGGGTAATGGAGGGCCTCTTGGCAGAGAGGGCGCTGAGAATATGGGTGGGACCCCCTGCAGATGAGTCCAACACCATCCACTTGAAGGTGATTGAGCAGCGGCCGGACCCTCCCGTGGTTCAGGAGTATGATGTGCCTGTCTTCACCAAGGACAAGGAGGATTTCTTCAACTCCCAGTGGGACCTCACCACACAGCAGGTGTGCCAGCCCTCCCCGGGGGTCATCAGCCGAGGCTGGCCTCATCCTTGGCCTCACCCCACCCCTACTGACTGCCCTGCCCACCCAGATCCTGCCCTACATTGATGGCTTCCGCCACGTCCAGAAGATCTCGGCCGAGGCAGATGTGGAGCTCAACCTGGTGCGCATCGCCGTCCAGAACCTGCTGTGAGTGGGGCGGTCACACCAGGAGAGCGCTGCCCGCGGGGCCTAGGGCTGGGGCTGGGGCTGCGGCGAGGCCC
This sequence comes from Cnephaeus nilssonii, assembly GCF_951640355.1. Lineage (NCBI taxonomy): Eukaryota > Metazoa > Chordata > Mammalia > Chiroptera > Vespertilionidae > Cnephaeus > Cnephaeus nilssonii. The sequence goes on along the minus strand of NC_137088.1, from coordinate 2,234,636 downwards.
TCCGAAGCTGAGCACAGCTCTTCTCCCAGGTACTACGGCGTTGTGACCCTGGCGTCCATCCTCCAGGTAGGGGAGTCTGGGTCTGGTTATGCGGAGAGGGGATCATGTGGCTGGGCCACATGGGGGCCGTCAGACTTCCAAGCCCCTCGCTCAGGCTCCTGTGCCTCCTGCCACCGCCCCTCCAGTACTCCAACGTGTACTGCCCCACGCCCAAGGTCCAGGACCTGGTGGATGACAAGTCCCTGCAAGAGGAGTGTCTGTCCTACGTGACCAAACAAGGTAATGGTGGGCTCTGGGGAGGCCGTCTCGGGGAGGGCAGGGCCTCCTGGAGAGCTGACCCTGGGCCCCCACAGGGCACAAGAGGGCCAGTCTCCGGGATGTGTTCCAGCTGTACTGCAGCCTGAGCCCCGGCACGACCGTGAGAGACCTCATTGGCCGCCACCCCCAGCAGCTGCAGCGCGTTGATGAACGGTCAGAAGGGGATCCCTTGGGGTGTGAGGGGTCTGCCTGAAGGCAGACACCCCCTCTGTGTCTCTTGGGAGCCCTGGGTTAGAGAGGAAGCAAGAGATTCCCAGGGAGCAGAATCCTGGGGCACTGCTAGTCCAGGCAGGCTCCCTGGAGGTGAGGGCTTCGGGAGCCGGTCTGCTCACTGAGACAGCATGGGAGGGGAGACTGCAGGAAAAGGTTGGCCTGGTGGAGGAAGGCCTGGCCAGGCCTCACCCCTTTCCCTCGACCCGCACCCCAGGAAGCTGATCCAGTTCGGGCTTATGAAGAACCTCATCCGGAGGCTACAGAAGTACCCAGTGCGGGTGTCCCGGGAGGAGCGCAGCCACCCTGCCCGCCTTTACACCGGCTGCCACAGCTACGACGAGATCTGCTGCAAGACGGGTGGAGGCAGGCAGGGTGCTGGGGGGCGGGGGGGGTGTCAGGCAGGAGGCCAAGCCCATGGTGCTGACCTCCCCGCCGCCACCCAGGCATGAGCTACCAGGAGCTGGATGAGCGGCTGGAAAATGACCCCAACATCATCATCTGCTGGAAGTGAGGAGTGCGGCTGGAGGGGAACAGCTGCAGCTACTCTCCTGCCAGGCCTGCCTGCTGCCCGAGGCTAGACCCGCAGCCTCGCCCCTCCTGTCTCAATGTTGACCCCACGTCTGTAAATAAAGTCACCCATTTCACCCTACCTTTACTGGATCCACCTCTGAGCCTGCCCCCAGGGAACCCACAGTGAGAGAAAGAGCCATGGTCCCGGCGCCCTGGAGCGCCACCTGGTGGGCAGAGCCGACAATGGACAAGTAAATGTGTCCCCTATTTAAAAACAATCAGGAAGTTGTGATAAAGGGAGTGAGTTGGGCGGGGCTGGCTGGCCCAGTGGATGGAGCGTCACGTCAGCCTGTGGACTGAAGGGTCCCGGGTTCCATTCGGGTCAAGGGCACATGCCCATTTCGGGCTCGATCCCCCGTGCAGGAGGCAGCGATCATGCTTCTCTCTCATCATTGATGTTTCTGTCTCTCCCTTCCTCTCTGAAATCAATTTAAAGAAAAAGAGAGTGAGTTGGGATGAGCAGGGACTGGATTATTTGGGCCAGGACGGCCCTGATGGCTGACTTAACAGCCCGCAGGGAGGAAGAGTAGTCCAGGCAGAGGGACCGGCTGCAGAACCCTGAGGCCAGGGCCACCTGGGGATGTCCGGGGAGGCCCATGGAGCCGGAACCTGGGAGGCAGGGGGCGCGGGACGAGAAAGAGTCGCGGAAAAGGAGAGGGAGCAGAGCCTGGTGGAGCTGCTGTGGACACAGCATTCTGAGGGCCAGAGGCGCCCTCCAGTAACGTCCCGTGTGCACCTTGCAAAGCCCAGTGAGCAGGCTCAGCAGAGACCCCGCGGGGCGATGGCAGGCTGGAGGGGGATGGAGAGCAGGGGTGGGCCCTGCGCAGAAGGTCAGTCCAGCCCCGAGGTGGAGCCGGTGTGAGCTGGGGGGCAGCCGCGCGAGCCCGGACGGGGCGGGCCCACTCGGCATCGGGACGCGGAGGGGCCCGGGTCACAGCGTCTGGCGCTCGGGAGGCCCGTGCCCCGCAGCCGGTCGTGGGGGAGAAAGCTCCGGAAGGCCGAATAGGGCTCTGCCCGCCCCCGAGCAGGGGCGGCGGGCAGGGGGTGGGGACCTGCCCCGGCCCCGAAGGCGGGGCCCAGGCCACACTGCGCAGACTCGAGCTAGCCGTTTCCATGGCGACGAGGCCCACGCACCTCAACCGCTCCACAACTGTCGAGTCCAGACTTCGGCCCCACCCGCACCTCAGCGCCGGCTGCGGCCCGGGGTCAGCGGAACCCCGCCTTTTCTGGCCCCGACATGAGCGACCTGGAGCTGCTGCTGCCGGGGGAGGCTGAGGTGTTGGTGCGGGGCCTTCGCAGCTTCCCGCTGCTCGAGATGGGCTCCGGAGGGTGAGGCAGCGGGTCCCGGTCAGGCGGAGTCGTGGGGCCAGAGCCCTGGAGTGGAGGGAGTTCCGACATTGGAGGGAGGGTCGCCCAGTGTGGAGGGGCGCCCAGGGGTACAGGGTCTTGAGCCCTCTCTGGCCCCTCAGGATCAGGTTAGCTTCAGTGGGTTCAGCCCCCACCCCACTCCTACTGCACACATGTGCACCCAAACACACACACACACACACACACACACCCTCTGGGCAGGTGGAACCAGCAGCATGAGAGCCTGGAGAAGCTGAACATGCAGGCCATCCTGGATGCCACGGCCAGCCAGGGGGAGCCCATCCAGGAGCTGCTGGTCACCCACGGGAAGGTATGCGGGGGGCAGGGCCGGTGTCTGCCTTCCCCCACCCCACCCACCACTCTCCCCCTCAGGAGCACGCTGGCGTCTGTTCCTCCCTCCCGCTGGCACCCCTGCCCTCCCCGAGGAGGAGGAGGAGGAGGAGGAGGAGGAGGAGGAGGAGTGCATTGCTCATTTGACTGGCACCCCTGGCGTGCCGGGCGGGCACAGTGTGGTTGACTAGGGAGGGAGCCATGGGTCCTAGGACAGCCTCGCCTGCTGAGGAGGCCCACGTTGTAAAGGTTCCTGAGCAGGTCTCAGACCGGAGGGTGTCCCTGCCCAAGGCGGGCGGACTTTGGCACGGAAGGAGGCTGCCTTCCCACTTGAGAGAGGACTGGCTTGGTGGGGACGCGAACCAGGAGTATGGCACCATAGATGACCTGAGGTGTCACTTGACAAAAGGGTTCCTCCGCAAGGAAAGGTACAGCCCCTCGTGCCAGGGGGTGGGAATGGGGCGCTCCGAAGGGCCCTGGCTGAGGGCGAGGCCAAGGCACACAGAGGACAGGGACGAGGGGGGGGGGCCGGCCTAAGAGACCCCTGAATGTGGAGGCGGAACACAGGCTCGTACGTGTACAGGGGAACAAGGCCAGGGCCCGCACAGGAAGCACGGGGATGTCCCCACAGGTGTCAAGGGCAGCTGGAAACGAAGGTCAAGGTGCAGGAGAGCGGTCAGGAAGGTATCGCGGGGCACAGGAGGGTCTAGGGGCCCAGGGGAGTTTGAGGAGAGCTGGGTAGGCTGAGCCAGGGATGGCAGGGTTTGGGAAGGCAGTGGGAAGGCAGCCTCCTTCCGTGCCAAAGTCCGCCCGCCTTGGGCAGGGACACCCTCCGGTCTGAGACCTGCTCAGGAACCTTTACAACGTGGCCTCCCACCTCGGCCCTGTGCTTGCCCCTCCCCCAAAGATCCCCACGCTGGTGGGGGAGCTGATCGCCGTGGAGATGTGGAAGCAGAAGGTGTTCCCTGTGCTGTGCAAACTGGAGGACTTCCAGCCCCAGAACACCTTCCCCATCTACATGGTGGTGAGCCAGCCCGTCCCCGCCCCCCGCCCCCCGCCCCCTCCACGGGCAGCCCCCCCCCTCGGTCAGCAGCCGGCCCCCGTCCTGTTTATCTGCAGCTGCACCACGAGGCTTCCATCATCAACCTCCTGGAGACCGTGTTCTTCCACAAGGTGAGGCCCGCCCCGCCCACTGGTGCCTGCCGCCGGCCCGGCCCGGGGGCCAGAGGGGCTGTGTCTGGGAGGAGCCATCAGAGAGAATGCCGCCCCCCCCTCGCCCCCAGGAGGTGTGCGAGTCCGCAGAGGACACCGTCTTGGACCTGGTGGACTACTGCCACCGCAAACTGACTCTGCTGGTGGCCCGGAGCGGCCGCGGCGAGCCCCCGGAGGAGGAGGCGGCCGAGCACGTCCCTCCCATGAAGGTGGGCTGAGGTTCCTGGGGCTGGAGGGGCTGCACCCCGGCTCCCCAGGCCTCAGCGCCGCGTGCTCCCCAGGAGCTGCAGACGCAGGCCGAGCTGATGGAATTTGAGATCGCACTGAAGGCGCTCTCCGTGCTCCGCTACGTCACGGACTGCGTGGACAGGTGGGCTGCCCTGCGGCCTCGGGCCTCGGTGAAGGGCGGGAGCCTGGGCCTGTCACCTCTACTCACCGCCCCCACCCCCCCCACCGCCCAGCCTGTCCCTGAGCGCCCTGAGCCGCATGCTGAGCACCCACAACCTGCCCTGCCTCCTGGTGGAACTGCTGGAGCACAGTCCCTGGACCCGGAGGGAAGGAGGTACGGTCCTCCTCCACCTGCCGAGGCCCAGCTCGGGGCTTCCGGGGTGTCCTCCAGGATCGTGGGGTGGGCAGCATGCACACAGCTGGACAAACTGTGCCCCCTGGCCCACAGCGGGCGTCAGGATGGCTGAGCCAGAAGTGGGCCTCGACCCAGGCTCTGCAGCAGGCAGGGCCCACGTGTCCACGACCGAGGTCTCATTCCACGCTGGAGCGGTCAGTCCCCCAGCCCCTGCAGCTGCTCCCTCACAGAGCATGCTCTGCCTGCCCCCAGAATGCTGCTCCTCTCGCAGGCAAGCTGCAGCACTTTGAGGGAGGCCGTTGGCAGACCGTGGCCCCCGCCGAGCAGCAAAAGATGAGCAAGTTGGACGGGCAGGTGTGGATCGCCCTGTACAACCTGCTGCTGAGCCCTGAGGCCCGGGCCCGCTACTGCCTCACGAGCTTCGCCAAAGGACAGCTGCTCAAGGTGGGGAACCCCTCGCACCCACCCCACAGCCCCAGCACCGAGCCTCCCCCACCCCTGCTCTTGGTCTGTGCCCACCCACCTCAGCCCCAGTCCCGTTTCCAGACCTGGGGCCTCAGGTGACAGCAATTAGTGGGACGCGGGCCCAAAGGCACCCTCGCCCAGCCCAGGCCGTCCCTGTTCCTGGACCCGCCGCTATGTTTCACACGGGCCTCCCCTGGCCCCCCCGCAGCTTCGGGCCTTCCTCACAGACACTCTGATGGACCAGCTGCCCCCCCTGGCAGACCTGCAGGGGTTCCTGGCCCACCTGGCCCTGGCCGAGCCTCAGCCCCCTAAAAAGGACCTGGTGTTTGAGCAGGTAGGCACTGGGGCCTGGGGCTCAGGACCACCGCCCCTTCGCCTGCTCCTCCCGCCACTCTGCACTTCTCCCCCCAGATCCCCGAAATCTGGGAGCGGCTCGAGCGGGAGAACAAAGGCAAGTGGAAGGCCATGGCCAAGCACCAGCTGCAGCACGTGTTCAGCCCCTCGGAGCAGGACCTGCGGCTGCAGGCGCAGAGGTGAGGCTGCGGGGCGGCAGCGTGGGAGGGGCGCAGAGGCATGGAGGTGGGCGGGGTGCTCCTGTGGGGGGATCCCCCCACACACACCAGGCCAGCCAGGCCTCCTGCCCCTCTCCCCAGGTGGGCTGAGACCTACAGGCTGGATGTGCTGGAGGCCGTGGCTCCAGAGCGGCCCCGCTGTGCCTACTGCAGCGCAGAGGCCTCCAAACGCTGCTCGCGATGCCAGAATGAGTGGTACTGTTGCAGGTGAGGGCATCCTGGGACTCGGCCCCTCAGCCCCACGCCCACCACGACCCTGCCTCCTCACGGCCCCCTTGCCCGCAGGGAGTGCCAGGTCAAGCACTGGGAGACCCACCGGAAGGCGTGCGTCCGGGTAGCCCCGGGTGACAGAGTGAAGTGACGCCGCAGCTGCTGAGCGCCCCGCAGGGCCATGCCACCCGCCAGAGGGGCCTGAGCCTCGGGGTGAGGAGAGCAGGCAGCCCCGTGCTCCCCCGCTTCCTGCCCCACCCAGCGGGCAGGCTCAGGGCGCTGCCTCCGCCGGGGCAGAAGGCCGCCTGGGCGGGCGAGGGCGAGGGCGAGGACCGGATGTGGGGACCCTCTTCCTCTCGCTCGGTAAAGCTGCTCTCCAGAAACGCGCGTCTCCGTGTGGCCTCTTGCACTCCGCGTCGCGAGGGGCGGGGAGCTGCTCTGGGTGAAGGGAGGGCGGGAGAGAGTGCCCTGCGGTGCCCCCCGCCCCGCCCCACTCCGCCTGCGGGTCCACTCCGCCCGGCGCCCAGGTTCCCGTGCGCCGCTCCCCTCCGCTCCCCGCCGCTCCGCCTGGGTCGCCGCTCCGCCTGGATCTCCGGGGCGGCGCTGCGTCGGGGCCCGCCCCGGGGCCCGCCCGCCCCGCGAACGCTCGCTGGCTCCCAGAGCTGGCCCGAGCCCGGCCGACCGGGCCATGTCTGAGCCTGAGCTCATTGAGCTGCGGGACCTGGCACCCGCACGACGCGCCGGCCCCGGTCGCACCCGTCTGGAGCGCGCCAACGCGCTGCGCATCTCGCCCGGCACAGCGCGCAACCCAGCCAGACAGCCGGTCCTGGGCCGCGGCCACCGCTTCCAGCCGGCGGGGCCCACCACGCACACGTGGTGCGACCTCTGCGGTGACTTCATCTGGGGCGTCGTGCGCAAGGGCCTGCAGTGCGCGCGTGAGTAGCGGCCCGAGTGCTGGCGAGAACGAGACGGGTGGTCAAAGGGCAGCACAGCAGCTGCGGGTCAGGCTGCGGGGCGGGTGGGGGTGGGGTGGCTGGGCCGCCCCTGTCGCAGGTCCAATACCTCCCCCCCCCCCCCCCCCCCCGTCACCCTCAGGGAAGAGAGGGGCACACGTTTCATATCTGCCACACTCACTGCACCTGCGCCTGGGGCCCAGCAGGGCAAAGGCAGCTGCCTGTGAGCACCACGGTGCTGCTTTCCAGTTGCTCATCTTCAAAGTACTTTGGCCCTTTTATTTTTATTGATTTCAGAGAGGAAGGGAGAGGGAGAGAAACATCGATGCTGAGAATCACTGATCAGCTGCCTCCTGCACGCCCCACATTGGGAATCCAGCTGGCAACCCCGGCTTATGCGCTGACTGGGAATCGAACCCTGACCTCCTGGTTCATCAGTGGACGCTCAACCACGGCCCCTTGGCCCTTTTTGAGGAAGGCTTTGTGCCTACCAGTCTCTTAAGTCAATATTCCCAGGCCTGCCCCTTCCCAAGATTCATTCACCATGGTTCCTCCCAGGATCACGGGCGGTGGGCATTTGCCCACTATGGAAAGCGGGCCTGGGAAAAGGGGAACCTTGGGTGGGCCCCGGGAAGCAGGGATTCTGTTGCCTTCCTATAGCAGATTCTTATCACAGGCCGAGTCAAACAGGCGCTAAAACATGAAACACGGCACCACCCCCCTGCGGTCCTCCGCCTCCCTGGTCCCAGCAGCAAGCAGGGGCCGCTCTCCCACTGGCTGCACACCAGCCGGAATCACGGGGATGCTTTACAGCCCTCCGAACCCGTGCCTGGACCTACCTCAGACCTGTTGAATCCGTCACTGGGAGTGTATCAGCGATTTTTAAAACCTCTTTCTAATGTGCAGCCTGGGTTGCAAATCACTGCTCGGCCCATTTAAGAACTTACGGAAGATGCCCCAGGCCTGTCTGTGCCTGGAGACCCTCCCGTCCAGTACAGGAGTCTGTCCTGAATTCAGCTGGGAGCAGACCCGGGAGATGTGACGGAATAGAGAGCATGAACAGGGCTGGGACACTGCAGTGTTCCCGAGAAAACAGTGGCCATGGAAATTAAAAACAGGACGACTTGGGTGCGTGTCAGAGGCAGGAACAAGGCTGGAATCGGTGCTGAGCTGGGGGTTTTGCCTCAGACAGCTGGGAGAATAGTAGCCATTTCTGCTGAGACGAGGAACTCTGGTGAGGGTTAACCGGGTGAGTTGGGAGAAAAGCTCCGGTGCGGCCATGTTGGTTGCAATGTCAGACATCCAAGTGAAGGGCCTGACACGCAGGACTTGGCCTGAGCGGGGCGTCGGTGAGGGAAGCCTTGGGTCTGGGCGGGCTGAGTGTGCACAGAGCAGGGCAGTGACAAGACTGGGCGTCCATGACATTCTACCCTCACATCGGGGTGTTGACCAAAGGAGCTGCGGGGAAGTCGAACACGGGGTCGTGGGGGCCCCTGGGAACCGAGGGGAGCAGCATCAAACCCTGCTGAGGTGAGGGTGGGGAGGACCGCGGGCCTGGGCAGTACCCGGGGTGCTGAGGACCCGACAGGGCGCGCTCCTGGAGAGGGGTGCAGGCCAGGAATGAGTGCAAGTGCGGGTCTGAGGGGAGTAGAGACAGGTGACAACTAGAGGGACATGGTTAAGACATTGCTGCGTTTCCCTTCAAGGGCGGGGGGAGGGCGTAAGGTCAGCGCTGGGGCTCCAACTGCAGAGCAGGCCTGGTCCCTTCACCGCCCGGCCTCCGCCCGGCCCGCCGCCGGGACTAGCCCTAGAGTCTGGAGCGGTAACGGCCTTCTCCCTGCGGCTTCTCGGCCTCACGCCAGTCCCCTCCGCAGACTGCAAGTTCACCTGCCACTACCGCTGCCGCGCGCTCGTCTGCCTGGACTGCTGCGGGCCGCGGGACCTGGGCTGGGAGCCGGCGCTGGAGCGGGACACCAACGTGGTGAGTTTGGGGCCCGGCGCACGGGCGAGGCCGGGACGCGCAGGCGAGCGGGCCCCACCGCCGGCGGCCTAGGGCTGGCCCCGCTACGCGACTCCCCCGCGGCAGAGTGGAGAAGAGGCGCGGGCTCGAAGGGGTGCGGGCGGACTGCCTCCGCGCGGACTACCCCGCCGCCCAGCTCGGCGCCTGCGCCATTTCCGCGCCTTCCCGCCACCGCATCCGGCCCCGCGGCCACGCTGGTGCACATGCGCACTGGCGCCCACGCGCCGACTGGCTCCCCCAGGGAAGTGAGACCCGCGGCGGAGCTGAGCCGAGCTGCCTGGGCTATGAGATCATTCCCGGGGGCGGGGCGCGCGTAGCCCCGCCCCCTGAGAGTTCCTCCTCCAATGAGAGGGGAGTGAGACAGACGCCGCTGGCCATTCGCAGCGGTAACGGCTGCCGCGCGGACACGGGGCGGCGCACGCGCACCAGGGCGCACGGGACGCACGCGCGCTCGGGGCGGTGGTTGGAGGCTCCGGGAGCGCGGCTCGGTGAGCTGCCGGCTGCGGGCGCGGCGATGGGCGAGGCGGACGCGGGGACGCCCTCCTTCGAGATGACCTGGAGCAGCACGACGAGCAGTGGCTACTGCAGCCAGGAGGACTCGGACTCGGAGCTGGAGCAGTACTTCACGGCGCGCACCTCGCTGGGGCGCCGGCCGCGCCGGGACCAGGTGGGGGCCGAGGCGGCGGGCGGCGGGCCCGGGGCGGTCGCGGGACCCCGCCCCTGCCCGGTAAGTTTCCGTGGGCAGAGTTCGTGGGCAGCCCCGCGCTCCCGTCAGCGTGGATCCCGGGCCGACCCGGGGCAGCCGGTGGAACCGTGTGTCGGGCTCTCAGCGCGTGGGTCCTGGCAGCGCGGCCTGGCCGGGTCACAGACCGGTCCAACCAGGGGAAGCAGCTACGTGGCGTGGGGCAGACGAGGGACGGGCACTGTCCGCCTGTGACTAAGGCCCCTGCGCGGGCTGGACTAGACCTCGGTTTCCGCGTTCGGTCCCTGGGAAGAAACCAGGAGGAAGTGGCGGGGGAGGAGTCCTCGCCGGGAAGTGAGGAGTGTTTTTAGGGGAGAGGCCAGGGGTGGTGTGCGCCCCTCCATTGCACTCGCGGATGGAGCTGAGTCTCCACCTCTGGCGGGTCCTGGCCTGTCACAGCTGCCGGGCTGTGGAGGGCTCTGAGCCCCACCCTCGGGTGGACGCGGAGTGCGCCCTGGGGAGCACATACACGGAACGTGGAGTGGATCTGGAGACCCGGGATCTGGGGATGGATGGGAAGGAAGCCTTGTTTGGGACCATAAGCATCCGGGGAAGGCCAGATTGTCAACTCCCTGTAAGGGGGGAGGGGGCGGGGGGGTTACTAACCCAGGATATAAGGCAGTCTCCCGGGGTCCCCCTCCTTGGAGACCTCTGTGCCCTGTGCCATGAGTGTGACTGCCAGGCTCAGATAACTAGCTGCTGGGGAGCTGGTCACCTCTGGGGAGCACCCTGACCAGAGAGCATGGGGAAGAGAGATGGGACTATGAAGCTCAGGACCCTGCAGCCATGGAGGCGAATTCCTCACAGGAGCCAAGAGAAGGGGCGTGGGCATGCTTTAGATGAAGACTAGACCTCAGGCTCTCAGCCCCGAGCTCCGTGCAGCTCCGAGTGTGGATCCCTGAACTGCCTCTGTGTCACTCGGGCCTGAGCTGTTTCCCTTGTGGAAAGGTGAGGCACCCACAAGACGCTCTCCCATTGGCCAGGAGCCCGGGCGGCCCAGTTGTGTGTAGAGTAAGACCGCCCGTCACTGGAGAGTGGCTGACGGAGTGGCGCGGGGTTGCTGTGCTAGGGGATGGAGATGGGCATCCCTCTGGGACGGCTGTTGGAATCCCCTTCACCAGGCAGCTTTGGAAGCACAAAAAGAAACGCTTCCTCCTCTCCAACCCGCGGCAGCACGGTGCCTCCTGTCCCAGGCCCTGTTTTAGGAGCGAATAGACCGAGGGAGGCCACCTGGGAAGGAAAGCGTCTGGAACGGAGCCACTGCCTCCCAGTCCAGGGCCCTGACTTCCCCGAGAAAGGAAGAGGAAGGAGCAAGTTCTCTCACTCCCAGGCTGGAGCTCAGAGCCATCCCAGGCCGGGGGATAAGTTAGTGCCGCTCCTCACTGAGGCGTTCCCCTCAGTCCCAGGCCCTCTCCTCGGTCCCAGGCCCTGACCAAACATACCCACCCTTTATTCCCAGCCTCCAGCCCTCCTTTACCCCCACCCCAGAATCCCCGTGTTCCAGGGCCCACACGTGTGTTCTTACCAGCCTTAGGGGCCGCCCACTGTCCCCACGGCCTGTGCTGAAGTTTCACTTCTCGATGCTCTCCTCTGTCCACAAGACCTTTGGGAGCTCGGGAGGCAAACAGGCTTCAGTTCCCACCTCCCAGAACCTTCTTCCTGGAGAGCCCACAGCCCTCAGCACCCGGCCTTGCTCTGCTGGACAGCGGCGAGTTGTGGTGCAGAGCGCACGGCTAAAAGGCCGACTCCACCCTGCGACCTCACCTGTCTTCCCCATTCGACCCCATCAGGTGGTTTAAGCGTAGGGGCTCCAAAGCATAGCCTGGGCACGGGGTTGTTCTGTAAGAGCCCTTCTGGTGGGAACTCCCTGGGGACTTGGGACAAGACGTTAGTCAGCCATGATCTCAGCTGTGTCTGTGACACGCCCCCTCCTTTTAGGGCCTGTCTGACGTCACCCGGAAAGGAAGTGAGGCTGATGCAATGGGACCAGGGCAGTTTGGTAGGAGAAAGTTTATTCAGTGCCCGACCGCCCGGATCCATACCACACCTTTCCGATAAGAATCCAGTTCCTGGAGGAGTGGGGGAGGGGCTGAATGGTGGCGCTACATCTTTGCACTAAACATCCATCCACACAGCAGGAAGGAGGTGCAGAAACCTACCTGCTTGGCACTTGGACAGGCGCTAGCAGGAGGCGACCTGGAACCTGGCCTGAAGCTACCTTTTGTGCAGCCCGGGTCGAGCTCCAAATGGCATGTCACAGCGGTTTCCGCACCAGATCTCAGACGGGCGGCTGGCCCAGGCCCTCTGCTGGGGCGCTAACGTTTTAGAGGTTTCCCTTCCCCTTCTGCCCACTGGTGGCCGGGCTCCTGCTGTGCACCAGCCCTCACACTTCTCACCATGCAGTGGGCCCAGGCCCTTTGCCAGGGTGAGGGCAAAGTGGGCTTCCTTCTCCAGGACACACACGACCCACCTCAAGTGCTGGGATCGGGCTGTGCAGATAGAGTCCTTTCTTCCCCTGGCCCGGGCTTTGTGCTTCAGTGCCTTGGTTTTAGGTGCCCTGAGGGTCTCGCCTGGCTTGTCCCGTGGGCAGAGAGCAGCCTTCGCTGTCTCCATCCGTAGCACGCAGAGCCCGGAGCAGTGATGGGTTCTCTCATCAGGCTCACGCTTTGTCAGTTTCCAAAGGCTGCGCCAGAGGCCGTTTCTCGGCGGCGCACCCAGGCTCACCTCTGCCTGTGGCGTGCATTGCCGCACGGGATGGGTTCCTAAGGGTCCCTGCTGGCCCATCTTTCAGGACGAGCTCGTGCAGTGGGAGACACCTGACCTTTCTCAGGCTGAGATTGAGCAGAAGATCAAGGAGTACAATGGCCAGATCAACAGCAACCTCTTCATGAGCCTGGTGAGTTGACAGCCTGGGAAGGGGTGGGGAGGGCCAGGGCCCAGCTGTGTGCCCGATGCCTGAAGGGTCACAGCTGAGGTATTGTGGGTGGGCCCAGCAGAGGTTGACGCACATCCAGCCGGGCCCCTGTGGACTGGCAGTGCCACATCTGTCCCTTCTCGCCTGGAGCCGTCATGGTTCGTTTCTCTGCAGAATAAGGACGGCTCCTACACGGGCTTCATCAAGGTGCAGCTGAAGCTGGTGCGCCCTGTCTCCGTGCCTGCCAGCAAGAGGCCCCCCACCTTGCAGGACGCCCGGCGGGGCCCAGGGCGGAGCACAGCCGTGAGGCGCCGCACCTCCTTCTACCTGCCCAAGGATGCTGTCAAGCACCTGCACGTGTTGTCACGCACGCGGGCACGCGAGGTCATCGAGGCCCTGCTGCGCAAGTTCTTGGTGGTGGATGACCCCCGCAAGTTCGCACTCTTTGAGCGGGCTGAGCGCCACGGCCAAGGTGGGCTTTCCACCTCACCCCTGTGAGAGGGTGCATGTGCATGTGCATGCAGCTGTGCATGCAGGGCTGAGGGGGCCGGGCCTGACTAATCACTCCCCCCTGCCTGGCCTCAGTGTACCTCCGGAAGCTGTCGGATGACGAGCAGCCCCTGCGGCTCCGGCTCCTTGCAGGGCCCAGTGAGAAGGCCCTGAGCTTCGTGCTGAAGGAGAATGATTCTGGGGAGGTGAACGTGAGTACACAGCCTCCTTCACTCTGGGTTGTCACTAGGCAGGGCTGAGGGCTGCAGCTACAGTAAGGCGAGGAGGAGGAGGAGGGTGAAGGACAAGCCCCGCCACGCTTCTCGGAGTGTGAGCCTTGTGGCTGAGAAGGCTTCCTGGCCATTCGTGCCAGGTCTGGGCCTAAGAAGCCAGGGAGACGGCCTTGGCGCTCTGCTCCCGCCCATCGTGCAAGTCCTCGGGAGATGAGGAGTCCATCTCACGCTGCGGTGATCCCAGGCCAGGGTGCAGCCACACAGATGGCCCCAGGAGGTCCTGGCTCCCCTCCAGACGTTAGGACTTTCTACCTGGAAGCTTTCTGGTTGTGATGTGTTGGGCCCATGAAGTGGGATTAGACTGAGTGTGAGCGTGGCCTGCCTGTGGTCACTGGGAACGTCCGGTTTGGTTGCCTGCCTGTGAGGTGACTGCCCTACTGTGTGGGACCCGTCTTCTAGACAGCCTTGGTGGGAGTCCTAGCACAGACCAGGGGGCAAGAGCCTGATATTAGAAAGCCCCACGTGGGACCAGGGTGCTCTGGTCTTCTCGGGGGAGGGCTTGCTGGTTTGGCCATGCCCGCTGCAGCCTTTGCCCTCCCGCCCCCCTGCAGTGGGACGCCTTCAGCATGCCTGAGCTCCACAACTTCCTGCGCATCCTGCAGCGGGAGGAAGAGGAACACCTCCGCCAGATCCTGCACAAGTACTCCTGTTGCCGCCAGAAGATCCAGGAGGCCCTGCATGCCTGCCCCCTGGGGTGACCTCTCCTCCCTGGGGGGAAGGAGGAGCGTAGGCAGCACAAAGGGTGTGCCGTGTGAGTGTGACAGGGCCTGTCTGGCCTGAGGAGTGAGTGTGCATGGAGGCCCTCATCTGGCTGGCGGAGTGAACCTGGAGAACAGCAAAGGAGCGGGCTCCCTGCGTCCACCCCTGCGCCATGGAAGCCGCAGGACAGCTCTGCACCCTCTGCCCTCCGTGCACTGAGTCGTGGTGGGACGGGGTTGCCCTGGGAAGCCGCTCCCGGCTTGCAGCCAGGGCAGAGCAGACAGCAGTCTCCTTGGTTTGTGTCTCAGACACGAGAATCTTGGAGACCCAACAAACAATAGGGTCATGTTCGCAGGGATGAGGACCCTCATCTATGGGGAAGGGTTGTGTGTCTTGGATGGGGTCTCAGGACAGCCCTGTCAAAGCCAATGGTGGGTGTTCAAGATAAGGCAGGCATCGAGGAAGAATCAGGGTTCCCTCTGCAGTGCCCTCTGGCTCTGCGCACCCTGGAGTCGGCGTGCTGGCTGCCACTGCAGCAACAGTGCCTCAGTGCCTCCGAGGAGGATGTCCCTGGGCTGGGGTCTGCGTGGGCACTGGCTCAGGTCCATGCCTTGTTTGCCAATCAAAGCCAGGGTCTTTACTTTGGGTATTTTTGATGATGTGTGTGAATGTATATTTTGTGGCCTCAGCTGAATGCCTCCTGGGGGAAAGGGGTGGGAATGACCGTCATCATCGGGCCGGGGGCTGGGGAAAATTTGGCTGAATAAAGATTCAAGAACCTCCTGCTTTTGGACTCTATATGGGCCCGCAGCCCCAGTTGCTCTTCATGCCAGTGGCTGCCAAAGGTGATGGACAGGCTCACAGTCACTTTTTCAAGGTCACTATGGGACCAATTTGTGAAGGATTCGGGGTACAGATATGTAAGTCCTCTCTCGGCACCCTGGGGCTCGGGGCTTGGTTTGGGCAAGAAGATCATGAGCTGCAGCTAGCGCTTAGGGAAACCACACACCCCAGAGCTGTGGGAGCCGCTCTGTGGAGGGACAACGCTGCTCACGGCACTGGAAGCCCTGCCCTCCTGAAGCATACCTTCTGCTGTGTTTTTTTTTTTTGGGGGGGGGGGGGTCGGGGGAGACACTGGATTTGACTTCTCAGGCCTCAATGTGGCTCTATGACATCTGGCCAATTCCTTCACTTCCCATAGGTTCCGATTCTTCTCCACGTGCCAGTGGTGATCGCAAAAGGGAACAGAATGAGGCCAGCCAGGCACCGTGGCCTGGCCTGGGGGTCAAGTCCCACAGAGCTGGTTTAGGGGGACACTGGTGGTTGGGCAGGTCCGCCGGACTTGACTGACGCACGCGCACGTCGGAGGCGCCATACACGCCAAAGAAGCGCGCAGGACAAGCCACCGCCTTCCCGAGTGGGAGCTGCCCCAGCTGGAGACGGTGGCCTGCCGGGACCTGACGTCCCGCAGTGCATCCTGGGATGCCTGATGTCTGGGGGCGGCTATTGGTCTCGTTCTGCGGATCGACAGGAGGAACAGCCAATCAGGGGGCAGCATGAGGAACGGGCGGAAGCGGAAATGAGGTTTCCGTGGAGACAGCCGACCCTGCGGAAGACGGCGGCGGCGGCACCTGCGAGCGGAGGCCGGGGCAGGAATGGTGGCGCGGACTGCCCTGTGAGAGCAAAGCGGCCGCGGGGTCCGCCATGTGCCGGCGGCCCTGACATGGGCACCAGCGGCTCCAAAGCTCGGGGGCTGTGGCCCTTCGCCTCGGCGGCGGGGGGCGGCGGCCCGGAGGCGGTGGCCGCGGAGCAGGCTTTGGTGCGTCCGCGAGGCCGAGTCGTGCCCCCCTTCGTATTCACGCGCCGAGGGTAAGGGCGCGGGGTTCCGCCCCGGGGGGACAGGCTGGCGGCCAGGTGCCGTGCGTCATAAGTAGCGCCCCGCGCCGTATCCTCTGCGCGGAGCTAGGACGGCTCCCATGTTCAGGCCCCTTTTGGAGCAAGGGAGCGCCGGGCAGTGGGTTCGCGGAGGCCTGCTGCTCTTCAGAGGAGAGGGGGCCTGAGGCTGTGCCTGGGCAGGCCGCCTTAGCGCGGCGGAACGCAGAGAGGGCCTCTGAGCCTCAAGGACTTCTTCATTTCACCCGTTAAGCCCAGCCAGCACGTTGAAGGCTCCTGGCCTCCCTCTCCCTGATTCTTCTGAGGGGGAGTGACCCCTGTGTTGGCTGTTACGGTTTCCCACGGTGGTGAGGTTGGACCTCTGAGGGCAGGGGCGGGGTGGGGGGAGAAAGCAGGACTGGGCCCTAGTGTTGGGGATGGGGCCTAGGAAAAAAAGACACACCCCAATATGTTCTCCAAATCTGGAGCCCTGACCTCCCCGCTCTCCCCAGGGGTTCAGCAGGAGCTTTAGCTTGACCTGGCCCTGGTGGTCCCCTGGGGACTGACGCTCAGGTGATGCTGGAGATGTAGCTGTAGGGCCTGGGGAGAGCCAACAGTGGCAGTTTGGCTGCACCGGCCACCTGGGGTGGGTGGGAAGGATGCAGCCTTGTTCCTTCTCGGTTCCCTCCCAGCTCAGGCATCTGCTGTCTCAGGCTTTGGCCCTGGGCCAGCCGTGTCTTCTGGACCAACATGCTCAGCCACCATCCTGCCCATTCTCTTAGTCCTGGGTGAAGGCAAGGGCCTGGTGCTGGAATGGCTATTGTTGCTGAACAAACCAGCGATGAGAACTGGCGTGGCTGCCTGGACAGCGTGCTCTGGTGTAGCCTCTCTTCTTGGGGCCTGACTGGCCGCTGCCCCCTCCTCGCTTCCTTTCCTTCTCGCAGCCCCAGACCCTAAGCCCGTCTCCAGGCTGTTCTCTCCCTTCCCTCCCGCCAAGCTGCTCCTCCCTCTGGAGGTGGCACACCTCGGGGTGGTCTGTGGCCTGTGCCGTGACAGGTGTGAGGCTCCAGCCCAGCCCGTTCCCCTCCTCCCGCAGCTCCATGTTCTATGACGAGGATGGAGATCTCGCTCACGAGTTCTATGAGGAGACGATCGTCACCAAGAACGGGCAGAAGCGCGCCAAGCTGAGGCGGGTGCATAAGAACCTGATTCCTCAGGTGAGGGGCGGGGCAGGGGTCCTGGCGCCTGTGCTGAGTGTGAGGGAGACCCAGATGGTGGGGCTGGTGGGGGAGGAGCTGGGAGGAACAGGAAGGCTTCCTGGATTCGGGGCCCTGAGCTGACCCTCACCGGCCCCCGTTTCCATGGCAGGGCACCGTGAAGCTGGACACCCCCCGCATCCACGTGGACTTCCCTGTGATCCTCTATGAGGTGTGAGCCTGGGGGGTTCAGGCCTAAGCACCTCCTGCCTCAGCAAGAAACCCTCAGGCTCAAGGCGTGGCTTCCACCGAGGAGCTAGGCTGAAGCCACTATCCTGATTAAACTCCGCGGGCCTGGCCGCCGCCGCCGTGAGCCGGGCAGTCCCGCAGTGTTGGTCGGGTGCTGGTTTGTCTTCGGATGAGAGGTGGCTGGTGAGGGCTGACAGCGGCGTTACCAGCCCACCTTCCCCGGCAATCCCGATGCGGAGCCGGGCGGGGCAGATGCTGATGGGGATGTGTGGTTCCTGCGCCCCGGCTTGGCCTGCTTGCTTCCAAGCTTGCCTGGGGCCCAACCCCCCTGGGGCTACAGCACTTTACAAGTAAGGTCTTTCTTCCAGCCCCTGGGCTGTGGGAGCTGTACACAGTGGGGACTTCCCTTCCCTCACTTCCTCTACCCGTTCCTTGGAGCATTTCAGCCATTTGCTACCTCGATTCCTCCTCTGTTGGACAGAGGCTGGGGGCAACACAAGCCTGATTCTTCCTACCTACCTGCCCTTGTGTTCCCGCCCCCAGATGGAGGGACAGTTGCTGGCTGTTAGCAGGAGGAGGGACTGGTGTGGGAGGCTTCTCCCTCCGCCCAGGACTGGGCTGATCCCTCCCCACTGCAACTAGTTGCCCCAGGAGTCGTCCTTCCCCCTCCCCCCATAGGATGGGATCAGGTAGGGCTCTGGGTGCCTGTGCCTCTGGGGAGGTGCCCCTACCCACCTACTCCATGTGATCCCCCTTGCCTTTTGCACCAGTCCCCCCCACACACACATTGGGAGGACACCACCCGGTGGTGCCAATAGCTCTGAGCCCACCACCCCTTCCCCTATAGTATGCCCATCCCTTCAGGATCAATCAGGGGGAAGTATTGGAGCCCCTGGGTAGGGACAGAGAACAACCATAAAGGCATAAAATGTGAAAGTTTGTAAATAGTCTAGTCCAGGACATTGTTGGGGCAGAGTCTGATTTCTACAGAGAAATGACTTTTTTTTTTAATTCCTTACTGTGCAAGCTCTGTGCTTCCAGAGTATGGGAAGTGGTGTGGGGAGGGTGGCCCCCAATCTAGGAAGGCTGTTGTGTTATTGGTTCAGTTTCAATAAAATTATTTGTAGACCCTGAAGACAAGAGTGGCATCCTTGGGGCTGTGACACCCGTCACCCAGACCACCACCTGGGCTCAGTGGGTAGGCCTGGGCCCAGGACCCTGGCCCCCCACCTAGAGCAAGGCCAAAGACAAGCCCGAACCTGGTCTGCAGCCATCCCAGCCATGACCAGGAGGTGGCAGTATACTCACACAGACCTTATCACAGGATCCCTCAGGGTGGAGGCCACTCCTCTGGATTGCCTTCAGTAGGTGGGTATCCCTGGAATTGAAAGGTCTTGGGAGACTTCATTAGGAATTGGCCTCATCTGCCTAACCTGAGGTGAGAGTGTGACCTCACGTAGGTCTGCAGTAACTAACCTGCCCCCTGCAGTGCCAGCTGACCCTCCCTGGAGCCACAGCCTAACCCTGTGGCCTCCCAGGCCCAGCCTTAAGTGGACGGCAGCCAGATGGGGGCACCGCGCCTTGGTCCACTTCCAGGCTCTGCATCCCCAGTCCCCCTGCCTCCTCCTGGGCTGCCTGTGGGTCCCACCGGGAGAGTGGGCGTGGGGCCTCTGTTCCAGCAAAGCCCAGCCACCCAGTGCTGTGCCCCCTGCCACCAGCTGTCTGACCTGCTGCCCGCCCCCTGCGGACATTCCGCCTCTCTCTCTCAGGGCCTGCTTGAGGCCCGTTCACGGCTCTGCCCAGCGCTTGGCCATCAGCCCAGCCCCCGTTAGGGAGGGCGTTCAGGCACAGGCTTCTGGTCTGGGGAGCTGGCCAGCTAGCCTTCTGGAGGTCCCACTTGGCAGCGTCACACTGCAACCTGGATTACAGTTCTTTGGGCATCTGCCCGTTTTCCCAGTAAGATACCAGACAAGGTCCTGTCACCTGCTGTCCCGCCTACTGACTGCCCGGGCACAGGGTTCTGCCCGGCCAGATGGCACCCCGTCTCCTAGCACCACTGTCCCAGTGTGGGAGAACTCGCTGTGCTGGGCCTGCCCCTGCTGACCCCAGAGCTGGAAACAATGGGGGTCAGGTCACTACTTCCCCACACCCTCCCGCTGGGCTGTGCTCACTTCCTTCCTGCTGCCTGCCTGAGGAAGTGTCCCTACCCTGGGACAGTCTGGCCTGGTCTTTGTTTCCCCAGGGGCTCCACCCTTGAAGCTTTCAAAACCAGTGTCCCTTCTGGAGCCAGCATGGTGGTATAGGGACGCCACCCTCCCATGCCAAGTCTTGGGCTCCTTGGTCCTCAGGGGCAGACTCCAGGGTATGTGCCCACTTCCCCCAGGAAAGAGGCCTGGGCGTTAAGGAAGTGGGCCAGCCGGGTAAAGGCTGGGGGAGGAGTACGTTCAGAGTGATCTGAAGGGTGCACATTTGTCCACACCTCGCTGGGGCCCTCCTGGGGCCAGCCACACATGGGCACCTACTCCCCACAGGTTGCAAGGAGCCACCTACTCTGCAGCGTCAGTGAAATCCCTCGGGCAGAACACCCTGCTGGCCGCTCCCAGCCCCCGCCCCCACCCCCACAGTCACACACATCAGCATATTGTCTATTCGTCAAACTTAGGATACTTCCGCTCTCAGTGGAAAAGATTGACTCAGCTCCGGGAATTTCTCCCAACCCCTTCCCAGACACCCCGCTTCCCTTCATCACCTGCTTAGGGGAACCATCAGCCACGCATCCCCCAAATAGTCTGACTCCCCAGCCCCCCAACACCGGGGCCCTTGCCCTCTACTGGATCCTAGGATGGTCTCAACCGCCAAGGAAAGTCGGGGAGAAGAGTTTTCAGTGTTAAGGAAGCTTCTGCCTGGGGGAGGCTGGCACCTGCATGGGATCCCACAGCCTTCCTGTCACCTGGCCCAGTTCGGCCTGGGCAGGACCTAGCGGAGAAGGGTGGGGAGGACCGTCAGCCAGTAGGGCAGACCCTAGGGAAACAGGGTCAAAGCGGTCCCCTCCCCCGCGCCATTCCTGGCCCTTTCCTCTCGAAGGGGCAGCAGGAAGTGAGGAGAGAGGGCTGGGTGGAAGGCGGGAGCGAGGAGGAGGGGATGGGGTTTATCAAATCGCCGGGGGCTGCCCACTGGGCAGCAGCTGGCGCGAGTAGCTGGACTGGAGAGGCTCTAAGCTGCGGAGCCGAGGACTCCCGCACAGGTGAGCCCAGCGCAGAGACTGGTCTGCGCCCCGCATAGGTGCGCTCTCAGCTGTGCTCCCTCCCTCTCCCCTGCTTGCGAGTGGGAACGGGCCCCTCGGGAGCTGAGCACGGCGCGGGGAGCGGATCTAGGAAGAGGCAAGGGGGTCTTGCTCCCGTCCAGCTGCAAGCCCGCTACCCAGCGGCAGGGGTTTGCGGGGGGATGGGATCCGGATACCGGGTGGAGGCCTGGGGAGCCCTGCTGGCCCGGCCAGCGTTCTCTGCGATCCCACCAGGACTTTCTGCAAGGGTGGCCGCCACCTCCTCAGGGTTGAAAGGAAGCCTTGGGGGCTCCACAGCCCCCCACCCTCATCCTCCGAGACTGAGCAGAAGGGCAGGGGAGTCCAGGGACTGGCCCGTGCCTGATGCCTGTCGCTGTTAGGGGGGTGCCCTATCCCGAGGGCCCGCTGGCCTTACAGGCTCTCAACCCGCAGGCCAAGCTGAGACCCACAGCTCATGTTGCCAAGACAACCACTGCCTCAGCCCAGCCCAGAAAGGACTAAGAGGCGGGCGCTCGACCCCCTTCCCCAGTCAAGCAGGGGGCGGGGCTCCCCTTCAGACCCTGGACGGGGGAGGGGAGCCCCGATCCACAGGGTTTACTGTCCTGGGAGTCTGGAGATCGGCTCTGGTCACCGTCCCCCTTTCCACACAAAGCCCCCTCTCCCCGCCCCCCCCCCCCCCCCCCGGCTGGGGCTACACTCAGGGGTGCAGAGCCAGATCCGCGGCTGCCCCCAAAGCAAGGCCGCGGGGTCCCCCAGCACCTCCTCGCGGTGAGTGGGGGAATACCACCTCCTTTATTGCCTCCCCGATCCCCCTCCTTTATGCTGCTGTCCCTTTAAGGGGCTGGCCGCGCCGCGGAACGGGGAGGACTGTACCACCCGCACAGGCGGCGGGGGGGTGTCTCGGCCTGACTGGCGTTGGCCGCTGAGACTCCAGGAGAAACCCCCGTTCGGAGGGGCCTCACGGCCCTATATGGGTCGCCACGTTCCTTGGAGGAGGACCCGGGGACGCTAGAGTCCAAAACGCCGCCCTGGCGGCACGGAAATGGGGCGCACCTTCCCGCCCCGGCCGCCGGTCCTGCCCCGGACCCGCCTCCGCGCAGGATTCTTAAAGGGCCCTGGAGCCGGGGGGCGGAGCCAGCAGAGGCGCCGAGCCGGGCCGGGTCTGGGCGAGCGGCCGAAGTGGGCTGGGCCGGGCCAAGGATGGCGGTGGCTATGGCGCGGGTCCTGGCGGTACCCCGCGCGAGGTGAGGGCGGGCGATGCCAGCCTGGCGGCCCTCTTCCCACGGGCTGGGTTCCGAACCCCCAGGGAGGCGGCACGGGGACCCCACCCCCACCGGGCCGGGCTCGGGCCCCACGTGCGGGGCGGGGGCGGGGTCCCGCACAAAGGCCCGGCGGACCGAGCTCTCCCCCGACCCGCCTGGCGGTGGGCGCGCGCACTCCCGGTGGCTGCGGAGGGAGGGCCGGCCGCCGGCGCCGCCGTGGGAGGTCCGCTGCCCCTTTGTCCCCGCGGGGCCTCCCGGAGCTCGGGAGCGGGACTGCCCTGGAGACAAAGTCCTGACAGCCGCCCTGGTCCGGGCGGTGCGCTCCAGCTGGCCGGCCGCCGCCGGGCTGCCCTGCCTGCCTCGCCCGAATGCTGGCGTGTCTCTGGACCGAGGGCGCTCCGCCGGGTACACAGCGGGCCTCGGGTCTGGGCGCCCTGAAGCGACGTGTGGGTGGTGTGCGGGCATCGCGTGTCTCTGTCTGGGCAGCGAGTCAGCAGCTCCCTTCGCCCAGTTCTCGGGGGTCACAGACCTCACAGGTCCTTTCCCAGCCCAGGCCACCTGCTGATGCTCCTGCAGTGAGCTCCGGGGGCCAGGCTTGCCCTGGGGGGCCTGTGGCCCCGCAGACCTGTTACAGCCATGTCACAGGGTCCGGAGAGCCCTGGGCACGGTGCCCCGCACAGCGTGGGCCTTGGCGGTGTGGATGGGTTAGGGGTTGGCACCTCCAGGTTCTCTAGGCTGACCTGCCGTCTCTCTCCCCCTTTCCTCAGCTCCTGAGCCCGTGCCAGGCAGGTGACACCGCCTTCCTGCGGCCCCCAGCATGTGGGCAGGCCTGAGCCCCGCCATCGTCCTGGCCCTGGCCCTGGCGTTGGCGGTAGCATGGGCCAAGGAGCTCAAGCCCACAGCGACGCCCATCTTCACCGGCCGGCCCTTTGTGGTGGCCTGGGACGTGCCCACCCAGGACTGCGGGCCCCGCCTCAAGGTGCCGCTGGACCTGGAGGAGAAAGCCTTCGACGTGCAGGCCTCCCCTAACGAGGGCTTCGTGAACCAGAACATCACCATCTTCTACCGGGAGCGGCTGGGCCTGTACCCGCACTTCGATGCGGCGGGGCGGGCTGTGCACGGCGGGGTGCCCCAGAACGACAGCGTCCTGCGGGCGCACCTGGACTTGCTGCAGGAGCGCGTGGAGCACTACATCCGCCGGCAGGAGCCCGCCGGCCTGGCCGTCATCGACTGGGAGGACTGGCGGCCCGTGTGGGTGCGCAACTGGCAGGACAAGGACGTGTACCGCCAGCTGTCGCGCCAGTTGGTGGCCAGCCGCCACCCCGACTGGCCGCCGGACCGCGTGGCCAAGCAGGCGCAGTACGAGTTCGAGTTCGGCGCCCGCGAGTTCATGCTGAGGACGCTGCGCTCCGCCAAGAGGTTCCGGCCGCAGCACCTCTGGGGCTTCTACCTCTTCCCCGACTGTTACAACCACGACTACGTGCAGAACTGGGAGACCTACACGGGCCGCTGCCCCGACGTGGAGGTCTCCCGGAACGACCAGCTGGCCTGGCTGTGGGCCGAGAGCACGGCCCTCTTCCCCTCCGTCTACCTGGACGAGACGCTCGCCTCCACCGCCCACGGCCGCAACTTCGTCAGCTTCCGCGTCCAGGAGGCCCTCCGGGTGGCCCGCACCCACCACGCCAGCCACGCGCTCCCCGTCTACGTCTTCACGCGGCCCACCTACAGCCGCAGCCTCACGGGCCTGAGCCAGGTACGCGCCTCCCAGGGCCCTGCCTTCCTCCTGGGGGGCCGCCGCAGTCCGAGCTCCCCGAGGGCCTCCTGCCCCTCCTGCCCCGGCTCCTCTCCTCCCCTCCCCTCCCCGCAGTCTCTGTAACCTGGTGAGAGGGCAGCATCGTAGCTCCATGTTGCAGATGAGAAAATCAGGGCCCAGACATGCTGAGAACCGACCCGAAGCCTGCCGGGAGGCCCAGGACAGAGCAGGGGCCTGGGCGTGGGCGTGGGCGTGCTGATTTTGGAGTCTCTCTTGGTCCATACCTCCTAGGCTCCAGAAAGCGGGGGGTGGAAACGGCTTAAACACTTAAGAGAGAGTGAAAGGGGGCCCTGCCTGAGAGTGAGAGGGGAGGACTGGGCTGGGGGAAGGCCACCGAGTCAGAACAGGAGGGGCCTGCCCACCGTGTGCCCTCCTCCCTGCGCCTCAGCCCCCAGTGACCGCTGTCCCCACAGATGGATCTCATCTCCACCATTGGCGAGAGCGCCGCCCTGGGCGCGGCTGGGGTCATCCTCTGGGGCGACGCAGGCTTCACCACCAGCATGGTAAGTGACCCCCAGCCTTCCCGCCTGCAGGCTCTGCAGGTGCAGGGTGAGTGTTCGGGCTTTGGGCTGCCAAACCTCAAGGTGGGCAAACCTAGTCTGGCCCCCTGGTCTGTCTCCTACCCAAGACATCCCTGGTGCCAGCAGAAGACGAGGCCTCCTCCCCTGCTCCCGGGAACGGGGACATGCTGGCCTACCCCTCCCTGCTGGCCTGCAGGCTCCAGCCTCTGCCCCGACCCCTTCTCAGTGGGCACAGGGACAGTGAGGGCTCGGGCACAACTGCATGTATACGCGTGTCACCGGTTCAAGAAGGTGCGGGCACGGCATCGTGGGCACAGCGTCTGTCTGGGTCTGGGCGGAGGCAGCGGACCTGATTCCTGGCCTCTGCCCCCAGAAGACGTGCCAGTACCTCAAGGACTACCTGATGCGGCTGCTGATCCCCTATGTCGTCAACGTGTCCTGGGCGGCCCACTACTGCAGCTGGGCCCAGTGCCACGGCCACGGGCGCTGCGTGCGCCGAGACCCCAACACCAACACCTTCCTGCACCTCAGTGCCAGCAGCTTCCGCCTGGTGCCCAGCCACACGCCGGGGGAGCCCCCGCTGCGGCCCGAGGGGGAGCTCAGCTGGGCCGACCTCGACCACCTGCAGAAGCACTTTCAATGCCAATGCTACTTAGGCTGGGGCGGCGAGCAATGCCAGTGGGACCGTGGGCGGGCAGCCGGGCGTGCCAGTGGGGCCTGGGCTGGGTCCCACCTCACTGGCCCGCTGGCCGCGGCAGCCCTAGCCCTCACCTGGACCTTGTAGGGATCTCTCACCTGGCTTCGGGCAAGCTGGCCTCTGCCACCAGGGCTCTGCCAGGCGTGAAGGGGCCTGCCCAGGGTGGACGCCTAAGTCCAGAGGGGGCAGAGCCCCTGGGATGCCCGGAGGGCGTCCTCCCCAGCTCTCACCCCCTGTTCTAAGGGGGAGGGGCAGTCCCCTGGGGGACCCCTTCTGTCCCTGCCAGAGGAAGGGGCACATGGCCTACTCCCCTGCTCCTGGGTAGTTTATTATTATTATTGGGGGTCTCTTTTGTAAATTAAATATAAAACAACTGCTTCTGTGCTTGGGTTGTCTGCCCCTGGGCCAGGGCCTGTGAGTGATTCCAGACGCTTCCCCGAGGTTGGAGCCCAGCTCCGTCCTGTGAAACCTCTGTGTGAGGGACTTGTCATCGGTCAGGGTGTTCCCTGGGACCCGGGCCCGCAGCTGTCCTGCTGGGACGGGCCCTGGGAGCGGAGGGACCCGTGCCGCCCCCGTGCCCAGGGCCTTGCTCTCCGGATGGACTGGAATGCGGTGAAGCCCAACCTTCTGGGAGGGACCAGCTGGGCTGGTGCCGGGGGGCCTCGCCTGCCCACCCAGGGCGAGAGGGGGAGTGGATGTTTGATCTTCCCCAGCTGGGCAAGCGACCAGAGCACTCTCCCTCCATCCCCACAGCTCCCGGGCAGTGGACTCCAGCCACACCCCTCGCCCCTCACCCCTCTGGGCCACCGTCCTCCACCGGGAATGGTCCGAGGAGGCAAGAAGGGATTGGGGTGTGGATTCTGAAGTCCAGGCCCTCTCGCACTGCAGTCGCCTGATGGGGCAAGGGGGGTACCCAGGGCCTGGGAGCAGACATCCTCCAGGCCCGCCCTGTTCTGCCCCCGGGAGAGCAGAAGCCGTTGGAGCAGTCAGACCTGCTCTGGCCTGCGCACTCCCTGCCCCCGAAGGGAGTTCCCTGGGTGGGTCTCCCTGGCCTCAGCCACCCCACCCAAACCTGGGTGCCCCTGTCCTAGTCACAGATGACTCAGCCTAGGAACGAAGCAGGGGCAAAGGTGGCGGGAGCTGGACGCAGCGGGGATGCCAGCACAGGGCGGGGTGTGGCGGGGCCTCTTATCAGGCAGAGGCAGGAGGGCCCCGGAGCCGCACAGCCTGGCTGCCGAGGGTGGCGCCTGGCTGGCTGCTCTGTAACCAGCACACGCACCTGCCAGTGCCGGTCCAGCTGCGAGGGATGCGGCCGGGAGTCACACCGTGAGGACGCTCCCTGTCCCTGTGCGGTGGCCGCGCAGAGGGAGGTGCGCACTGCCTGTGAAGACTGCGTTGGGTGCGGGACCAAGGAGAGCGCTCCCCGGAGAAGCAGAGGGCGAGGGGCGTGGGGAGGGGAGCAGAGCCCGCAAAAGCAAGTGCCACTGAACCAACGTCCACTCGGGCTGCCCAGCCATCCTGTCCCTCCGCCTGGTGGTGGCAGAGGACAGGGAAAGGGCTGCTGGTCGCGCTGGGAGGGCAGTGTCGTCCCTGGTGACGGCGGGTCCCGAGGTGAGAGGGTCCCCGGAGCTCCTGGTGGTGGTGGGGACAGGCCTGCTGGGGAGAGGATCCGGGCCTTGGTCAATGAGACCATGAGCTGATGGAGCCAGCGGGGAGGGCGCTGTGAGCCCACACGCCTGTGACCACCCCGCACACACGTGATCCGTGCACACCTGTGAGCTACCCTGCTCACACCTGTAACCTCCCAACCCCGGTGGTGGAGGCACACCTAGGGCCCCACCCGTGCGCCTGGACTTTCCCGCCTCTGGGGCTGTGACGTCCACATACACAGAGCCCCCGACATGTGAAACTCTGATCCCCCCCCCCCAAGGGCCCTCCTTTCACACTATGACCCCCCCATACAGACCTGTGAGCACCTCCCACCGCTCCCCCAGGGGGACCTGGAAGTCACCTGGGGAAAGGGCAGCCAGGGGCTAGCCAGACTGGCCGACGGGTGGCCAGGTGGGGGGTGGGGAGCGAGGGGATGAGGCCTGGGGTGTGCCCGACGAGAGAGCAGGCAGGTCTGGACCCGCAAGCTGGCTCACCTGTGAGCAGCTTAAAAAGTAATTTCCTAAGAAGAATCGGTTCTGCAGCCGCGGCCTCTGGACCTGCCTGAGATGGTTATCAGACGTGTGGCCTGGACAGTGCACAGCAAGGCCAGTTCACGTCTGGGGCCTGAGGTATGTCTAGGCCTTGATGCAGGATGGGTAAGTTCAAAGCTGAGGTCCCAGGCCAGGTAAAACAAAGCAGTCTTCCCTCGCGGCTCAACCTACTTCACTGTGGTACTTCAACAGCTTGACTCTAGTGACTCCATTTTACTTCCTCACTCTATTCCTCGCACCCCAGACACACATCACTCGGACCAGACCAGCCCTGCAGAGGCTAGCTTGTGGGTGGCGCCCTGGGGTGGGGCAGGGCCGCAGGCACCCCAGCTGCTTCCTGCTGTTCCATTACAGCTTCTCCCTGGCACCCAGGCCAGCGAGAATGCTGGCCTGCTGGGGGGCTGGACTGTGCCAAGTGCAGCCCTCGGTCTCCGGGGGAGCAGGAGGCAGCATGGAGCTCAGGGAGAGGGGTCCAGGCTGCCCTGGGCCTGATGGTCATCACTCTGGGGCCCGGCTTTCTGAACAGGCTCAGCAGCCACCACCGCTGGCCAGATCCTGCGCTCGACTTGCAGCCGGCGTGCCCACAGGACCCTGGGCGCTCCTCTCTGCAGCCTTGCCAGCCTGGAGGACCAAGCCCAGGTGGCAGCCAGCTGTGCCACGGCTCTGGTGCCCACCATGCCACTGGCTCAGGCCCAGACCAGGCTGCAGACCCAGGCAGCACTTCAACCGGAGCCAGGGACCTGCTGGCTCCTCCACCCCGGCCTGGCAGGCAAGCCTGGGCCCGTGCACCCGCTAGGCGTCAATCACTAGATTCTGAATCAGCAAACACGTGGAATCATCAGGAATGAACAGGCGTGCGGTCACCCCGACAGGCCTCCAGGCCTCACAGTCACAAGACGACAGCGCCCCACACTCACACGTACGCTCTGCTGGTTTGTGCCGAGGCCCCGATGGGCACTAGCTGGGGCCTCAGACACAGCCGCTGACCCAGCGAGTGGACGGAGGGTGAAGCACAGCCTGCTTCACGCACACGGTGCCTGTCACACAGGCCCCCAAAGCGCGGTGGGGCCGAGGCCACGGCACGTAGAGGCCCATCAGTGCTTCATTCTAATGGAAGAGAAATGGGCAGACTCCTCAGTGGCGGAGGCTCACACCCGTCCCCACCCCAGCCCTCCGTCAGACAGATACCTGTGCAACGTAGGCTTAGTTTGTCCGCAGAATCCTTGTCAACAACCTGTAAATAACAAGGCTTTTTAAAAATATATATTTTATTGATTTTTTACAGAGAGGAAGGGAGAGGGATAGAGTTAGAAACATCGATGAGAGA
This sequence comes from Cnephaeus nilssonii, assembly GCF_951640355.1. Taxonomy (NCBI): domain Eukaryota; kingdom Metazoa; phylum Chordata; class Mammalia; order Chiroptera; family Vespertilionidae; genus Cnephaeus; species Cnephaeus nilssonii. The sequence continues at coordinate 2,206,264 of NC_137088.1, read as the reverse complement.
GAAACATCGATCAGCCGCCTCCTGCACACCCCCTAGTGGGTATGTGCCCGCAACCAAGGTACATGCCCTTGACCGGAATCGAACCCGGGACCCTTCAGTCTGCAGGCTGACGCTCTATCCACTGAGCCAAACCGGTTTCGGCTAAATAAAAAGGTTTTTAATGCAAAAAAAAAAAAAAAAAGAGAGAGAGAGAAATATATAAATAATGAATATGTAATGGATTCCGTCTGGAGTGTGTTTGTCTTTATACCAGCATAGTTGTAAAATATATATTTTTAAATTTTTTTATTCAATCCCGTCAGGGCACATAGAGAATCAACCAATGCATGTAGAACAACAAATCGATGTTTCTCTCCTTCCCTCTCTCTCTAAAATCAATAAATGAAATACTAAAAAAAATTTTTTTTTTGCCCAGCCAGCATGGCTCAGTGGTTGAATAGAGACCTATGAACCAGGAGGTCACGGTTCGATTCCCAGTCAGGGAACATGACCAGGTTGTGGGCTCCATCCCCAGTGGGGGCGTGCAGGAGGCAGCCGATCCATGATTGTCTCTCATCATGGATGTTTCTATCGCTCTCCCTTCTTCTCTGAAATCAATAAAAATATTTTTTTTAAAAAAAAAGAAAAAAAATGTTTTTTAGGAAGGGGCCCACCCACCAAGGCGAAAGTGCCCAGGACTCAAGCAGCCACGTGGGGGGCAAGTACCTCCCTGGGTATCAGCCCCAAGATAGCCAGATTCCAGTACCACACGGCCTCCCCCCTGCACTGCCTCCCCCTGCAACCCCCCCCAGCCAAATAAAGCCACAAAGCCCTGCCCTAGTGCTGACGGGGGGCACTTCCGGCCCAGGCCCCACCCCCGACGAGGGCACTTTGCTGGGGGTAGTGAGGTGGCTCTGCTGCCTGGCCCAGCCCGCCCACCCCGGGCCCACCCCTCAGCCCGCCCCCAGACGGGGTGGGGTGACTTCCTCCCAGAGGCACAGAGTCCTGCCCTCCCAGTCGGGAAGTTTGGAGGAGGAGGCCCGTCAGCCCAGAGGTCAGCAGGGACGAGCGGGCAGGCTGGCGGGGTACAGGAGGCTGTCCTCGGTCCCTGAGCATCCCCTCCGGGGGCTGGCGGGGATTCCTGGGGGAGACAGCAAGGGCCCAGCCCCACAGTCTGGTCAGCCTGGGGCAGGCCTGGCTCTCGGCTCTCTCCTCCAAACAGCTGTCCTGGCTCCTGCGGCCCTTGGGGAAGCGGGGGGTGAGCCTCGGCAGGGCCAGGCCTGTCCCGAGAGGCCACGCAGATGTGCCCCAGACCGCTGTCTGGCCCCTGACTTCCCTGCGCCCTGCCAGTCAGTGTCACCTGAAGTCGGAGCAGGGCTGGGCTGATGAGTGAGCAGGGCCAGAGGGTCCAAGGCCGGCCCTCAGCTCTGCCTCCCCCGGCCAGGTTGCCCGAGGCCTGCCCGGTGCCATGGCGCCCCACCTGCTTCCCAGCTGCGCCCTCTTCCTGACCTTGCTGGGCATGGCCCCCGGCTCCGGGGACCCCGTGGTGCCCAGCCAGCCCTTCACCACCGTCTGGAACGCCAACACGCAGTGGTGCTTGGAGAGGCACGGCGTGGACGTGGACGTCAGTGTCTTTGACGTGGTGGCCAACCCGGGCCAGACCTTCCTCGGCCCGGACATGACCATCTTCTACAGCTCCCAGCTGGGCACCTACCCCTACTACACGGCCGCCGGGGAGCCCGTGTTCGGCGGCCTGCCCCAGAACGCCAGCCTGGACGCTCACCTGGCCCGCGCACACCGCGACGTCCTGGCCGCCGTGCCTGCCTCTGGCTTCTCGGGGCTGGCGGTCATCGACTGGGAGGCCTGGCGCCCACGCTGGGCCTTCAACTGGGACGCCAAGGACATCTACCGGCAGCGCTCGCGGGCGCTGGTTCGGGGGCAGCACCCGGACTGGCCGGCTCCTCGGGTGGAGGCAGCAGCCCAGGCCCAGTTCCAGGGGGCCGCCCAGGCCTGGATGGGGGGCACCCTCCGGCTGGGGCGGGCCCTGCGGCCTCGCGGCCTCTGGGGCTTCTACGGCTTCCCTGACTGCTATAACTACGACTTCCTGCGCCCCAACTACACCGGCGAGTGCCCGCCGGGCGTCCGTGCCCAGAACGACCAGCTGGGGTGGCTGTGGGCCCAGAGCCGCGCCCTCTACCCCAGCATCTACCTCCCCGCGGCGCTGGAGGGCACAGGGAAGGCACAGGCGTATGTGCGGCACCGAGTGGCTGAGGCATTCCGTGTGGCTGGGGGTGCTGGGGACCCCAGTCTGCCGGTGCTGCCCTATGTCCAGATCTTCTACGACATGACCAGCCGCTTCCTGTCCCTGGTGAGTCTCCTCCCGTGGCCCTGCCCCCCTTCAGCTCTCCTCGTCAGGCATTCGGTCCAGCAACGGATGCCACACAGCCTGGTGGCACTTTCCTCCCTTCATTCTCACGTCCTTGAGCACCTACTGTGTGCCAAGGTCTGTGCCAGGACGCAGTCCCCGCCTGCATGGCACACAGGCTAGAGCGGGACGGGCTGGCCTCCGGCCCCAGGCAGGGAAGAGGGACCGTTTGGCTGATCCAGTGGGGTTCCAGCGCTGCCTGGGGAGGAGGGGGAGGGCCACAGAGCCACCCTGTGCTTCCCCCCAGGAGGAGCTGGAGCACAGCCTGGGGGAGAGCGCGGCCCAGGGAGCGGCGGGAGCGGTGCTCTGGGTGAGCTGGGAGAACACGAAGACCAAGGTGAGCTCAGGCCGGGCGGGGGCAGAGGTCGGCCGGGGGGACCCGGGCCCGTCCTTTCCACCCTGCAGTCCTGCGGGCGGGCCAGCGAGGGCCTCAGGGCCCTAGGGGGGCCCACGCGTGGCCCTGACGCGCCTCCTCCCCCCAGGGGTCGTGCCAGGCCATCAAGGAGTACGTGGACGCCACGCTGGGCCCCTTCGTCCTGAATGTGACCAGCGGGGCGCGTCTGTGCAGCGAAGCGCTGTGCTCCGGCCACGGCCGCTGTGCCCGGCGCCCCGGCCACCCCGAGGCCCTCCTCCTCCTCAGCCCCTCGAGTTTCTCCATTGAACTCCCGCCGGGCGGAGGGCCCCTGACCCTACGAGGCGCCCTCTCCCCTGAGGATCGGGGACGGATGGCGGTGGAGTTCCAGTGTCACTGCTACCCGGGCTGGAGGGGCGCCCGGTGTGAGCAGCGGGGCGCGTGGTGACGGGGCACCCCCCAGGGTGCACACATTGCCGCCACCTGGCCATGTAACAGTGCGCTCGGGGCCCAGGCTTTCCCAAGGTCAGGCCCAGCTACACAAGTCGGGCACACTCGGGGGTACAGTCAGGAGCACCTGCCTGGCATGCTCACATACCAGGTACTTCCCGGGAGTCTCCGGCACCCACCTCGGGGTCTCTAACGTCACCTCAGAGACAGGGGCCCGTCTTTAAACCGCAGCAATCACAAGAACGGACGTTCCTGAGCGCCTGCTCTTCACCGGCCCCGTGCTGAGCACGAGAAGTGTGAGAAGTGCGCCGACTCATTCAGCCTCGGGCGCCGCCAAGAGGGCGCTGAGCATCACCCGGAGGGAGCCTCTCCCAGGTGGCACAGCCATACCCGGAGGGAACCTCTCCCAGGTGGCACAGCCATACCCGGAGGGAGCCTCTCCCAGGTGGCACAGCCATACCCGGAGGGAACCTCTCCCAGGTGGCACAGCCATACCCGGAGGGAACCTCTCCCGGGTGGCACAGCCATACCCGGAGGGAACCTCTCCCAGGTGGCACAGCCATACCGGCGAGGCTGGCATCGCCCCCAGGCGTCGGCTGCAGCGGAGCCTGGCTCCGCGGTGGATGGTCAGCAGCCTGCAGCCCGTCAATAAAGCAGACGTGATTCTCACTCGAGAGCTGTTTATTGAGCGCCTGACACTGCAGCTCCGGACCCAGAGGGCACGGGAGGCTCCTCTCGGATTGACGTCTGTCCCGGGGCGGCTACTTCCAGGCTGGGACCCAACTCTCAGGAGGAAGCTCCCCTGGCCGCTTCCACGCCTGACGGAGGCAGGAGGCCGGCGGGAGCCGAGACAGAGCGGCGCGGGGGCGAGGCCGGGGCGAGGCGGAAACGGGGGCAGCTGGAGGAAGGGCCCGCGCCCGGCCCAGGTGGTAGCACGCGGGGCGCCGGCGGGGCTCGGGGAGCCGAACTGAGGCGGGTCCTCAGCGGTGATGCGTGGAGCCACAGCCTGGCCGGGCCGGGGCGGGGCCTTCTGGCGGGGCCTTGTGGGCGGGGCCAACGGGAGGCGGAGCAGGCGTTGAGCTGTGACGCGCAGGGAGCAGGGCGGGGCCCAGCGCCAGTGGGCGGGGCCTGCGTCGGGTCAGTGTTAGGACGCACGCGCCGGGGGGCGGAGCCTGGCCGCCCTGGGAGACTCAGGACCTGGTGGGGCGCAGCGGGCCGCGACGGCTACAGTGCCTCCGCCGCGCCGCTAGGGGGCAGCGCGGACGGATGAAGGAGTCCGGGCCAGAGACAACGAGATCTGGACCTGTGCGGAGCGGGACGCCGAGCATCCCGGAGCCCAGCTTCAACATGTCAGTACCGCCCCCTCCCCACGCGCGGCGTGTCCGTCATCATTGCCCCCCGCGCTTCTGTCCGCTCCGTGCGTAAGATCGCGTGGCTCTGTCGCTCCTCTCGCTCTCCCTGTGTCTGGGGTTCGCTCCCGGAGCATGCGGAGCCACACCCAACCACTGTCAGGTTTCCAAGCCCCCACCCCCAGAACTCCACGGTTTAAGGCCCACTAGGAGGGAGGGGGAAACCGAGGCACAGCGGGGACCGCCTGTCTCTGAGAACCCAGGAACCCCGCCCACGGTGGGTTGGGGTGGTACGAAGGGGTTAAGCCCGCGGGGAAGCCTGGGGTTCCTGGTCTAGATGCAGATCTTGGGGCTTCCTCCCTCCTGGTCAAGGGGTGCGGCTGCTGCGGAGGTGGCTGATTGCAGGTGAGGGGCGTACAGCCTTCTGAGTGGAATGCGGCGTGAGGGGAGGGGGCGCCCTGTTACTGACATTGGCCTCAAGCTCAGGGGGCTTCCGGGGAGCTGGGGAAGGGAGCCAGGACGTCTTCTTTGGTGAGAAGGTGAGTAGCATAGTGGGGACCAGCGCGCCTGCCTCACTCCCCACCGCCAGACACCCCCCCAGCATAGACCCTCCTGCTGCAGGGCTTGGGCAGAATGGGCAAACAGTGGGGTTTGGGTGCAGGAGGTCTGGGCCCCTAACCTGGTGGCCGTTGGACCCCTGTGGATGCAGGGAGGAAGCTGTGGTCCTTATCTAGAGCGGCTGCGGAAGAAACTCAGGCCCGCGGGGAGCCAGGCTTGCAAGAGCCACAGGGCTGTGTGGCTGTGAGCAGGGACCTTGCTGGTGCTGCTGGGGCCCCGTCTGAGGGGACAGTTGGATCCATGACCCTCCGAAGTGTCCTGAGAGAGAAGGAGGTGCGATTGTGGACGCACAGGTTGGACTGAAGCCGTTGCTGGCTTTAAAGATGGGACGGGGCCATGAGCCTAGGAAAGCAGGTGCCTCTAGATCAGTGGTCGGCAAACTCATGCGTCAACAGAGCCAAATACCAACAGGACAACGATTGAAATTTCTTTTGAGAGCCACATTTTTAAAACTTAAACTTCTAACGCCACTTCTTCAAAATAGACTCGCCCAGGCCGTGGTATTTTGTGGAAGAGCCACACTCAAGGGGCCAAAGAGCCGCATGTGGCTCGCGAGCCGCAGTTTGCCGAGCACGGGTCTAGATTTAGAAGCTGGAAAAGGGCAAGGGAGTGGGTTTTCCTAGAGCCCCAGAAGGGACCAGCCCTGCAGAACGTCACTTTAGCCCAGGGAGACCCATCTCAGGTGTCTGCCCTCCCAAACTGTTACAGTAACTCCTTAGCACTGTGAGCATGCGCGCACGCACGTCCTGAGCTGGGCTGGGCAGTGTTGGGGAGCGGGCCGTGGGCTGTGTCCCAGGCAAGGAAGCCCATCCAGGGAGGGGAAAGAGCCTGATGGGTGAGTGAGTGGCGCACCAGGCCCCCCCCCTGCGGGCCCCCCCCATCAGTTATGTGGCGGGCATGGCCCACGGGGTTTAGACGTGTGGCCTGGAATTTGGGATGGGAGGAGCTCCCGAGGACAGCGAGTTGCGTGGCGTTCAGCAAGGGGTCATTGCGTCTGCTTTGCATGTGCTGCCTGATGGCCAGCCAGCCGCGTTGCTGCAGGGCTAGGTCAACTGTCCTGGGGAGGACAGCGCTGCAGCCAGAGCAGCCGGGCCAGGCCTCAGGCCTCGGCCTCCATCCAGCGCGGGACAGGGCACCTGAAGCCATCCCTCTGCTGTCCACTGAGTCCCCCCCCCCCGCCCCCGGGTATAGGTCCCTCCAGTCCACCTGCACCATCAGGTGAGCGTGGGAACAAGGTGCAGCCCTCCACTCCCTGGCTCTAGGGCACATGGCTCCCCGGGCACTCTGTCCACTCGTCCCTGCCCCAGCCCGTCCTCCCTCCTGGCACAGCCCAGCCCGGCTGGTGTCCACAGGAGGGGCACCTTGTGGTCTGAGGAGATGCCACTTCCTGGAGGCCTTGGCCTGAACCCCCAGCCTGGCACTGAGCCACCTGCAACCTGAGATAGGGGCCCAGCTCCCAGCCTGACTCAGCTGAGCCCGGGTCTCACACACACGTAGGCCGGAGCTCACTGAGCCTGGCCTCGCCGCCTGACTCCTCCCCTAGACCCTCCCAACTGGCTGGAGCGGATCCTGAGTCCCAGCCGGCCGAGCTGATTCTGGATCCTGCCTGACCCCGAGATCCAAGCTGGCCAAGCTGCCCCAGGACCCTGCACACCAACCAGGGCGGACCCACAGCCCCAGGCCGGCTGCGCTGACCCCGGGTTCTGCATGCCGTCCAGAGATGACCCCCCTTCCAGGCCTGGCTGAGCTGACCTTGGACCCCACACACCAGCCGGAGGAGAGCCCAGTCCCCGGCCTGGCTGCGCTGACCCTGGAGCCCGTGCACTGCCGGCCCGAGCTCCTGGACGCCTGCGCCGACCTCATCAACGAGCAGTGGCCGCGCAGCCGCGCCTCCCGCCTGCACTCCCTGGGCCAGTCCTCCGACAGCTTCCCCCTCTGCCTGATGCTGCTGAGCCCCCACCCCACGCCCGGGAACGCCCCCATCGTGGTGGGGCATGCCCGCCTGTCACGGGTGCTAGACCGGCCGCAGAGCCTCCTGGTGGAGACGGTGGTGGTGGCCCGGGCCCTGAGGGGCCGTGGCTTCGGCCGCCGCCTCATGGAGGGCCTCGAGGCCTTCGCTCAGGCCCGGGGCTTCCACCGGCTGCACCTCACCACCCACGACCAGCTGCCCTTCTACGCCCACCTGGGCTACCAGCTGGGGGAGCCGGTGCAGGGCCTGGTCTTCACCAGCCGACGGCTGCCCGCCGCTCTGCTCCGTGCCTTCCCCGGGGCCCCGTGCCCCCGGCCACCCTGCAAGGCCCCTAGTCTGGCTGCCCACGCTGCCCCCAAAGCCTCCAAAGGGCCGTCATTGCCGCCACCCCCTCCCCTGCCTGAGTGCCTGGCCACCTCCCCGCCCCCTCCAGCAGGGGCCTCTCCACACAGCCTGCTGGAGGCAGGGTACCGTGACCTGAGAGGGGGCCCCATCTTTTGGATGGAGAAGGACATCTGAGGGGCACCAAGGACAAGGCACCATCTTTCTGGTTCAGTGGACTCCCCAGGACAGTCCCAGCCTCCGCCCCTGGCCCCGGGGGCCGCTGAGAGCCGGGGGGGGGGGGGGGGGGGTCAGGACATGGATCCCTGACTGGGGCTCCAAGCTGTCAGTGTGGCTGAATAAAGGCTTCTGTTGGGTGTGGCGATGACGGTTTATTTGTTGACCCCCACCCTCGCCTCCCAGGCTCATCTTGGGACTCCTGCCCTTTGCCCCTCCCACTCTGCCAGCTCAGGAGGAAGGGTGTCTCTTCTCTTCCCCATTCACTCCTCACCACTCCCTGAGCACCTCCTAGATGTTAGGTCAGGCCCTGGCTGCGCACAGGCAATGGGGAATGAGATCCACAGATAGGATCTTGACCCAGGGGGACAGATAGGTAGGGAGACAGACAGCCGGCAGTGGCAGGATGCATGCTGGGACCGTGGGAGCCCTGTGCCCTCGCCCCCTGGAGACCCAGGAGGCCTCCCAGGGGAGGTGATGTTGAGAGACCTGAGTGCTGAGTGCTCGGGCAGGAAAGAAGGTGGCGGGGGCGGGGGGGGGGGGAGGAGGAGGGGAAGGAAAGGACTTGAGAGCTCAGGGCGGGGAGGGGTCAGGGGTGGAGAGCAGTAGGGAGCGGCCCAGGCCAGCCCAGGGTGTGGCTGCTCTGAGAGGCCTCCGGGACCCCTTGGGGGCCATGCTTTCCCCACTGTGGGGAGGAGCTAGGGACGCTCTTCCCGCTTTCCCTGCTGTGTGGAAGGCATGGCCTTGGACCCTAAGCTCACACCCTCTCTCCCGCAGGTCCGTTCCTGGGGCAAGACCATGCAGCTGGGCACGGCCCTGGTGCTCGGGGCGGCCCTGTGCCTGGGGTGTGGCCAGACCCCACCTGGGGCCCCGGGAATCCCCTTCTCCGTGCTGTGGAACGTGCCGTCGGCACGCTGTGGGGCCCGCTTTGGCGTGCCCCTGCCGCTAGAGGCCCTGGGCATCACTGCCAACCATGGGCAGAGTTTCCGTGGGCAGAACATCACCATCTTCTACAAGAACCAGCTCGGCCTCTATCCCTACATCGGGCGCCGGGGCACAGCTCACAACGGGGGCATCCCTCAGGCTGTGCTCCTTGACCGCCACCTGGCACGCGCCGCTTACCAGATCCACCGCAGCCTGAGACCCGGCTTTGCTGGCCTGGCAGTGCTGGACTGGGAAGAATGGTGTCCACTCTGGGCTGGGAACTGGGGCCGCCGCCGAGCCTACCAGGCAGCCTCGTGGGCGTGGGCACAGCAGGTACTCCCGCACCGGGACCCCCAGGAGCAGCTCCGCCAGGCCCGGGCTGCCTTTGAACACGCGGCGCGAGCACTGATGGAGGGCACCCTGCGGCTGGGCCGGGCCCTGCAGCCCCGGGGGCTCTGGGGCTTCTATCGCTTCCCGGCCTGTGGCAATGGCTGGCACGGTGTGGCTTCCAATTACACAGGCCACTGCCACCCGGACACCCGTGCCCGCAACACCCAACTGCACTGGCTCTGGACCGCCTCGAGCGCCCTCTTCCCCAGCATCTACCTCCCGCCCAGCCTGCCGCCGGCTCACCACCAGGCATTTGTGCGACACCGCCTGGGGGAGGCCTTCCGCGTGGCCCGCTCTGGGCACCCCCACCCCCTGCCGGTCCTGGCTTACACCCGCCTCACACGCCGACGCTCTGGAAGGTTCCTGTCCCAGGTGAGTGACAGCTGGTGTCCAGTGGGGAGGCCTGGCCCTGTCCTGGGAAGGTCTGGGCAGAAGACCTTGCCCCGGGGTGGGGGGGTGGGGGAGGTGGGGGTGGGAAGGGGAGGCCCTGGTTTGGTTCTGAGGGGGCGGTCCTATCCTGGAGCATCTGCCAGGTGTGGCTCTGCCCTGGGGAAGGCACCGCCAGCCTTTGGTGCCCTGATCTGAGGGGAGACATTCTCTGGGTGGAGGCCGAGAAGCGGCTCAGGGGCTCGGTGCCAAGGGCCCTACTCTAGAGGTGGAATCAGATGGTGGCGCTGAGTCAGGAACGTTTCTGGAAGGCGGAGGTGGGCCCAGGTGGACTGGGCCAGCTCAGCCCGGGCTCAGCAGCGCTCTGCCTCCAGGACGACCTTGTGAGGACCATCGGCGTGAGCGCAGCGCTGGGGGCAGCCGGCGTGGTGCTCTGGGGGGACCTGAGCCTCTCCAGCTCCGAGGTGATCATTGCCCCTCCAGCTGCCACACGGCCCAGGCTGGGGGTCCCAGGGCGGGCGGGGGAGAGACCGCGCCAGGGCCATGGAGCAGGTACACTGATACGTCCCTCCCCTTTCCTCAGGAGAAGTGCTGGCACCTTCATGACTACCTGGTGGACACCCTGGGCCCCTACGTGATTAACGTGACCAGGGCGGCCACAGCCTGCAGTCACCAGCGGTGCCATGGCCATGGGCGCTGTGCCCGGCGAGACCCAGGACAGCAGGAAGCCTTCCTGCATCTGCAGCCAGGGGGCAGCGCTGGAGCCTGGGAACCCTTTACTTGCCGCTGTTACTGGGGCTGGGCAGGCCCCACCTGCCAGGAGCCCAGGCCTACGCCAGGGCCTGGAGAAACAGCATAAAGCCAGGAGTCACCTGCTGTGACCCTCTTGTCCCTGCCGCCATTTCGCAGCCCTTGAGGATTCTGTCCCACTCTTGTTCTATTTAGCTTAACAGTCCTCTCTCACACACACCCTCCTTCCCATGGGATCCCTGGGGAGTGGAAGGGGAAAGGGGCCAGAACAAAACTCCCACTATTTTAAAACCAGAGGCCCTCAGATCACCTGATCCCTGCTACAAAGGAAGCTGACCTAGGGGGAGAGAGAAGGTTCCAGATGGTTAGGGTGCCAGCCCAGGGCTCTATTCCTACACATCACGGGTCCATGGAGATGCCGAAGGAAGGGGACAGGCGGGTCTCATGATCTTGACTAAGGTCTGTACTGCTAAACAGTTGTCTGTACTTTGCTTTCATCATAAAGTCACTTTTTCTTTTGCTGCCTGAGGTTTGGCTGTTCACTATGGTGTCCCACGCCCCATGCTCATCCAGTCGCGAGTGTGCCCGGCTGCAAGCGTCCAGAGATGCGAGTCCTGCGCCGTGGGCGGCTTAGTTTCAAAGTTAACGATGGTGCGCGTCTGCAGGTGGCGTGGGTTGGGGAGGACACAGAGCATTGTGGGTGCACAGTTTAGCTAGAGTCGTGGGCTTCAGGGTCACGGGAGTAGACTACAGTTCCCGAGATGCTCTGTGGCCAGCCGTGATACGCGCGCACAGCCCCCTGGGAGTAGTAGTTCCGGCCTCGTGGCTGTGGGTCTGGACCGGATGGCCAGGAACTCGCCTTCCCGGCAACCTGTCTAGCAGGGCGGGGCCCTTCGACCGGTTTGGCAGGGCGGGGCGCCTAGCGAAGATGGTGGTACGCGCGGCGTGTGGCTCCCGTCGCCCGCCTCAGTCTCAGCTCCGCGCAACGGCCGGCGTCTCGCTGGTCTGGAGCCCCAGTCCGCCGGGCCCCTGACCCCGCGCCCCTCGCGCTCCATCCCCGGTATGCCCCGCTCCCGTAAGGGCAGCGCGCCCCGCAAGGGCGGCCAGCGCCGCAGAGGCGGTAAGTGTGGGCTCGGGGCAACTGATGGACGGCGAGCGGGGGTCCCTCAGTGGGTCCCCGTCGGTGTCCCTGAGGGTCCTGGGCGGGAGCTCCTGCCCGGACCAGCTGGGCGCCGCTTCCCGCCACTCCCCGCGGCCCGCACGTGCCCCAGGAGACAGCGGCCACGTGTGCGCCCAACGGGAGCGCGCTGCTCGGGTCTGGAGCCTGCGCTCCCGAATCTAACGCGGTGGGCACCCCCCGGACTCGGTTTCCCCTTTGCTCCTTCGCCCTAGTTGCCTGCTCTGTCAGCCAAACCCGCAGGACGGAGAAGGAAGCTCGCCCCCTCCCCAAGCCCTGGGCCTTTCTTGGACCGGACTGGGAAGTTGGTGGGAGGCCTGGGGGAGAACCGAGGGAGGAGGGGGCGATGGGGAGTCAGGGGACTGCGGCCTGGGTGGACCTGGCCCTAGAGGCGGACGGGAGCCCCGGAGCCTGCGGCAGGCTGAGCGCTTATCAGCGGGGACCAGGAGAGTGTCTGGTGCAGCAAACAGATGTGAACTTGCAGGGCTGGGTGGGGTGCCTGCCGGGCACAGCAGAGACCGGGGCTTGGGCGGGAGAGCATCTAAGAGGGTCGTGCTATTCCAGAATGGCTGGTGGTGGGGAAGCTCACGGAGTGTGACAGGGTCAGAGGTAGGCAGCCTGGGAAGCCTCAGGGTAGGGGCTTCTGGGTGAGTCCTGAGAAGGTGAAGGAAAGAGCCACCGGGAGCCCTAGTCAGTTTTGCTCAGTGGTTAGAGCATCGGCCTGTGGACTGAAGGGTCCCGGGTTCGATTCCCGGTCAAGGGCACATGCCCGGGTTGCGGGCTCGATCCCCAGTGGGGGGCGTGCAGGAGGCAGCCGATCCATGATTCTCTCCCATCATGGATGTTTCTCTCCTCTCCCTCTCCCTTCCTCTCTGAAATCATTAAAAATATATATATATATTTAAAAAAAAAAAAGAGCCACCGGGAGGGAACAGGTTGTGCAGAGGCCTGGCATCTGGAGGGGCCGCGGCACAGGGGAGCAGCTGAGGGGAGGCCGGGCTGCCTGGCTGGTGGGGAGGAGAGGAGAGGAGAGGAGCAGCGGCCGGCGTGGGGGTTGGACTTTGTCCGCAGGCACATGGACCAGCCTGACGACCAGAACCCCCTTGGGGCTCAGCTGTGACCACCGCCCTGGCCCACGCAGAACCCATGCACGCACACACACACACACACACACACACACTCGAGTGTTCCGTTCTGCTGAGTCAGACGCTCCCGAGTTAGTGTTTTCAGGGGCTCCTGCAGTTGGGGGCCACTCACGTTCTGCACCTCCCAGGGCAGGCGGAACCTCTGTGCTCACCCACCCAGGGCTGAGGGCCCGGCTGGACCGGGGAAGCTCAGGAGACAGTGCGCTGGAAGCCTGGGCCCTGCCCCAGGGCTGGTGGTGGGGGTGAGCCTGTCGGCTCCCAGAAGGGCCTTCACCAGTCACTTCCTTCGCTGTTGTCTTCACTTGCCCTGCCCAGAAGGGGTGCTTTTGCGCCTGACCTGGCTACACCCCTGTTCAGAGGTGCCGCTGGGATTTGACCCTGGGTCTGTCGCGTTCTGTAATCCAAGTCCCTGCCTCTTGCTCTGGCCATTTGGGGGCATCATCGGGGCGGGTGACAGCTCCCCCAGGTGAGCCTAGGCGTGCGCCCCCTTCAGGCGGGGCCACCAGCCTCCGGGGCCTCCACCTGGCTTTCGGTCTCCGGAGGCTCTGGTCTCGGGGTTCCTGGGCGGGGCCTGGTAGACCTCGCTCCTTTCTCCTGCTCCCTGGCTCAGCCCGTGTCTCCCACCTCAGCCTGGGTTTTCTCGTCTCTGAGAGGGGCAGCACCCTGTCTTGGGGGGCCATGAGGCTGGATGAGGTACCCCAGCCCTCACTCATCCATGGAGGCAGGCCACATGGCCCGTTCCGCCCTCCCCAGGTGCTCAGAGCAGCGCCCAGGCGGACTCGGGTTCCAGTGAGGACGAGGCAGCCAGTGAGGCCCGCAGCACCACCAGCGACTGCCCCAGCCTTGTCAGCACCGCGGCGGACGACGGCCTCGGTGAGAGCGCGGGGCGGGGGGGGGGGGGGTTCGGCAGGGACTCGGCGGGGCCTCCGGGGCCAGGGCACGACGCAGGGCTGACCAGATGGCCTTGCAGGGGGGGATGCCGTGGACGAGCAGGGCCAGCAGGAGGACCTTGAGGAGAAGCTGAAGGAGTATGTGGACTGCCTCACAGATAAGAGGTACCCCTGGCTGCCAGCCAGCCAGCCCCTGCCCCATGCCCCTGCTCAGCCCATGGCAGATGTGACCCAGGCCGGCTGGCTCACAGGACACCTCCTTTCCCCCCCCAGTGCCAAGACGCGGCAAGGTGCCCTTGAGAACTTGCGCCTGGCCCTGGCGTCCCGCCTGCTCCCCGACTTCCTGCTGCAGCGCAGCCTCACCCTGGCCGATGCCTTGGAGAAGTGCCTCAAGAAAGGTGGGGTGTGGGGCACGTGGGGACCTGGAGTGGCCGCGGGCTGACCCTGGTGCACGGCTGACTGGAGGCGTCCCCGCAGGGAAGGGCGAGGAGCAGGCGCTGGCCGCCGCCCTGCTGGGCCTGCTCTGCGTGCAGCTGGGGCCGGGGCCCCGGAGCGAGGAGCTGTTCCACGGCCTGCAGCCCCTCCTGGTGTCGGTGCTCACCGATGCCGCCGCCAGCCCCTCCGCCCGGCTCCACGTGAGTGCGCAGTGCTCCGCGGCACCCCTCCCCGTCCCCGAGGCTGAGCCCCGGCGGGAACCAGGGCTCCCTCTCTGAACGGGGCCTGGCTTTGTCTCCCGACAGTGTGCTTCTGCTCTGGGCTTGGGCTGCTACGTGGCTGCCGCTGACGTCCAGGTATGTGGCCTGTGGGCTCGGAGGAGAGCACCCAGGCCCTAGCTCCGCCCCTGAGCCGCTCCCCCGCCTCCCTGTGCCCCCAGGACCTGCTCTCCTGCCTCACCTGCTTGGAAGGGGTTTTTAGCCGGTCCTGCAGTGCGGGCGGCTCCACAGCCCCTGCCAACCTGCATGGCCTGTTCTGTGCCGCCCTGCAAGCCTGGGCATTGCTGCTCACCATCTGCCCCAGCAGCCACATCAGCCACATCCTTGACAGGTAGAGGTGACGGCCCACGGGGGCGGGAGGGGAGCTGAAGGGGCCCCCAGCCCACACACGTAGCTCAGCTCGCCCCCTCCCCAGGCAGCTGCCCCGGCTGCTCCAGCTCTTGTCCAGTGAGACTGTGAACCTGCGGATTGCCGCCGGCGAGACCATCGCACTGCTCTTTGAGCTCGCCCGGGACCTCGAGGTGTGAGGGGAGGGCGCCTGCCCACACCACGTGCCCATCCCCGGCTGATGCCGGGATGCCACCGCAGACAGGGCAGCCTTAGGTCAGAGTGGAGACAGGTGCAGGGCCTGTGCCGGGGCTCTGAGCAGGGCCGTCTGGCTGAGGCAGGGGTCCAGGCGGGACTCGGGGGCCCGGGCAGAGAAGAAAGCGACTTCCTCGGTGAAAGGCAGGGTTCGGGCAGCCCCGTGTGGAGCCCGCAGAGCTCAGCTCCGGTCGCACCCCCGCCCCGCCCCGGCCCTGCAGGAGGACCTGACCTACGGGGACATGGACGCCCTCTGCGGCGCTCTGCGCACTCTGGCCACCGACAGCAACAAGTACCGCGCCAAGGCCGACCGCCGGCGCCAGCGCGCCACCTTCCGCGCCGTGCTGCACTTCGTGGAGGTGCGGGTGCGAACGTGTCCCGGCGAGAGTGTCCCCGGGCCCGCCCGCCACGCCGCGCTCACGGCCCCTCTGCCCTGCAGGGCGGCGAGTGTGAGGAAGAGACCATCCGCTTCGGCCTCGAGGTGCTCTACGTGGACAGCTGGGCCCGGCGCCGCGTCTACGCCGCCTTCAAGGATGTGCTGGGGTCGGGCATGCACCACCACCTCCAGGTGGGGAGGCGGGCCGGGCGGGGGCACCAGCGTGTCCGCTGCCCACGGGCCGCGCTCACTGTCCTCTCCGCCCAGAACAACGAGCTGCTCCGCGACGTCTTCGGCCTGGGCCCCGTGCTGGTGCTGGACGCCGCCGCCCTGAAGGCCTGCAAGGTCTCCCGCTTCGAGAAGGTTTGGCCCTCGGCACCTTGTTTTCCCTCTATTCCCGCTGCCCGGCGCTCTGCGGGGCTGCAGGAGAAGCCCTGGCTCCCCCTCCCCCTCCGCTCACAGATCCCCACTCTGCCCCCCTCCCGCCAGCACCTGTACAACGCAGCCGCCTGCAAAGCGCGGACCAAGGCGCGCAGCCGCGTGCGGGATAAGCGGGCAGACGTCCTGTGAGGCAGGAGGAGACCACGCCCCGGCCCAGACCTAACAGAAGACAGTGCACCAGCTGGTCCCTGCCGGAAAGTGTCGCTTTATTTTTTTAATGGCTAAACCAAAAACAGACACGGGGGTGGATGGCGGGAGCCGGGCCACTTGGGACCCCGGCACTCAGCCTGTGGCCTCTGCCTGCCCTGTGTCGGTCAGGCCAGGTGCCCTGTCCCCGGGATGAACCGCTTCCCGGAGGACGGTGGGGATGGCATGGCCAAATGTCCCCACGGGTGTGGCAGGGAGGCCCCTGGCATGGCTTTATGTGCGGGTTTTTAAAGACTTAGAGGTGATTAAACTGCGCAGCCTGCTGTGGCCCTGCTCCTGGGTGTTTGCCTGCCCCCCCCCAACCCCCACCCCAGCTTGGGCCCAGCTCACTCTTCCCAGCCCCGCCTTGCCTGTGCCCTCCGGAGCCTCCCCAGGTGGCCCTCCTGCTCAGCTTGGCCTGTCCTGAGAGCTGAGGCTGGAACCCCTCTGGGAAGCCTGGCCAGGTTGGGGTGAGTGGGGTGGGGCAGCTGTTTCTAGACTTCGGAACCTGCTCTCGGGGAGGCCACGGCATGCTGGCGGCCCCAGGAAGAGCCTGGCGCTGGCATCGCGTCCCCTGACCTTGGGCCACCCGAAGCAGGGCCTTGGCCCGGGAGCCGTGGCCAGGCCCGGCCCGAAGAAGCCCGGCGGGCGGTCAGCTGTGGGGCCAGATCCGGCTCTGGCACAGAAACCTCACAAGGACGTGGTGTGGAGCAGCAGAGGGAGAGGAGGGACCTGCCACGGGCCAGTTTATTCCCCACACACACCCCCGACTCCAGGCCAGGCCCATCTCAGCTGGGCCCCCGGGCCTCGCTGGAGTTGAGCCTCCGCAGCTGGCTGAGGCTGGCCAGCCGCAGCCTGAGTAGGGTCTCCTCCTGCGCGTGCAGGGTGTGCGCCATTGTGTGGAGGGATTCGCTCTGCAGCACTGCGGGGTGGCAGGAATGGGGTTATCAGACCACGTGCCCCTCACCCCATAACTCCCCACCCATCCAGCTCTGCGCACGGTACCGTGAACCCCACCCGGCACCACCTCCGTCTCTCCAGCGGCTCCCGGCACCCACGTGGATTCCAGTCCCACTCCCGTGCCCTGGGTTCCCGCTGGCCTTGCGCGCCCCCGTACCGCTCAGGTAGACCCCCAGGATGGCCAGCGCCAGGCAGGCGAGCACCAGCAGAGCAAGCAGCAGCAGGAAGCCCCCCCGGCTGCAGCCGGGGGGCAGGAGGCCCAGCAGCTCACCCCACGGCTGCGCCTCCTCGGCCAGGTAGGGGCACAGCAGGCCTGCGGGCAAACAGGGCGTCAGGAGAGGGGTGGGCGCTGGCTTCCCTCCCGATCCATCCGCCCGCCCCCTCACCTCCGCTGTGCAGGTCGCTGATGGACTCCACCCGGAGCAGGCGCACCTCCTGCACGTGGTTGGCCAGTGATGCCCGGTTCCCCGGGCTCGGCGCCGGTGCCGGTGCCGTGGTGTCTGCTGGGGCGGCACAGGGTTCGTTCAGCCGTGGGTCACCCCTTCCTTCTGGGTGGCTTTCAGCAGCAGCATGGGCTCCGAGAAGGCGGGGACAGGACAACGGGACATGGGCTCAATCCCCTAAATCCAGCTCCAGAATCTGAGCCAGGGTAACCCCGGACCCCATAGGCCTGATCCACCCCCAGTAGCAGGAGAGGCACCGCGCCTGCTCAGGTGTTTCCTCCAAGCACCTCAGGGCCTCGCAGGCGCTCCTCTGCTCATTGCCAGAGACTTCACCAGCCTCGGGGGCAGCCACAGCCAGGTTCATTCCTGCCTCCTGCTCCCAGTTTCCCGGGCAGACCCCGGGAGTTAGCCATCAGGCCGGAACCTGGGGACCTGGTCCCGAGGAGCGGAGCCACACTAGCCCGGTGCCTCCCTCCTGGCCTTGGCTGTGCTCTCGAACACCCCCCTGTGGGTCTGCTGTGCCGCGGGAACCCTGCTGTTCTCCCTAAAACCCCAGCGGGAGACCTGCCTCTGCCCCAGGCGTCCGGCTGGGCTGCGGGCATTTCCTTGTCTCCAGTTCCCTGTGGAAGCTAGTCACCCAGCGGAGGACACACATCGCTGAGGATGGCGGGTTCTGTCCGTTTCCCAGTAGTGAATAAGGACAGATTCTGAGAAGCAGAATTAATGGGTCCAAAAGCAGGGACTTTTAAAAAAACTATCTTCAAATTGTCCTCCAGAATGGCTGCCCACAGCCCCCAAAGGGTACACCATTGCCACCATTAGGCATCTGCACTGGAAAAATGTACATGTACACATGTGTACACATACGTGTGCTAAGTTGGGGGGGTGGGAAAAGGCCTTTTTGACCCATTTGATTGGGCCTCTGCCTGGGGGTGCCTGATATGTGTGTGGCTCCCTAATCATCCCTTCACAGCCTCTTCCCAGTCACTGGGTTCTGTGTACTTTTCCTGGATTTTAATTACTTATTTTTGGATCCATCAAAGTATTTATTTTGTGATTTCTAAAGGTTATATTTTCCTAAAAAAACAGGTTTTTTTCTTCGTTGCTAACCCTCACCCAAGGATATTTTCCCATTGACTTTTAGGGAGAGTGGGGGGGAGGTGGAGAGACAAATACCCACGTGAGGGAGACACATCGGGTCCTCACCTTCCACAGGCGCCCTGACCAGGGCCAGGGGCCCAGCCTGCCACCTAGGTACATGGCCTTGACCGGGTCAAACCTGGGACCCTTCAGACCACAGGCTGACACTCTATCCACGGAGCCCAACCGGCTAGGGCAGTGGTCGGCAAACCGCGGCTCGCGAGCCACATGCGGCTCTTTGGCCCCTTGAGTGTTCTAACGCCACTTCTTCAAAATAGATTCGCCCAGGCCGAAAACCGACTTCTGCGCATGGGCCACGAAGTTTCAATCGCACTGTTGTGCGCGCCCACACGTGGTATTTTGTGGAAGAGCCACGCTCAAGGGGCCAAAGAGCTGCATGTGGCTCGCGAGCCGCGGTTTGCCGACCACTGGGCTAGGGCAAGCTATATTTGCTTTCAGTTGTTATTTGTCTTGACTTTAAAAATAAGTTTCAAGTGTTCATTTCTATGATACATGATCTGCAAATTGCGTTGTGTACCCACCACCCAAAGGCAAATCATCATTTTCTGACCCCCCCTAAAATACTGAAAGTGTGATGGGGGCGCTGACTGGCTGAGCCAGGCTGGAGCCGAGGAGCGCCTGCATCCTCACCAGCGGCTGGCCCTGAGGCTGCTGGGCCCTGTTCGGCCCCTGTGGCACGGGAGGGGCAGTCGGGCGAGTGGCCATCAAAGTCTTACCTAGAGTCACTGACCAGCCAAGAGACCCCAACCTTAGCCAGGTGGGGCCACTCAGGCCCAAGTTGGAGGAAGCCAGAGCCTAGCTCCTCCCAGTCCCTGGGCCATGTGCCCAAATGCTTCCTGCAACCCCTGTCCCCCTCCCACCCCCCAGTCCCAGCTTCTTCCCTGAAGGAAGAGCTGAACTGGCCAGGCAGCTGCCCCACCCACACCCGCTGGGCGCAGCCTGTAGTTAACCCTCCCCTACTGGGTGGCCCCCCCAATCCCTCCCTGCCGTCCCCAGGGAAACAGGCAGGGCTCAGGTGGTTTTCCTCCAGGGACGGGGTGCAAGCCCCATTGCTTCAGCGGGGACCTGGTGACCGAGGAGTAACTAAGGGTGTGAGGTCCGTGGGGCGGGCAGATTTCTCCCTGGTCCACAGGGTCATGATTCTGGGGCCTTGCCCTCCTCCATCACCTACCTTCCTGGGTCTCCTCTGGCATGATGGGTGGGCAGTCAGGGCCCGATGTCAGCCCCAGAAGCAGGACAGGATGGAGGCAGCAGTGGCTCCTCGAAGCCGGGGAAGGCCTGGCTGCCTCCCAGCTCGGCCCAAAATAAGCCTGAGCTCAGCCCACTGGGCTATATTTAGAGGGGAAGGAGCAGTGACCCGCGTGGCCAGTGTGGACTCTTGGCTGGTGGTGGAGCCCGGACCAGGGCAGGCTTCCACCAGTGCCTGTGCCCAGGGGCTTCCCGGGGAACCCTGTCACTCCCATCCATCCGCCAGCCGGAGCCTCAGGCACACCTCCAGCAGCACCCCACGCGGCAGCCAGGACATGGGGGCCCTGTGCATCTCCACCCGCGAGACCCCGGCCCACAGCTGGGTGGTCTCCAAGCAAATGTGGGATAAGCACCCACCACCGTGTGACCTGCTGGCACCAGGGACAGGGTGATGGGCAACCGGAGCCCAGTGCCGTGAGGGCTCGGAGAACCCTAAACGGGCGCAGATATCCCCACCCAGGCGGGCAGCCGTGCAGCTCAGTGGGAGGACCTAACCTGAAGGCTGGTACGTTATTCCTAAGCCTCGAACCCCGTGTGAAGGACTGTCCGTCTGACCTGTGTTCTCACCTGCAAATAGGAAGGGCGTGGTTCCTCCTGCCAGAGCACAGGAGCCTGGGAGAGCCACCCGACTGGTGCTCAGTGTCTGGGTCCTCTCCCTTCACAGGAGGCTGCCCGAGGGTGCAGGGCACCGCCTACCCCTGAACGGAGAGAGTGGCGAGCGTAGGGCCCACCCTGGGCTGTCAGATCGGTCACTCCTTCCCAAAGGGGACAAAGCAGGACTGTGGGGCTCTGCCTCCCAAAACACCCCAAACCGTTACTCCGCTGTCTGACACTGGCCTCCTTGACTCTTCTTTTCCATATATTTTTATAGATTTCCGAGAGGAAGGGAGAGGGGGAGAGAAACATCAATGATGAGAGGGAATCATTGATCGGCTGCCTCCTGCACACCCCCCACTGGGGATCGAGCCCGCAACCCAGGCCTGTGCCCTGACCAGAATCGAACCCAGGACCCTTCAGTCCACAGGCGGACCTACACCCTATCCCCTGAGCCAAAGGGCCAGGCGCCTCCGTGACTTTCCTAACAGCGAGCCTGTGCCCACTTCCGGCCTTTGCACTGCCCCTTCCCGCCGGCCGTTCTGCCCAGACGCCCCCATGGCTGCTCCCTGTCATTTAGCTCAGACGTCACCCCCTTGTGAGGCCCTTCTGCCCACATCGCCCACTTTCATTTTCGCCAGAGCACGGAGCCCAGAAGTGGTACCAATGAGGATCTACTGTGCATGTCCGCATCTCCACAGGCCCCCGAGACCCGCTCAGCCACAGGGCGCCCCCTCCCACCCCACCCCCCCAGCATCCTCAGAGGACACAGGCCCCAGACTGCCAGGGAGGTGCCCGAGGCCACACAGGAGACCTGGACCGCGGTTGTGTGCTGGCCACTCCGGGTCCGGGATAAATAAAGTGTTTATTGCATTAGTACAGCGGCCCCCGCCCGCCCCGCCCGCCCCGCCCTTCACCGCTCTCTGCTCCCGCCCGGGTCCCCATTCCGGAGCCCCGCTTCTCTCCTCCTCCGACCAGCCGGCCCTGCGTCCGGTGGGCCGCCGCGCCCGGGGCCACACTCAAGGGTTATCCTGTTAATAAATACGCCGCGCGGCTGCCCCTCGGCCAGAGCCGGTCGGTCCGTGCCCGCCCCCCGCTGTCTGTGTCCCTGGGTCCGTGCGCCCCGTCTCCAGCCCGTCGTCTCAGCTCCCGGTTCCCGGCGCGGAGCGGGCCGCGTCACCAGTGCGCTGCGCTGCGGGGCCCCCGCTCGGCGCGCGGCTCCGGGACGTGCGTCCGCCGGTTGCGCCCCTTCCTCCGCGGCTCGGGCGGCGCGGGCTGCGGCCGGCACATGCGCAGGGAGCTCCCGCCGCCGCCGCCGCCCGGCTCCACCAGCTGCAGGAAGTCCCGGTACCAGAGCTTGGGGCCCGGCGGCGCGACGGGCGCCTCCTCGCTGCGGGCCAGCCTCTCGGCCTGCGCGGCGCTCAGCACGTGCAGCACCAGGCGGCGCAGCGGCCGCGAGAAGCCCTGCTCCACCGCCGCGCACAGGTAGGCGCCCGCGTCCGCGCGCCGCAGCCCGCGCAGCAGCAGCCCCCGCGCCGTGCGCTCCGCGCGCTCCTCCGCCGGCACCTGCGGGCGGGCCTGCGTGAAGCCGGGAACGCTCTCCCGGCCCGGCGTGGGACAGGGGGGTGTGGGACGCGAGGGGCGTGGGTGTGGGGCGGGAGGGGTGTGGGACGGGAGGGGCGTGGGACGGGGGGGGTGTGGGACAGGGGGGCAAGGTCGACGGTGGCCGAATGAGAGCGGCCAAGGGGCGCGCGCAGGTGCACATCAGAAGGCCGGGTGCTGGCGGGCCGAGGTGTTCAGGTGGGGAAACCCGAACCCGGTGGGGTTCTTCTGACTGCGGGGGGCGGGTCAGGACTCTCCATAGGCGGGGCTTTTCTCGAGTGTGTGTGTGTGTGTGTGTGTGAGAGAGAGAGAGAGAGAGAGAGAGAGAGAGGGAGAGGGAGGAGGGAGGAGGGAGAGCGAGAGGTGGGAGCGGGAGCGGCCAGGAGCCCGGTCTGCAGGAACGGCCTCACCTGGAGGCGGGGCCAAGCTGGACGGAAGGGGCCGGTGGGCGGGGCCTCACGGGCGGGGCGGGGCCTCAAGTAGGTGCGGGGACGGGCCCCATCAGTCAGGGCTGTGGGCGGGACCAGGGCTCGGTGGGCGGGTTCCCCACCCCACGCCTCCCTCCCCCCGGGCTCACCGGGGCGCTGGCCCCCTGCCCTGCGCGCTGGAAGGTCCACTCCACGTGCGCCTGCAGCGAGCGGGGCTCACACTCCAGGAAGGCGCTGCCGCCCTCCACCCCGAGCACCTTCCGCTCCTGCAGCGCGGGGCGAGCCGAGTCTAGGGAAGGGGACGGTCCGATTCAGGCTGGCCGGGCGGCCGGGCGGCCTCAGGGGTGAGAGGCGGCGCCGCGGCTGGGCACTCACCCCCGGAGCACAGCGTCCTGGGGTCGCCGTTCTTGATGTCTTGCCGCCGGAACCGCCTGGAGAGGGGGTGGAATGGGAGCCCCCTGAGCCCTGCCTTTCACGGGACTCCCGCCCAGCGCCCTCCGGGCCAGCCCTGCCCACCTCTTGGCACTGGGCTGGAAGCGTGTGCACGCGGCCCCGTCCCAGGCGCAGTAGGGGTCCCGCGCCAGGCAGCACTCGGCGCAGGCGCGGCCGTGGGCGGCGCAGCGGTACAGCGGGACCTGGGCCACCGCGCTCCGGGAGGCCACGTACAGCTGGTGCTAGGGGGCACGAGGGGCGCCAGGCTGACCGCGGCTCCTGTGCCCACCCCCACCGGTCCGGGGTCTCTCCCCCACTCCACGGATGAGAACACTGAGGTCTCAGGTCACGCGGTCTAACTGAGGCAGAGCCTACATTCAAACCCAGGGCTCCAAACTACCAGGGAGGCGTGTGGTGGGGGCTCCCGGGCACCCCCTTGCCCATTCCACTCCTGAACCTTCTGGTCACTTACCCTCTTGGAGGAGATTTGCATGCTGGTGACAGCGGCAGAATCCTGAGAGGGAGAAGGGGTGCTGGGGACTGGGGCTGAGGGGGGTGGGGGGGTGCCCTGATGACAGGCGCTAGGCCTCACCTCAAACACGTGCAGCTCCTCCAGGAGCAGCCCCTGGTCGCTGGGCCGGCTGCCCTTGGGGACCGAGATGACCTTCAGCACGGTGCCGGTGTCTGCGGGGTGAGAGGGGCGGAGCCGGTGTCCCTGACAGCCAGGCCCGGGCTCTCTTCCCGCCCCCTCGGCGTGGGGGGTCGGTGGGGAGCCTGGGAGACAGAGCCGGGGCACAGCCCAGGGAAAGGCGGAGAGGGGGCCGAACCAGCGGCGCTTCTAACAGCCGCCGCCGGACGGTCTGCCGGAGGCCACGGCCGGAGGCTGACCTGTGCCGATGAAGAGGACGTCGTAGTGGCCATCCGCAGCTGCTACTCGGTCTGCAACGATCTGGGTGAAGGTGTACCCGGCACCCACTTGCAGGAAGAGAGGGCGCCCCCCCACGGGCAGGATGGAGTTGTACATGAGCGGGTGGTTCCGGGCAAACTGGATGACGTCATCGGGAAAGTCCTTGGTGGAACTGAAGGTACCGAACGTCTTGCTGGGGCACTAGCGGGGGAGGGGGCCCGGCGGACGTGGTGTGAGGGCTGGTGGGCAGCCCTCCACAGAGGCCTCCCAGCCCGGAGTGTGTGGGGGTCGGGGGGTCGAGGTGGGGGTCAGGGGTGGGGGACTGGACAGAGCCCCGTCTGGGAAGCTGAGGAGACACGGCCTTCCCCGGAGTAGCCCTGCCTGATGCAGGTGACTTTTCCCACCATAACGAAAGGCAGACGCCACATTTAACCGGGAAACCCAGGCCACGTTCTCCACCCTGAGGCAGTGAGTGGGTTGCGGGGGGGGTCCCTGGGCTACGTACCACGCCAGGCCGGGGGTACGGGACGCGGCCCTGGTAGGCCACCCACTGGTGCGTGGGCCCCTCCTTGTGTGCAAAGGGCCCCAGGAAGGCCCGGCGCACGTCGCTCATGCTGTACACGCACACGGCCGAGCCCTGGAAGACGCCGCTGCGGGGAGGGGAGGACGAGGATGACGGGCCTGCGGAGCCAGGCTGCCCTGCGCGGGGCCCCCTCCCGGCCCTCACCTGGACGTGGAGAAGACGGCGTAGAGCAGCGGGGCCCAGCGCTCCCTGGACGGCAGCAGGAACACGTCCTCTGTGGGGACGGGGCCTCGTTGGAGGAGGGCACCCAGCCCGGCCGGCCGGCCAGGCTCCGGAGCCTGGGCCCCTGCCCCCCGCCCCCCGCCCCATCCTCCACGCCTGGCACTCACGGAGCTGGTCAAAGTGTGTGTCCCCCTCGACGCCCGGCACGGAGCACACCAGCCTCGCCTTCAGGAACGTGGTCCACTTGTTCACCAGGCTGCGCTGGCCGCCCACGTCGTTCTGCGGGGTCAGTTGGAGGGGATGAGGGCCGCGCCCCAAAGGCGACGGGGTGGCGCGGGGTCCGCGGATGGGCTCCGGGACTCCTCACCCGGCAGATCTGGCCGACGCGGGACACGGACCGGCGTCCCAGTGCCTGCGAGGCCTCCACCGCGGACTCGCGGAAGAAGAAGTAGATCTTGTCATCGTCCGGGTTCTCGCTCTCCGGGATCCAGAAGACCTTCATGAATTTGGGTTCTGGCCGCAGGAAGAGGTGTGGGGTCAGCGCGGTCACCCGGGTGCCGCCTCCCCCTCCTCTCACGCAGCAGGTGGGGCAGCATCTGAGAGTCCCCAGCCTCTAGGACCAAGTTCAGATGGTGCGCGGCGGGCAGAGTCCTGAAGAGCAGGGCCTGCGAGTCAAGAAGCAGCCACAAGAGGGCAGCAGAGGCCGGGCCGCCTGGGCAAGCAGGAAGCGGGATCCCGCCAGTGGCAGCCCTCTCGGGGGTTCCCCAGGCCAGTGGTTTGAGAAAGGGCGGAGATGGGGTCTCCGGTTTTACCTTCACTCACGAATCTTATTCTCTAGCAGGAAGCAGAGACGCCTGTTGCAAACACTCTGCCGGTCCCATCGCCCAGAGTAAACTACCCGGCCCCTCGTCATTGCTCTCTTCAGAAATCTGTTCCTCGGCGTGTCCCTGCCCCAGGACCTTTGCACTGCTTGTGCCCTCTTCTGGAATGCTCTTCCCTCAGTCCTGCTGCACGCTGGGGATTAGCTCACACCCATGCTCACAGAGCGGCTTCCTTTACCCAACCTTGTCACCTTTCCCTCCTCCCTGAGCTCTCCTTGGTCCATGACCACTGTGGTCGGTGTTGTCGTGTGAGGAGGTCTGTGAACTCAAGGAGCGCGTGATGCCTGTCTAGCCTTCCCCGCAGGCTGCCACGTGGTAGGACTTGGTGAGACCTGGCTGCCTGCGCATGCTCACTTCCTCAGCACCTGTTCTGATGGGGATGAGGGTCCCTCCTGCCCCCCACCCCCCGCCCCAGCCTCTCACCATTGAGCCAGCGGGAGTCGTGTGGCTCAGTCCGAGACTCAGGACGCTGGCCCAGGCTGCGGAAGATGGTGAAGTCCCGGCCCATGAGGTCTGCGGCACCCCGGAATACAGCTCTTCCCCTGCAGACAGGGCCAGGGCTCAGCCACCCCCCAGAGTGGGGCTGAAGGCTCTCGGCTGGGGGGCCGTGGAGCTCTGGGGCTCGTGGGGGACCCCTGGGCTCTAGGGAGGGCCTTGGGCTCTGTGAGGTTCCGGAGTCCTGATGGACTCACCCACCAGCACGGAGGCGGCGCGGTGCCTGGGGTCGTACGGACTCTTGCCCTTGCCATCCTCCAGCCTCCGCAGGTCCAGGCGGAGCACGGGTTCCTGGGGGGGGGGGGGAGCGGGGTGTCACTGCCGGGCCCTCCTTCCCCTCCAGCCCCGCCCCCCACCTGCTCTGGCCTTACCTCGGGCCGGTGGCCCACCTCCAGGAAGGCACAGGTCGGGTGGAAGGCGCCGGTGCCGCAGGCCAGCACGTGGGAGCGGTTGTAGGCGTGCAGCAGCTTCACGAAGTTCATGCACTCGGTCTAGCGGGCAGCCCGGGGCGGGACGGTGAGGCCCCCCGGGAGGCGGCCTTCAGGGGTTCCCAGCTCTCCAGGGCACCCCACCTCTTCCTTTCTTTTGCATCAGCTCAGGCAAGTGCCCACATGGGCTCCAGGGACCTGTGGGTGACCAGCCAGCCCAGCCCCCCGCCCACCAGAACGGGCACACGGGGAGCAAAGGTCCGTGTTGGCCTGTGACTCAGGCCCCAAGAAGCGTCACATGAGCCCCCACTCTGACTCACTACCTCCCGCCTCGGCCACCTCAGCCCCCTGCCCCCATCCGGCCGAACAGACAGGCCTCTGTCCTGTCTCAGCGCTGCCGCCCGTGGCGCGGGGCTGACCCTCTGCTCCCCCCGCAGCCGCCACTCACACCAATGTCCTTCCCGGCCCAGTTGCACTCCTCGCGCCACTCCACAGGCGCCGGCCAGGCCAGCTGGGGGGGGGGGGGGCACAGGTCAGGGACGCCGGTGCTCGGGGCTGGGTGTCCCTCAGGCTCCAACCCCCCCCCCCCGCCCCGCATCGGGAGCGGGCTCCGGGCTCCCTGGGCACCCGCAGGGGCCGGCGCACCTTCTTGGCGCGCTTGCCGATGTTGTCCAGGCAGGGAGGCCACGTGGTTCTCGGCGCCCACGAACAGGCGCCCGCGCTCCTCGTCCACCAGCAGCGCCTCGTAGCAGCAGGTCCTGGGCAGCCGGAAGGTGCGGAGGCCGTGCTGGGCCTGGAGCTCTGCGGGGGGGAGGGGGGGGACCCTGAGGACACGGCACTTCCTCCCCAGGCCCAGTCTGTCTCTCTCAGGCTCACACACACGTGAATTCACACGCACGTGAGCTGACACCCGCGAGGGCCCACCCAGGTGCACAGCTCCCAGGTGGGCAGTGCGGGCCGCCCCCCCCGCGCCCCGAGGGGAAGGCGGGCTGACTCGGGGCGTGCTCCCACAGCAGTGTCTCCGGCAGCGCACTGGGGGGCCGGTGGCTCCGGGGAGGCCAGGATGGAGGGGAAGGCGGAACCGACTCCCCAGTCAAGTGCGGGCTCTGCCGTCCTGCCAGGAGCCTGGCTCCGGGCCCAGCGGCCGCTCCGGGCAGGGGCGGGGAGGGGCTCTAACGGCTTCCCTGGGAGCAGGGGATGGTACAGAGGCAGGACCTGTTGCCATGGAGACCGAGGGGTCTTCCTGGAAAGCAGAGGGGAGTGGGGCCGGGACAGGGTGAACTGGCGATGGCCTGGGGGGGCTCCCGATCCCGGCGCAGGTGGCAACCAGGTCAGGGTGGCGCGGCCGCGAGCAGCGCCCGCCCGCCCGCCCTGGGCCCCTGCCCGCCAGGTGCGCCTACCTTGGAAGGAGAAGCGGAGGCGGGGCGGGCTCGGGGAGGCCGCCCCCCGCACTGCCGTCCAGAGCAGGACCAGGGCTGCGATCATGGCGGCCCGCCCGCCGCGCCGGCCCGGGCGCTCAGGGTGCAGCAGGCGCCGGCCGGCGAGTGCTGTGCGAGGAGCCTTGAGCCGCCCTGGACTCTGCCCCGGGATCTGGGGGAGAAGGAGTCGTAGCGAGGGCGAGGGCCGGGGCGAGGGCGCGCTGGGGGAGTCCGGGATCAGGGTTACAGCCCCAGGGGCAGGCGGCTGGGGGCGCATTCCGCTTCCGAGCCCTCCCTCCCTGGAGGGTGCCCGGCCGGCCACAATCACAGGCACACCACGCGGGGCACACCCTCGGGGTCACCCACACTGGCAGGCACCCGCCCACCACGTCACCCTCCCCAGAACCCGGCCCTCCCGGAGCCTCGCTCACAGGCATTCATTCACACACGGGGCTGCTTCACGCCAGCCTGGGACGTGGCTGGGGACAGGGGGGACACGGGCCAGGTCCCCGTGCCCGAGGGACTCAGATCGGCGGGGTCAGCGGGTGCCAGTGCCTGAGAGCAACAGGAGGGGGCTCAGGTGGCTGCGCCCACAGCCCAGGGCCGGGCCTTGGGGGCGGGAGCCCGCGAGTGTGGATGTCCCTGAGGGTCCCTTTGTGTGTCTGCACTGCACGTGTGTGTGGTGTGTGTACATGCACGAGGCCACGTGGCATGGGCGTTTATTACACATGTAGATATGTGGCGTGCATGTGTGTGTGCACACGGCATTGTCTGCGTGTTTATGCGGTGTGTGTCCTGCGTGGTGTGTGCACTTCATGGACGTGTCTGTATGTCACAAGTGTATGTACGTGTGTGCACATGCTGTGTGTGTGGTGTGTCTATCTGGACATGCAGGTGAGCAAAAACACCCGCAGTCCATCACTGCCTTCAACCGGAGACACTCCTGGACCCCCTGCTCAGAGGAGCCCAGGGGCTGGCAGACTGCGGGGGATGGGGGGCTGTGGGGATGGGGGGCTGATGGGATGGGGGGCTGATGGGATGGGGACCTGATGGGATGGGGACCTGATGGGGATGGGGGCTGATGGGATGGGGGGCTGATGGGATGGGGACTGCTGGGTGGGGACCCGATGGGATGGGGACCTGATGGGATGGGGGCTGATGGGATGGGGGCTGCTGGGTGGGGATTGCTGCATGGAGGGAGCAGCCGGCTGAGCGGGCCTCTCTCCCGCCCAGAAGTGGACTGGGCTGGTCACACAGAAACTCTGAGCTCAGACTCAGACCCAAGAGGGATCAAGCAGGAGAGCCAAGGGCCTGAGGCAGCCTCTCCCCAGCGAGGGCAGCCCGCCCGTCCCCTCCGGAGCCTCCCCCCCCCCCCCCCCCCCGTCCCCTGCCCTCAGCCCGGGTCTCCCCACTGGGAGCCCCTCCACCGCTCTGAGCCGGCGCCCTCCTGGACCCAGCTGGGCCAGGCTCGGGCAGGCTGCGCAGGTGCCGGCCCAGAGCCCTGGGTGGGCAGGTCCTGGCGTGGGATGGGGCGGGGGCACAGCTGCGGAGGCCCGTTCCAGACCCCTCCCCGCACCCCTGCCCAGCTCCGTCGCTCGCGGACCTCTCCCATGGCCCCCCATGCCGGCCCCCTCCCTCCTTCCCTCCGCTGACACTTGCCGCTGCCTCTTCTGGGCTGGGGGACCCAGCCGCCTCCCCAGTGGCCACCGAGAACTCCAGCACCCCCGCCCCTTCTCGCTCTGGAGAAGGGGAGAAGCCAGGGGCCCAAGGGCACCCTCCGACGGCCCCTTTAAGGAGCAGCCCCCGCCCCCACCAAGCCAGCCACCGCCCCACGCGCGCGTGCGCGCCGTCAAGTTTACGGGGCGGGCAGATCGGGTGACTGGGCAGGCAGCCTGGACGGCTGAGACGGTGGCCAGTAGCGCGGGCACAGGGGGGAGGGAGAAGGGACGACACCCCGTCGGGGCTCAGAGCCATAGGGCACCCCAAGCAGCGAAAGGGGGGCTCCCAGTCCAAGCAGAGGAGGAAGAAGCAGGCAGAGGGGCAGCTGGTAGGGTCACCCCTGTCACCTGTCCTCCACAGCTGGGGCGCTGGCGGGGGCAGGGGCCCAGGAGCCAGCTGGGATGGGAGGGTTGGGGTGGGGGAAGGGAAGGGCGTGCTCAGCTGGGCCCTCAGGACCAGTCCCTGTCCTTCCTCTGCACGTGGGCCAGGCCCCTGCCACCTGCTGGCCGTGGTCTGGGCGGGAGGAGGGCCAGAGCGGACAGGGTCGGTCTCACTCTGCACCCAGGGTCTGCCCTGCCGCGCCACCCCGGCCTGAGGGAGCGGCCTCCCGCTTCGGGGTCCCGCACCCCTGCTGGGAGCCGAGGGCGCCTGTGTGGGCTCTGGGACTGTCTTCTAGGTTGAAACGGGGAGGAACCGCCCCTCGCCCAGCGCCCAGCAAGGTACCCAACGGGGCGCGGGCACAGCGCCGGCTCCTGCCCCCGGGGCCTCGGTTGGGAAGGTCAGGGGGCTCGGCTTGAAGCTGGGTCTGGTGGACACCCTGTCTGGGGGCTGAATGTCGACAACAGTGAGTGGGGACCTCAGGCCCAGCTGGGGGGACATGCCAGGACTTCCACGCCCCCCCCCCCCCCGCCAGGCATCCTCCCGGAATGGCCCCAAGGCTGGTCAGCAGCGCCCCGGGGTCAGCGAGGGAGGCGGTGGCTGCCGGGTGCCCAGCCAGAGTGGGGTCACGCCCCTTCCCTGAGCCTGGGGCCTGGCTGGCTGGCTGGCTGGCAGGGAAGGGTAGGGTCAGTGGGAGAAGGAGGGGTGCAGGAGGGACACACCCTGCATGACCTTCAGGGCTTCCAGGACGCACCTCGCCCTCCGCCCAGGCTCTGTGCCTCGGACCTGGGCTGCCCCCGCCCCTTGCAAGCAAACAAAATTCTTTGGCTGTTTACAGTGTTCCGCCCAAGCAGCCAAGATCAGCAAGTGCTTTGGGGCCCCCCACCCGCACCGCTGTGCCCCTACCTGCCCCACGGCTTTCGGGTCTTCAGGCCCAGGGCCAGCCCCTGCCCATTTGCCCAGCCCTGTGGTCCTCCTGAGAAATGGGACCAGGCCCCCCACTCCCATCTTCCCAAAGCCCTGGGCTCAGCGCGCCGCCCGCCAATGCCAACGGGCTGGGCTGCCCCTGGGCCCCGAGACCGGCCTCGCCCTCCTTCCTGCCGATGGCCGATGTGCCCCCTCCCCTGCAGGAAGGGCGACCCCCAGGACGGGAGCCAGGTTGTCCCGGCCCCCCATGGTGTCCTTCCTGCTCCTCAGGCCCAGGTGTAGGCCAGGCCCTGGGCAGGGCCTCATGCGGACACTGGGAGCAGGGTCAGGCTGCGGTCACCTGGGGCTCTGGGAGTCCCCCAGGATTCTGGAATCAGGCAGCCCGGGCCTGGGTCCCCACAGCATGGGACAGACCAGCATGGAGGCAGCTAAAGGCCCTCCCCCTGCCTGCACCCCTGCCCTGGGCCACCCCGGCTCCAGGGCCTCCGTGGGCCAAGGCCTGCCTGGGTTCTCGCTTGGTGCCGCCTGGGAGTGGCAGCGGCTGCCAGGCTTCCCCTTTTCCTTCTGGAAATGACTGGTTTGTTGAGCCAAGTCCCAGCACCTGCCGCCCCACCCGCACCGCCCGCCGGGCCTGCCCCGCACCGGCCTGGCCTCTGGGTGCTGGGCGGGGGCGGGACTTCCCTCTGAGCAGGGCTGCACCAGCCCTCCGCGCCGGCCTGGCTGGGCCACCTGGGCCGCACTCACACCTGCTTTAGCCATCAGGCTGCGCTCCCTCCCGCGTGCTCCTCGGGTCACGTGGCACTGGGATGGGCTCCCTGGGGACTCAGGCATGGGGGGGGGGGGCGCTGGAGAGAGCCTGAGGCCTACATCCCCCCGACACGCTGCCACCCCAGGGGGTCTCCCCACCCACCCCCGCCTGGTCTCTGCGCTCCCAGGGGGCCCCTGGCCCACCTTTTTGGAAAGATCAGCTCCTCCCTTCCTTGCCCGTTGCCCTGTCCTTCTGAGGGCCATGTCAGAGCTGAGGTGGAGGGGCCGAGGGCGGGGCCGCCAGGAACCCTGGGCCTCCGGCTGCGGCCCTGCCCCCACCGCTCCGCCCCTACCCTCCGCCTCCTGCACATTCCTCCCCGGCTGAGGTCAGCCCCTCCGGGATGGGCAGCCCCCCCCCAGCAGCCACATCACAGCTCTTCACTCACTCCTGTTTTCCTCATTGCCCAGCGAGGGGGGCCGGGGGGCCGGGGGTGGGGCCTCCCTCTCCCCTCCTTCTCCACAGCCTGCGGGGGGGGGGGGGGGGCGGGGAGGCCTGCCAGGAATGCGGCCACAGTGGACGCGGTTGCCCCTACACTCATCAGCATACATTAACACTTCACTACACTCCCAGGAGGGCTGTTGGGGGGCTCCAGAGGCTCTGGCGGGTTAGGGGGGCAGGGATCGACCCCCTAGGAGCCGGGGAGGGACGGAATGAATCCTGACACCTCCGCTCCCAGGCTGTGCGTCCCCCGGGGAAATGGAACCTCTCAGATGCTCCCCTCAACCCCTCACTAGTCCTGCGGCTGTGAGCCTGTAAGGGGGGGCGGGGGGGCTGGCACACTGGGCATCCTGCACATCCAGGCCCGGGCCTCGAGGAGGCCCTTCCCTTCACCTCCTCTTCCCGGCTTCTCCTGTCCCCTCTCTTCCCCGTCTTGCCCTACGGCCACCAAGCCCCCCACTCCTCTACCCCCACCCCCTGAACCTCCTTCCCTCCTCCCCTGGGGACTCCTCAGTCTTCCTGCTCCACCGATGCCACCCCCAGCCCTGCCCAAGCCCACCCCCCACCCCTACCCCCACCCCCACCCCCAGCTCTGGAAGGCCCTTCAGTCTTACTGGGGACAGGCCCCGCCTCCTCCCCCTGCAGCCTGACCCCTTCACCCTGCCCCCGGCTGTGTCCCGGGTCTTTCTGCCACTCCCCCCCCCCGCCCCCCGTGGCCTCCCTTCCTCACGCCCGCACATCCCCTGACTCAGACTTCATGAAGTTGGGGGCCCAGGCTGTAGCCTGGCATTCGCACCACCCGCCTGACCCGGCCCTGGCCGGCCTGCCAGCGCTCCAGCCTCCCCACGGCCGGGGCAGCAGCTCCTTCTCGGCCAGGACTTTGCCGCCGGGGCTGTGCCTCCGCTGCCGGGCCCGCCCCTCTGCCACCTGCTGTCCTCCCCGTCCCCGTCCCCGTCCCCGTCCCTCCCCTCCGCGCAGCCCTTTCCCTACGCAGCCCTGACGCCTGGAGCGGGCGAAGCTCTGCCGAGCTCCGGGTTCCCGCAGCTCTCAGCTGCCCTCACGGGGCCCAGGCCCAGGACGCCGGGGCCGGGGGAGTGCCTGCAGGGAGCCCCCCGCCTCCAGGGCCGGTGGAGCCCACGGAGGGATGGGGGCTAATGGAGAAGGGACATCTCGCCTGTCCTCGGCCCTGCACCAGCCCCTCACCCACAGCAAGGTCAGAAAGCAGTCAACAGCTTCCCGTCGATGGCAAACTAATTTTTCTAACCAAGATCACCTGTGGGCTGTAGCGCCGACCAGGGGCAAACCGGCAGGGGGAGAAAGTGGTCCACGGCCCTGCCCCCTGCCCCCTGCGCCCATCACCGGGGGACGGACTGAGGGGCCGAGTGGCTGGCGGGCATGGACACACATATCCCAACTGGCTTGAGGCCCACCTGGGTGTGTGGAAGCTGGCACTCCCGAGGGGCTGGGGGAAGGCAGAGCCTCACGGCAGGGACGAGGCCCCTGGAATCTTTTGGGGCAAGAGACAGGATTGGGGCAGCTGTGTGTGCGGGGCCTGGGCCCGGAGCTCAGGCGGCAGACGCTGCAGCCCTGCCCCACCCTCTCCCTGACTGAGGGCCGCTGGGTGGCTGCAGTCGCGTTGCGGCTTGACGCCTCCAGCCTTGGTGGCCGGCGTGGCACCCTGGGTGGGGGAGAGGGGCTGCTCGGAGAGGCGAGGAGCTTTTCCTGCTTCCGGACGAGCCACCACCACGGGGCCGCCCGGGACGTGGTCAGGGCCTCCTCCAGGCCTCGCAGCCCCCACAGCCTCAGAGGCCCCGTCCCTAAGGAGGCCCCTCGGTCCTCAGCCGGTCTCTGGGCCTCGAAGCACCTGCTGGGGGGGGGGGGCGGGGGGGTCTGGGCCAGGGGAACTGGGAGTGGCTGCCCTCTTCCTTCGGGCCTCTGACTCAGAGCTTGTCTCTCTGTCTTCCCCGTTGACCCCTCGGGACAAATGGGTTGAGAACACCCTGCTGCCGCCCAGCAGCAGCCCCAGCAAGTGTTTGGAGAGGAGCCCTCTGGAAGGTGGGTCAGCCTTGGGGCGGTCTCTCTGGTGGGTGACAGCCCCCTCCCCCCGCACACTGGGACCCGCGCTGGTCTGGGAGCAGGAGCTGGGTCCCTGCCTGCCGAAGGTGCCAGGCCTCGCAGCTGCTGCCGCCCGCGGGTGGGGCTGGAGGATGGGCGTCCTCGGGCTGGGGCAGCTCGGGGGGCGCTGAATCTCTGCCTCCCCTCCCCCAGCTGCTCCCAGGGACCGGGCAGACACAGGCAGTGGGGGGGTCCCCAGGAGGCAGCCTCACGGAGTCCCTCCTATTGGGGTACAGGGCACCTGGGATGCCCTCAGCCTGCCACCTCCACGGCTGGGAATTTCCCAACTGCCAGGGACAGGGAGGCATTGAGGGGCCGCCCCCGCCAGCGCCGGGACAATGGGGCCTTGTGCCCCAGAAGTGGGAGCAGGAAGGCCACGGGCAGGTGGGGGGAGTGGTCTGCACCCAGGCGGCCCTGCTGGCCAGGACCCCACCCAGGACCACTGCCAAGCGGACAAGGGGATCTTGGCCAGACCCCGCGTGGCCCACCCAGGGAGGGAGGCGCTGGGTGCGCCCGGCAGACAATGCCGGCCCTCAATGGTCCCTCTGTGCAGGGTCCCCCCGAGGGAAGAGAGGAACCCACTCCTGGCCGCTTCCTGCTGGCAGGCCTCGCTGCTGGGGGCACCGGGCCCGCCCTCCTGGGGCTCAGGGGTCCGGGCCTGGCCGCGGGGGTTGGGGGGAGGCAGGGATGCCAGTTTGGGGGCGGGACCTGCCCTTGTCTGTCAGCCCTCAGGCTGCGGGAGCAGGAAAGGCCCGGGAACCGGCGGGGCGCGGCCGGGGCGCGTTCATCTCCTTCCGACGGGGCGGCGGCTGCAGCCTCTCTTCTCCCGCCAGCATCGGGGGACCCCCAACCCCCCGGCTTCGGGGCGCTGGCAGGTGTGCGGAGGCGGGGTCCCGGCCCCGCCCGCTCTCCCCTCTCCGCCCTCCCCGCCTCCACGGCGCCGACCCCGACCCGGGGCGCTTTGTCCCGCGGCGAGCCCGGAGCCCCGCGGCCCCACAAAGCGGCCTTTGTGCCCGTGGCCTCCGCGGGACCCCGTGACGTCAGCCTCCGGGGCCCGCGCTGCGGGCGAAGGCGCCCTCTGGCGGCCGAGGGCAGCGGCGCGCCTCCCCGCCCCGCCCCGCCCCGCCCCGCCCCCGGGCCGGCTTCCGGACGGGCCCAGGCCGCGTGTCCTGCAGAGCTGGCCCGGCCCCCAGGCCCCCGCGGCCTTCAGCCAGTTCCCTTCTGCGGCCGCGTGGGGGCCCTCCGCAGCGGCCCGCCCCCGGAAGCGCCCGTTCCTGGAGCCCTGGCCCCAGTGTAGGTGAGGGTGGCCCCCGCCCACATCAGGTTTGGAGGGCACCTCTGGGCTGAGGACCCCACTGTCCCCAACTTGTCCATCAAGCCCACGGCGCCTCGGCTCTGGGCGGGGCTCTGGGCAACACGTCCGACTGGGAGACGGACACGGGGGGGGGGGGGTGCGGCCAGCTGGCCTGTGACCACACAGCCCCTGGGCCTTGGGAGTCTGTTTCCTGCCACCCCCCCCCCCCACCTCTCCTTGGAAATGTGCCCCCTGGCGCTCCAGCAAGGCGAGGATGCTGCCCCCAGGACACAGAGGTGCTGGGGAGAGGGGCGACAGACGGAGTGCGAGTCCTGGGCCTGACCCGGCAGCCCAGCGCCCGGGGCCCCACCGTGAGGCTGAGGGTCCGCACCACCATCGGCGTGGCACCAGCCTGGTCTCTGCCCCCCAAAGAAGGCAGCGGAGTTCTTGGTATTTTTCTTTCTACATTTTATTATTTCAAACCCGGTGAACAATTCCATAAAACGTGAAAAAAGCAAGGAAGTGTTCAACGCTGAAGGACCCGACCTGGGGAAGGGCACGAGGGGCGAGCCCCCAGCAGGCAGCGGCGGTTCCTAGGTTAGCGCTAAGGGCTGCGTGGAGGTTAATGGAGCCGGGCCGGCGGGACAGGCCTCTGTGAGGCTGGCAGCCCTCGGCCCGGCAGTGGGGGGGCGGGGGGCGCCCAGGGGCAGCCGGCAGAGGACGGGTGTAAACACACAGACACACTCAAGGCACGGAGTTGCTCGAATGGGGCTGGGGGGGAGCTGGTCAGGATCGGGCAGTTTTAAATAAGTTTTTCCTCTAAAAAGTTTTCTAAGTTTGCGATTTTTTTTTCCTTTCGTTTTTTAAAAAAGCGACGAGGATGAGCGGGTGGCCTGTGTCTCCGGAATGGTGGCGTCTCACGCTGCTTGTGCTTTTCCTTTGGGGCCTCCGAGCGGCGGAGCGGGTGGGGGGGGGGGGCAGGAGGCTCCCTGTAAACATCTGGCCTTGGGCGGGGGCCAGGGGCTGGGGCTGGGTGAAGCGGGGTCCCAGGCTGGCTGAGCTCCCCTCCCCCATCACAGGACAGGACAAGGGCTACACCCAGCACAGATGCCCAGGAAGGGGGCACCCCAGCTGTTCCCAGCACCTGGGACAAGGGCAGGCTTCAGACGGGGAAGCCTGTGGCACCCCTTTCCCCAAGTCTCGGGAGCTGAGGGAGGCAACGGGGAGCCAAGAACAGAGAGAGGGGGGAAGCGGTGGGGAGGGAGGTGGGGGGTGTGGTCCTCGTGCCCCCAACTTCCTCAGGAACTGGGGGAGCAGATTCGGCGACGGCCCTGAGGTGGGGGGCAGGCAGGGCACGGTCAGGAGGTAGACACTGTGTGACTCCTCCCACCCCGACAATGACCGCTCCTCTCCCACCCGCTCCTCTCCCACCGGCTCCTCTCCCACCCGCTCCTCTCCCACGGCTCGTTTACCAGGGACACAGCGGCCACCCAGAAGCCAGTGCCTGCTGCTGGGTTCCTTGGGGGAGGGGGTCTGAGCGCTGGCAGAGTCTTCCTGCCTCCCCAGGCCCCCGGGAGCCAGCCCCGCTCAGGACCCTCAAGGTCAGGACCCTCAAGGTCGGAGGCAAAGAGGGAGGAGCACAGAGCGGTCACTCTGAGCGGCAGTGGTGGCCCCGCGTCCTCCGGGCCGGCCCAGGGCCTGGTGGTGAGGAAGTGAGTTTTCTCCAAGGAGGGCCCAACAGCCCTTTGGCTCTGTCCCAGCGCAGACAGGCCCTTCTGGGGGGGGCCACGGGCAGCAGAGCCCCCGCCTGTGCTGCCTCCTCGGTGCCAGGCACTGGGGGGGGGGGGGCCCTCCTGACTCACCTGCCTGTGCGCCCCTCGTCCTCCGCTCCCATCGGGCACTCACCTGGACCCCTGCGTCCCTACTCTGGGCCAGTGGCCCTGCTCGGTCCCTCCCCAGCTCCCTGCCTGGCCCCGCCCTGGCCCCCCAACTCCCTGCCTGGCCCCCCAGTTCCCTGCCTGGCCCTGCCCTGTCCCCCCAAATCCCTGCCTGGCCCCGCCCTGTCCCCCCAACTCCCTGCCTGGCCCCCCAGCTCCCTGCCTGTCCCCCCCAGCTCCCTGCCTGGCCCCCCAGCTCCCTGCCTGGCCCCGCCCTGGCCCCCCAGCTCCCTGCCTGGCCCCGCTGGCTCACCGTCCCGCCAGGTCGGCTGCCCCTCAGAAGAGGCCGCAGTCCTTCAGGTTGTTCTTGATGATGACGTCGGTGACGGCGTCGAACACGAACTGCACGTTCTTGGTGTCGGTGGCGCACGTGAAGTGGGTGTAGATCTCCTTGGTGTCCTTGCGCTTGTTCAGGTCCTCGAACTTGCTCTGGATGTAGCCGGCGGCCTCCTCGTACTTGTTGGCCCCTGCGGGAGGCAGAGCGGTGAGGCCTGCCTGCGTGTGCCCACAGCAGACAGGGCGTGCGCATGTGCACAGGAGGAGTGTGCGCGCGCAGACACACCTGTGTGCGGGGGGATGCCCACGGGCACACGGAAGGGTCCGCCCCCAGGGTGGGAAGAAGGGCCCCCCACCTGTACGTCCCAAAAGCACCGGCCGGACCGAGGGCCCCACAGTGACCCTCTGTCCAGCAGGGGACGCTGCGAGGCCCAGCCCCACCTGTGTACTCGGGGAAGCAGATGGTCAGGGGGCTGTGCGTGATCTTCTCCTCGAACAGGTCCTTCTTGTTGAGGAAGAGGATGATGGACGTGTCCGTGAACCACTTGTTGTTGCAGATGCTGTCAAAGAGCTTCATGCTCTCGTGCATGCGGTTCTGGGGGCAGGAGAGCGCGGTCAGCCCCCCGCCTGTCCTCCCTGCCCCTCACCCCCCCGCCCCCCGTGGCCTCTCGGCGCCCACCATCTCCTCATCCTCCGCCAGCACCAGGTCGTAGGCGCTCAGCGCCACGCAGAAGATGATGGCCGTCACGCCCTCGAAGCAGTGGATCCACTTCTTCCGCTCCGACCGCTGGCCGCCCACGTCGAACATCCTGCGGACACAGGGCCCTCAGCTCCAGGGAAGGGAGGGGCTTCTGGGAGGGTCCCCGCGCCTTTCCTAGGTCGGCCACTGAGGACAGAGCCGCTCAGGGTGGGCGGCGACCCTCACGGACTCCACACGTGTCCCCTTCCCCCGCCTCTGGGCCAGGGAGTGTGTGGCCCGGCAGGGTCGGGGGGTCAGCAGGGCAGGGTCGGGGGGTCAGCAGAGCAGGTGAGCTGCTGGCAAGAGTGGGGCTGGGGGTCCAGGAGCAGCCCTGGGGGAGGTCCCTCCCCCGTCATCCCGGGCTGGCGCCCGCCTCTCCACCCTGCCCTGCCCGCTCACTTGAAGTGCAGGTCCTTGAAGGTGAAGTGCGTCTCCACGATGCCTGTGGTCTTCACCCGGGTCCGCAGCACGTCCTGCTGGGTGGGGATGTAGTCGCTCTGCGCGATGCGCTCCAGGTCGTTCAGGTAGCTGGAGGGGGGGTGGGGGCGTCAGGGGGGCCAGCAGGGGCCTCCTGACCTGCATGGCACTCGCTGCGCAGATGAGGAAACCTGGACCGGAATCCCTGGGCGCCCACCTGTCCATCAGGCCCGGGAGGGGCAGCTCGGTGCCTGTGGCCGGCCCAGCCCCGCACCAGGTCTGAGCCAGGCCTGCCTCAGCTGGGGGCCCGGGCGGTAGCGCTGCAGGTGCAGGGGTGGGAGGGGACAGATCAGCTCTCAGTGAGGGGCTCGGGACGCCAATCTGCAATTATGGGTCAGCTGTGGAGCAGCCTGGCGTGCCCGTGGATGCGGGGCTGGGCGGATGGGCAGTGGGCCGGCCAGGCCAGGGGGCTCCTGCCAAGCACCCACTGCACTGGGCTCCTGAGGGGCTTCGTGTGACCAGCTCCCTGATTAGCTCCCGACCAGGGCCAGCCTGCTGCCGGCCTGTGTCCTGCTGTGTCCGGGGCTGGTCCAGGCCGCCCAGGGCTGATGTCCTGCCCCTGGGGCAGGGCTGCCGGGCCGGCCTTGGTTCCCACCAGCAGCCTGGCCAGAGGGAAATGACCTCAGAGACACAGACAGAACAGAAAAACAGGAAGAGCCGTGGGGGCCGTGACGCATGTGCTGTCACCTCCACACCAGGCCCCGCCCCCTCCTGAGCGCTGGAGGCCCCCTGGGTGGCTCCACAGCAGTCCCTCCCTTCTCAATAGGAGGGCTCACCCCAGGGACCCGCTGCCCCAGGGCGGCCCTGGAGGATGGCTGAGGAGAGGGGCGTCCCTGTCCCCTGCAGTGTCCCAGTCCACCCCCACCCGCAGTGAAGGCATAAACCTGCCGGGAGAGCAGGGCCCGCGTTCACTGCTGAATCCCCACCCAGAACAGCCTGGGCACCCAGCGGGCGCTGACAGGAAGGAGAAGGGAACGGGGGAGGAGTGGGAAGTGGCCTGGCAGGCGGCTCGTGCCCGCCCTCTTTGAGGCCTGGGCACTGATTGACGGCCCACAGCTCTGCTGGTGCTGAGCCTGTGACCGTGGGAGGGCAGCACGGAGGCCCTGAGGCCCGTGTTTGGCTGAGACTGTGCAGCGTGTGGGGCGGGGGGTGGGGGTGCGCTCACAGGGGGTTCAGACAGACCTCTGTGAGGGCGGGGGCTGTCCACATAACGGCCAGGGCTCGGGGTCACGGCCAGTGGCATGCCTCCCACCCCTCCTGAGGCCCTGCCCGCGGAGGGCTCCGGGCCGGTGGGCAGTGGGGCATGGTATGTGCAGGCCAGGAGGAGGCGAGTACAGGGTCGCAGCCTATCTGGGGGGCACCGTCCACGGCCATGGGTGTCGCCCACAGCCCTGCAGCCTCAGCACCGCCGCCAGCCTGTCTGTCCTACTCCCCACGGGCACTCGGCGCCCTGCGCCAGGCGTGGCACGTGGCAGGTACTTCAGGAAAGGCGGCGAGGGCATCGTCCTGCGGGCTGGGCCTCCGGGGCTCCTGGGATCCCGTGACGCCCCAGCCGGTCCTGAGCTCAGCCAAGGGCCAGCAGGGTGAGCGCTGGGGTCCTGGGCTCCACCCACACACGTGTCACTGCCCAGACCATGCCCCCCCCGCCCAGCCAGCCTGAACTTCCCGTGACCGCAGGCCCAGTCAGCACTTTACCCCCGGGAGCTGGCACAGGCTGGGCCCTGCCCATCCCCCCAAGCCCAGGGCAGACTCCCCGGAGGCACCCCTCGCGGGCCCTGCCCCAGCGGCCGCCACCACAGAGACCCGAGGTGTCACTGCTTGGGGCTTGTCTGCTCCACTCGCCCGTGTCCCTGAAGCCGTGCCCAGGACCTGGCCCAGAGCCGGTGGCAGCAAACGCTCCTTTAGCACGACGGTGTGTGAGGACAGAGGAGACGCCGGCGGCCCGTAGGGGAGGGCTGTGTAAGCCCCTGCCTGGCCTCCTCCTGGCCTCTACATACCCTGCCTCCCGCCCCAAGCCAGCCCCGCAAGACCTGGGCTGACAGCCCCAGCGTCAGCGCCCAGCAGCCCGCCCCGCCCCGCCCCGCGGGCGCACTCACTAGGCAGCGGAGTCGTTGAGCTGGTACTCCCGGGAGCGGCTGAAGCAGGCCTGCACGCCCTGGTCGGCCCAGAGCCTCCGGATAACGCCGGACAGGTCCTCGGGGAGCACGCCCTGCTCCTCGGCCGTGCAGGACAGCGCAAACAGCTGCCGGGCGTCGTCCTGGGGACCGCAGGGGGGTCAGCAGTCACAAGGGCAGGCGGCCCGGGGACGGGGCCCAGGCTGGGGAGCCCTCGTACCGTGCGGGAGGGGTCGGCGAAGTCGATCTGCAGGTTGCCCATGGCTTTGACGATGGCCATGATGGACTGGGTGGTGTTGCTGTAGACCACCGCCCGGTACTGCCGGCATTCCTCCTCGGAGTAGCCGTCCTCATGGATGATCCTGGCACCAGGGGCGGGTTAACG
Organism: Cnephaeus nilssonii; assembly: GCF_951640355.1. NCBI lineage: Eukaryota > Metazoa > Chordata > Mammalia > Chiroptera > Vespertilionidae > Cnephaeus > Cnephaeus nilssonii. Next base: position 2,165,254 of record NC_137088.1, on the reverse strand, counting down.
GCACGGGCCACAGGGCGCGGCCACCTGGGGGCGGGGCCTGCAGGGACCCACTTCCGAGGGGATGGGACTGCCCCCCACCCCGGGCCTGAGGACGGGTGGCTGCCTCTGGGAGCGCCCTGGCCGGGCCCAGAAGAGGGGGGACCGAGGCTGGGAGGCCCGTCCACACCCAGCACTCACTTCATCTGCTTGACGATGGTGCTCTTCCCCGACTCCCCGGCACCTGGAACGGAGGGCGTGGGTCAGGGAGCGGCCGTGGGCTCCACGGGCCCGAGGGCCCCGCCGCCTGCAGCCCTGGAGGCCGAGCTCATCCTCCCACCAACTGCACAGGGAGATGGGGGCAGGCGGGGGAGATGGGGGCAGGCGGGCAGCAGAGCAGCAGAGCAGGCGGGGCCGTGTAGTCAAGGCAACCGAGACACTGGCGCCCTATAGTGGCCTCTCCCCAGACTTGGCCTCCCACAGCCCGCCGTGCTCCCCACGGCCTGCAGGAGTCGTCCTGCCATCGCACTGGCAGGCTGGCGCTGGCAGGAAGGCGCCCTCACGCTCCAGCCGGGCAGCGGCCTCCTCCCACACTCGGCGGAGCTGCCAAGGGCCCTGGGATGGGCACGGCGTCATGCTCTTGTCTCCAGACCTGGCCCAGGGCCAAGCCCTCTGCCTGCGGCGCCCAGGTCTGCCCTGAGCAGATGGAGACCGGGCCGGGGGCCGGGCAGTGTGACACGCAGGCATGCAGGCAGGCACCCGCCGTGCTCTCACCGTGCTCCCCTGGCCTGGCAGACCCACCCCGTGTCTCCCCTTGGCCAGGGTGAGGGGTCTGCTGGCAGCTCTCCTGGGACGGGCACAGCAGCCCGGACAGCGCTCCCACTTCCCAGAGGACAATGCGGCTCAGAAAAGCGAAGTCTGGTCCCAAGATCATGGGCCGGGACTCAGCCCAGCCCTTCTCCAGGTAGGGCTCAGACCCTGTGGGCCGATGCCCGGGAGTTAAAACCGCAGATTCCCTGGTGTCCTCCCAGACACAGCCAGGCCCAAAGCCCGCATTCCCCAGGGGAGGGTGCCGACCAGGGGGTGGAGCGGTGGGGACAGGGCCTCCCCTCTCTCCCCCTACCAGGGTTGCCCACTGTCCCCGCTACCCCGGCCCCATTACTGCCCATCACAGCTGCACTTGCCAGGCACTGCCTCTTGCCACCGCCCGGCCTTTGCCCACGGAGCTCTCCTTGCTGGGCCACCTCCCCGCGCCCCACCGACACGTGCCCCAACCCTCCTGACCACCGCGGCAGGTCTGTGCCTCGGAGCAGCTCAGCAGGGTGAGTGGGTAGGTCCCACGTGGGGACTCTGGCCCTCGGGGTCCGTGAAGACGCCTCAGAGGATGGAGTGGCTGACACGCAAACTAACACGAGCAACAAGAATAACAGAACAGCCTGCCGTGTGGCTCAGTGGCTGAGCGTCGGCCTACGAACCAGGAGGTCAGGTTCGATTCCCGGCCAAGGGCACAGGCCCGGGTTGCGGGCTCGATCCCCAGTGGGGGGTGTGCAGGAGGCAGCCAAGCAATGCTTCTCTCTCATCATGGATGTCTCTCTCTCCCCCTCTTCCTTCCTCTCCGAAATCGATAGAACAGATTAAAAAGAGTAACAGCAGTGATGACCACAGCAAAGCACGAACAGGCCCACGCCAGCAGATGCTGCTCCAGGCCCATCCCGCCCGCTAAGTAACCACCCGTCCTGTCCTCAGCCCACCTGCCCCGTGGGGGCGCGGAGGCTGCTCCCCGGGCGCAGTCCCGTGTGGCCGTCTGTCCGAGTGCAGTGCCTCGCAAGCGGCCCCGAGTGCCCGGGCGGCAGCCGGACCACGTTCACGCCATGCAGTCTCCGCAGGGCCCTCCGGGCAGCAGCAGAGCCCGCGGCCGCCTCCCCGCGCCCCAGAGCCGCGCATTGCCAGGCGCCGAGGCGCAGCTGTGGCCCTGGGTGTGTTCCCAACCCAGAGGCCCTCCAAGAAGGGGCTGGGCTCCCCTCACAGGCGCCACCAGCTGCCTGGCATCGTGGGCAGAGCACGGGGAGTGGCGTGTGGGGGGGGCAGTGAGGCCCTCTATGGCAGGCGCCCTCAAACTACGGCCCGCGGGCCACATGCGGCCCGCCGAGGACCTTTATCCGGCCCGCCGGGTGTTTCTGCCGTTTTGGTTTTTTACTTCAAAATAAGATATGTGCGGTGTGCATAGGAATTTGTTCATAGTTTTTTTTTTTAAACTATAGTCCGGCCCTTCAACGGTCTGAGGGACAGTGAACTGGCCCCCTGTTTAAAAAGTTTGAGGACCCCTGGTCTATGGGGTCAGTCCCCGGGCACCGGAGGCCCCAGTCCCGGTGTCCGCTGGGCGTGGGCGGTGGTCGGATGGCAGCACCCTTCCCCGCACCGCGGAGCAGCCAGGACCCGCCGCCCGCACACCCACCTGCTGACTGCCCCGCCTAGTGACTGCGTGAGTGTCCCTCCTGCCCGGCACTTCCCACGGGGCAGGCGGGAGGGGCCGGGAGCCACAGAGTCGGAGTCTCGGCCAGGACCGGGGCCTCGCGGGGCAGCGGAGGCCCAGGATGTGCGGTGATGGGTCAGATCAACACGCCATCCCCACCCCGGCGAACGGACACAGAGCGACAGCTCTCCCGCTCGGGGCTGAGGTCAGGGTGAGGGCTGTCGCTTCTGGTGTAACTCTGCGGCCCCGTCCGCCTGAGCCACAGTGTCCCTGCTGGCCCGTGGACCACTCTCTTGGCGAATGTTGTGGGCGAGGCAGGGACCTTGCCCGGTGACGGGGATGACAGCACAAACGCGCTTTGCATCTGATTTTCCTGGCGGGGACAGACTGGCAGACACCACGGGGCGGGCAGGAGCCAGGATGCTTTGCTCCCTGCCCCGGCAGCCGAGGGCCCACTCCCTGTCCCTGGGGAGCCTCAGTGCCCCCTGCCCTCACACCCTAAGAGTTCAGAGGGCACTCTGCCCGGAGCAGGGCTCGCTGCAGAAAGACTCCCGCTCGACAGGTGGGCATCCAAGGTCCTGGAGCCCCATCCTGGACTTAGGTGGGAAGGAGAGAGTGGTAGGACAAAGCGGGGTGCTGGCGGCCAGGCAGGAAGCAGGGGGACACGGGGACAGAATCAGGGGCAGGAACAGCGAGGGCAGGTCAGGGGGCCAGGGGCAGAGGGGGTGGGACCACGACGCTGGTGGGATGGGGGGACGAGGACCCTGGCTCTCGGGGTCAGTCTCACTCATCACTCCCCCGGTGGCCCCCTTCCCATCGCGGCCTACGGTGCTGCCACCATAGAAGCTGGCACTTGGCTCAGAGTCTGCCTGCAACTTGCACCTCGCTGACCCTGGGCACCCAGTCCCGCCGGCTTCCCTCGCCGGCTCCGGCTTGCCTCCACGGGGGGGGGGGGGGGGTGCGGGGGGGCAGGGGCCTCCTGCCCAGAGGGCCCACCATGCACGCTCCTGCTCAGAAGGCCGAGAGGCCCCGCAGAGCCCGGGGTGGCCAGAGTGTTCCCACGGCCACGCCTCCTCTCCGCCCTTGCCCAGGGCGGGCGCAGCTGCTGGGCCCCGGGAGGGAGACGGCAGTAATTGCCCTGATGTGCCGGCCCCAGCGGCTGTTCTGCTAGAACATCTGCTTCCACTCCGGAGCGGGGGGGGGGGGGGGGGGGGGGGGGGGCATGGAGGAGGGAGCAGATGGGGAAGGAGGACCAGGCCACAGGGCCCTGTGCAGCAGGCGCTCGGCCACCAGGCCAGCTGCATGACCCGAAGGCCAGCATCAGGTCACTGCTGCCTGTCCATCTCGGACCCTCTACCTCCTGGCCCGGGCTCTGCCCTGCTGGGAGGCCCCGACACGCCACTGTCCTCTCTGGCCTCAGTTTCCCCTCCGCAGACACTGCCGAGCCTCGGATGGCCAGCCCGCTTACCTCTCACTTTCAGAGCTTCGCCCAGAGGGGGACCCAGACCTGTGCCCGCCCCGGTGCCCACGCTGGTCCTCCCTGCGGTCTCAGAGCCGAGTCCCTCCTGCCCGGTCCTGGCACCGCATCGGTGAAACAGGACACCGTCCTCCTGGGAGCGGGCTGAGGGTGAGCACGCAGCTCTCAGAGCCGGGCGCCCAGGAGAATCGAGATAAAAGTTATTAGCAGAGCTGCTGCCCTGGGGAAGATCACAGATCTCCCCGAGCGCTCGCCCGAGCAGCGCCCAGTGACCTGCTGCGAGGCCATGCCAGCCACAACCTGCCCGCGGCTGGCGGGGAGGGAGCTTCAGGCTTTCCGAGAAAGCGGGGGCCAGGGACAGGACCGGGGGGCCAGGGGCAGGGATGGGGGGCCGGAGGCAGGGATGGGGGGCCGGGGGACCGGTGGCGGCGCTGGCTCAGCAGGCGGGTCCTTTGCTCTGAGTCCCACTTCCCCCCACACAGCGGCTCCTTCCTGCCCGGTGCTCAGGCGGACACGGCACTCGAAGGCCCCGGCGGGTGGGCTGCCCCGGACACGTGGCCGGAGCCGCAGCCGACGTGGCAGGCCCAGCGCGGAGCGGTGGCCGTGACCACAGGGCAGCCGGGCAAGCAGCCCAGCTCCAACCCACAGCACGGCCCGCCCCACGGCCGCCACCCTCCACCGCCTGCCCCGGGGGCACGGGGGAAGGTGGGGTGCACCCTGGGAAGCCCCCCCCAAAGGCAGCCCGAGCACCACCTCCCACTCCCGTCCCAGGACGGTGCCACGTCTCCGGCCCCAGCCCGCGGTGCGGCTCCCCCCTCGGCTCCCGCCCCTCCTGCAGCCGCAGGTCCCGGCCTCCACCACCAGGGGGCGCCGGAGGCCGGGAGGAGGGGGGGTGCTGGGGAGCATCTGTTTCTGAAAAGCGGCCTCCGGCGGGCCCTTGGGGGCGGGGCCTGGACCCTCACCCACCCCGCCCGGAGCCTGGGAAGCCGGGGTCTGGGAGACCCAGCGCCGGGAACAATGGGGGGGAGGGGAGGGGCCGCCAGACAAAGGCCCTGGAGCCCCGCCCGGCAGCTCTTCCTTCCTCCAGGGGCCGCTCCGATCTGGCCCCGCTCCCTGGAAGGGGCTCCGCTCCCCGGAAGGGGCTCCGCGTGGGTCTGCGCTGAGGGCGTCTGGGATGGGCCTTGCCTTCCCCTCGGTGCCCCAACAGACCGGAACCCCCTCCCTCCACGGGGGCGGCCTCCAGCAGCGCCCAGGGGCTCGCGACGTCCATCAGGGAAGTGCCAACCATGGGCCCGGCCTGCCTCTGCCAAGTCAGCGCTCTCTGTGCCAGAGGAACCCGCCCGCCAGACAGACAGACAGACACAGACAGACAGACACACAGACAGACAGAGACACAGACAGACAGAGACACAGAGAGACAGACACGCAGAGAGAGGGTGTGCGGGGCAGGACGGGCCTCCCCGGGGCCCTGCCCACTGTGCAGAGGGAAACTGAGGCACTGGGTCAGGAAGGCCGCCTGGAGGAGGCCCTGAGGCCTGTTGGGCCTTAAGGCGACAGGTCTCACCCTGGAGATGCCCGGGGCACAAGGGGAGCCAGGCCGTTGGGCACACCCTCTTCCCCCTGCTTCTTCATGTAAGGAACCCCTTTGCTGTTTAGAGAAGCTAACCCCCCACTTCTCAGTCACTATGGTGGCCCTGGGGGAGGTGCCCAGTGCCCTTAGGGAGTGTGCCAAGCCCCAGGCCTGCCCGGAGGCCTCCCTGGTCCACACTCACCCCAGACTAGCCCAGGGTCTCGCCCAAGCCAGCAGCCGTGTCCCCGCGAGCCCTGGGGCCAGGCTGCGAATGATGGCACCCCGTCCCAGCACTGGGCCCCGAGGGGGAGGGGCAGCCTGAGGTCCCGCCCAGAGGCAGGGGCAGCAGGTGCTCCAGGGCCGGAGGGCCTGAGGGGTCGCGAGGATGCGCGCTCTGCTCCGCGTGGCTCACAGCCCAGGAGGCCTGCGGCATCTGCTCTGTCCTGAGTCCCTCAGGCCCCTCAGGCCCCGGGCCGGCCTGACCACACAGAGCAGAGCCCCTGGGACCCCGTGCAGAGGGGAGGCCACACACCGAGGCCAAGGAGCAGGGGGACCTGCCTCGGCACGGGACACATTCCGTGGCACACCGTCCCGCACGCACACACGAGCCCCCGCAGCCCGTGCTCAGGGCGGAGCCCCCTGCGGGAAACCCTGTCCTCAGGACCACTCCCAGTCTTCTCCACGCTCAGGACCCCAGCCCCTGGCGGCGGTGGGCGGTGGGAGAGCAAGCGTAACACGAGCGGGAGCGAAGCTCTGAGGTGCCTGACTCGGACCGGAGGGGCTGGCAGGAGAGGCAGGAAGCAAAAACGGGGCGCTGCACGGCCCAGGGCAGGTTCTGGCTTGGAGCAGGGACAGGATTCAGGCGCAGCCCGGGTCCTGCCCTGGGGCACACAGTCCCCTCTCCTTCTCCTCAGAGATGGGCCCACGCAGACCAGCAGCACGCAGCACCCACAGCCCAGCTGGTCTCCCGGCTCCTCCTCCTGGCCAGCTGGGCACAGGCTCCTGTGAGGCCACGGTCGTGCTCAAAACCCCTGCCCGGGTCACACCTTGGTGTCTCCACTTCCTGGGCAAGTCATGTCATGTCCCGGGCCTCAGTTTCCCCATCAGTGAAATGAGTGTAAGTCAGACCCGCCCCTGAAGAGTCCGGCCCCACGACAGCCCAGGCTCCATCAGGCAGCTGCTCTTGTCCCCAGAGGCCGAGCGAAGGGCCCAGGCCAGTGGCCGGCAGCAGGGGGGACTCTGTCCAGCCCGGGCAGGGGAAACCCGGAGTGAGCTCATGCGGGGCCGCGGCTCCGCTTCCGGGCATTCATGGGGCCTGCAGCCGGCCTTCCGGCCCCGAGGGCCCTGGCCGCTCGGAACGCACAGCAGCTCTGCCTTCCTGCCAGCTCCCGCCGCCCGCGTCCCTCTCCCATCCACTTCCTGTGGTCAGAGCAGGGGCGGGGAGCCGCCTCAGGATCGCCGCGGCCGCTGGGCTCCTAGGCCGGGGCGCTGGGCAGGGCCAGGCCGGGCTGACTCTCACCCGGAGGCGCCCAGCAGGGCGGCGCAGGGGGAGCGATGAGCCCGAGCAGGTGGCCTCCCCGTCCAGCTCTCCGTGGACGGCTCCCCGGCCCGCCCCCAGCAGAGCGGGGCCCTCTGGCCTCTTCCTCTTTGGGGCTCCTCCTCCTCCAGCTGCTTCCTCCTTTTCCTCTGGCTCGGACTCCACTTCCCCAGCCGCCCAGCCCTGCCGCCGCCTCCACCGCCCTCCGCCTGCCGGACACAGTCCCCGCCGGGACACAGTGGGCGCCGCCATCGCCACCCCCTTTGCATATTTTGAAGCCGTAGCAGCTGTGACACCAGGGACGCACCAAGCCACAAGGACACCTCAACAAGCCCTGTCCCAGCCACCTGTAGGTTTTGGCTCCCGCTGGCCTGGCTCTCGCTGCCAAGCCCTGGATGTACACGCAGGGCGCCCAGCAAACGTTTGGCTGTTCCAGGGAGACTGTCCTTCCCAAGCCGCCAAGATGGCCACCGCCCCAAGAAGCAGCATTGGGGTGAGGGTGTGCTGTTTTGTTGTTTTTTAAAAATATATTTTTATTGCTTTCAGAGAGGAAGGGAGAGGGAGAGATAGAAACATCAATGATGAGAGAGAATCATTGATTGGCTGTCTCTTGCACGCCCCTCACTGGGGATTGAGCCCACAACCTGGGCATGTGCTCTTGCCCAAAATCGAACCCGGGACCCTTCAGCCTGCAGGCTGACGCTCTATCCACTGAGCCAAACCAGCCAGAGCTGGGCTGGGGTTCAGTAAGAACAAGAGCTCCAGGCTAGAGGAGCTGGGCAGAGGCCACACCCTGGACTATGGCTGAGGGGGGGCTGCCTCAGAGCACCAGGTACCAGGGCCACCCTCTAAGAGCCTAGCTCCCAGGGCGCCTTGCAGGGCATTCTTAGGCGGGGCCCGTGAGCCGTGGCCCAGCCAGAACCCGCTGACCCCTTCCCCTCACTGAACTCCTAGGTGGGGACCTTGCCCTGCGCTGTTGGGAAGATGGACAGAGACTGGCCTGGGCCCTGCCCCCACCCACCCCACCCCCATCTGTCCAGTCCTGTCTCCCCACAGCACCAAGGGGTGTAGGGGGCAGCACTGGGGCTCTGGTCAGACCTCTCATCACCTGCTGGGGGGTGTGGTTGTGCGACAAGGGCTTGGTCCCTCGGTGGCTAAGAGCTTCTGTGAACAAAGCTTCCTCCATCCTGTTCCTGCCAAAGGGATGGGTGGTGCCCGGCCGGCGTGGCTCAGGGGCTGAGCATCGACTTATGAACCAGGAGGTCACGGTCTGACTCCCCATCAGGGCATGCGCCCAGGTTGCAGCTAGATCCCCAGTGTGGGGGCGTGCAGGAGGCAGCTGATCCATGCTTCTCTCTCATCATTGATGTTTCTCTCTCTCTCTCCCTCTCCCTTCCTCTCTGAAATCAATGCAGATATATTAAAAAATAAAATAATGGGGCTTTTAGAGACAAAGACCAAGAGAGACGCAGCCAGGGACTGGTGTCAAGGGCAGGTATACAGGACCAGCCCTGCTGGAGGCCTGGGGACCTCGCTGGATCCCACCTGACCGGCTGCCCAGGCCCCCATCTGGCAGCCGAGGCTCCAGCTCAGCACAATGGAGTCCCGAGGCTGCGGGGCCTGGCATGGAGGCCTGCGCTCCAGCTGCCTTCCGTCCACCCAGCCACAAGGGCTCATTCTCTTCTCACCACGGCGGCCCTCTGCCCGGGCTTCTCCGCCCACCCGCCTGGGACACCCTCTGCAAGGCCACCCAGCCTCACCCAGCCGCCCAGCTCCAGGGCATCCCCCGAAGGACCCGTCTCACGCCTGCCCTACGGGGGCCTCAGGCCGCCGGCCCAGCACTGGGCAGGGGCTGAGCTCGCGGGGCGGGGCACGACGCGGGCAGAAGGTGTCAGAAATGGATCAGACCCCCCTCATCCTAGCGCCGGAGCTCCCGCACTGCCCGCCCGGGAAGACAAAGCCTGGCCCAGCCTGGGGGAGGGGTGGGAAGAAGAGACTGGGAGGCCCAAGCTGCCCCGCCCCCATTCAAATGCTAATGAGCTCCAGCCGGGAAGGCGAAGGCGGTGGGGGGAAAAGGAGGGACTGGAGGAAGGCTGGGTCCCTAGACCCCCAGGAAGGCGGCTCAGCCCCCCTCCCCCGCACCCCCGGGCTGGGCTTAAGGTCCCCAGGACAGTCTGTCGCTCCAGGTGGCACCAACTGTCTACACTACACGCCATGGTCTCCCCACTTGCTGTGAGCAACTGCCTGAGGTCAAGGAAGGGGGTTCCCCAAAACTCCATACTGGGGCCGAGCAGCCTGGAGGCTGGGGAGACCCCTCCCTGCCAAACTCTCAGCTCTGCAGGGGTCCGCAGAAGGCCCTGGCCGGTTCCCACCCGCCCGGCTCTGGGGCACTCCCCACCTGTGGCTGCAGCGGGCTCCGGTGCTCGGGCCCTGGAGGGAGGGCGGACCAGGTGTACCCGTGCTGGGCTGCCCATCCCGGGCACCAGGTGGGGCTGGGATTTGAACCCAGATCGGGCGACCCCAAGAGCTGGTCCAGGGGGGGTGAGCCAGGAAACCGGCACCCCAGGGCTTGGAACCCAGGCCAGGTCTCCCCGCCTCGGTACCTTGCGGAGTGGGCCCCGTGGCCCCCCTTGTCTGGCCCTAGCAAATGTCATTTTTCAAGACTACCCAGCAGGCCCCTTCCTAGGAGGCACCCCCACTTTCACCCATCACCAGGCCAGCTAGGACCGCAGGCAGCAGCCCTGGAGTTACACACACTGAACAGGCACCTGCCGCGGGCCAGGCCCTTTGTTAGAGACACAGACAGGACAAAGGCCATCCACCGCCTTCCTAACCCCAATGGAGCCCTGGCTTGTACAGTCTGCGCTGCTGAGCCCTGCTCCGGTCTGAGCCCCGAGAGCTAGACAGGCCTGCGACAGTCCCCAGATAGCCTGAGCAAGCTGGGGCCCCTCTGAGGTCACCCCGAGAGGAAGGGGCTGACCACAAAGCCACTCTCCCGTAGGAAGAGCTGGAGTCCCTACTGTGTGCCATGCCCCGGACAGGCTGCAGGCTGGTCAGCGAGAGTCCCACCCGGAGTGGGGGGAGGGCACAGCCTGTGGTGAGACCAGCAGGAAAAAGCCTACGAAACTTCCGTCTCAGGACCCCCCCAATCCTGGCCATTGGCCTGGCACCAAGCCCTTGCCACCTACCGGCCCACGACACGCCGGGCCGTGGCTCATCTCACGCCATCCACCATCCCCAAGACCAAGTTCAGGAGCACTCCCTTCACTCAACAGTCAGACAAGGAGCGTCCAGTGGGTGCCAGGCGCCATGCCTAGCCCAGGAGGAGTCCTGCCATCTCAAGGGTGGGCGGGCAGCTGTGCCCAGACACAGGCTCTGAGGGGGAAGCGGCAGTGCCAGAGCCGGGGTGCACCCAGCCTTGGCGAAGGGGCTGCCGGGAAGGTGCCGGTGGTGGTCCCCGGGCAGAGCCTTGAAGAGGAGGCGTGAGTTCGGTGGAACCGGAAAGCACACCAAGTGAGGGGGCAGGCGGAGCGCCAGGGGCTGAGGAGCCGCCGTGTTTACACGCCGAGGCTTTCCCGGCCGCGACTGACACTCTCCTCGGCCCACACAAGCCCGTCTGAAATCAGAGACACCCCCAAACCCAGACTCCGGCTTCCCTTCCCGAACGCCCAGCCCAAGGCCCAGATCCCACCTGGGGATGAGGGGCGGCGGTGTCCCTGGAGCGGGGCTGATATCAACACCTCGGCCCCCCACCCAGCTGCCAGGAGAGCCTCTCCCCAGTGCGCCCATGGGCCTCTGCCGGGTGACAGAGCTGTGCCCGCCGCTGGCGCTCTCCCCAGGACGGGAAGGAGCCGGGTGCGGGCGGGGCGGCGGGCGTGGTTCTGGCCGGGAAGGCAGGCTGGCAGGGACCCAGCGTGAGTCCCGTTGCCTGGACGGGGCCTTCCCGCTATGTGGGCCGGGCGCCCGGCACTGGGCTGCCCCACGGGCTCCCGTCGCCTCGCGGCACCTGGCGGGAAAGGGCCCGCCGGCCAGGACGCTCCCGGGCGGCCAGGCAGATGGGCCCTCAGTGCCGCAGGGTCTCAGCACCCCGCTCCGGCAGGCACCGCCATGAGCCCCTGTCCTCCCCACCTGGGCCCGGGCACAACGCTGGCCCCACGCGGGGAGCCCGTCCCACAGAGGAAGCAAAGCCACGGGCAGGAAGCTGAGGGGGCCCCGGAGCCGGACCCTGCACCCCGTTCCGCCAGCCCAGTGCGGAGGGGAGCTGGGCCCCAACCCGAGCTGCTCCCCGCCCCAAGCTCGGCTGCCCCAGGGACCGGCCGGGAAGAGGCTGCCTGGAGGCCGGGGCGGACCGGGAGGCAGCAGGACGGCCCCCTCCCAGCCCGGCGGGCGTTCCGCCGCGAGGCACCCCTCGCCGCCGTTCGCAGCGGAGACAGGAAGAGGCGAGCGCCCGACGCACAACAGCCCGGGAGGCCGGCCGCCGCCCCTTCCCGCCCCTTCTCTTCCTCCCGCGGAGAGCGGATGCCATTTTGAAACCTCCGGGCTGTGCCCCTGAGGCCAGGCCCCCAGGGACAGTCAACAGATGGGCGGCGGACGGAAGACACGCCGCCCCGGCCCTAAGCCGCGGGGAAGGCCCCGTCTCTCAGCCCGGGGACCCCACAGCGACTCGGGGTGAGGGGCCACACACCCCCACACCATCCAGCCTCCAAGCTGCTGGGGGGGCTCCCCCCACCCTGAAACCCCCCAGACCAGGCTGCCACGGGGCACACACCTGCTCCCGGTGGGAGGCTGGCCGGGGGCAAATACAGGGCCCACAGCCTCTGCGAAAGCCCCCTCCGAGCCCCCCACTGCCGCCACACTCCCCGCCGGCCCCCCGCAGGGCTCAGCATCCCCCGCCCAGCCTGCGGCCCAGAAGGGGTCGGGAAGCCCGGCAGGTCCGCAGCTCTCGCCCGCCCGCCGCCCGCCAGGGCAGCAACATGTCGGCTGTCTCTCCACTTCCACTTCCCCCACCCCTCCGGCAGCCACCATCTTCCCTGGGCTGGAAGGCGCCGCGACCCAAACTCCTCAGCCTCGGCCTGTCCCTGGCCTCCCTCACAGCCCCGCGGGGCGTAGGCGCTGGGAGCAGACCCCAGCAGCTCCCCCAGGGGGGCAGTGGAGTCTCCGTCGGGGGTCGGGCCCATCGTGCAGGGCGGATGGGGGCCTCTGGGGGAGGCCAGAGTGTGGGAGAGGACGTGGGGGGGGAGCGGGTGTGAGAAGTGATGCATGGAGCAGGGGTCTCTAAAGGTTTGGGGGTTCCAGCTGGAGAGAGGGCTCATGAGCAGTCAGCGTTTCCCAATCACAGGGCCCCTTGGGGTCAGGATGCACAGGTGGGTATGGGGTCCAGAGTAGAGATGGGCACAGAGGGGGAAGGAGGGGGGGGGCTGGCAGGGGCCTCAGGGATACTCATGCCAGTGGGAATAGGGGGAGCAAGTAGGGGGAGAGGTGGTGCCTGAGGGTGGGCGCTGACTGGGGTTCTGAGGGTCTGTGCATTTGGTCCGCCCAGGGCGATGGTCCCGCAGAGTTCAGGGCAGCTTACGTAGGGGCGGAAGTGGGTGGGTTTGGGGGTTTGGGATGAGTTGAGGGTCTGACCTAGAGTCTGGACTATGGATCAGAGGTCTAGGCCAAGCCAGCGTTTTGAATCATTATTTGGGTATCCTGGCCAGGCCGGGTCGGGGGGTGCAGGCCCAGTCTGGGGGTTCAAAGCCCTAGCCTGGGTGTCCAAGTCCTTGGGGGTTTGGAGCGGGAATAGCGGTCCCAGCGCAGGACGCGGCCTCACCCAACAGCAGCAACTTCACCTCCCGCGCCGCCTTCTCGCCGTCTTCCCGCAGGTTCTTGTCGATCATCTTGGAGCGCTCGGCCGCCGCCTTGTCCTCGGCGCTCACCGTGCAGCCCATCCCGCCGCCCGCCGGCCCGGCCGCCGCCCGGCCCCCACACGGCCCCCGGCCCGGCTCGGCCCCGCGCGACCCGCTCCGCTCCCGCCGCCGGCGCTCTCCGGGCAGCTCTCGGGTCCGTAGTTCCGAGCGTCTGCGGGCGGCGCCTTCCAGGGCTCCGCGCACCGACGGCGGGGCGGGCCTGGGGTGGGGCCGGGGCGAGCCGGCCTGGGACTGGGCCGGGGCGGGCCCGGGGGCGGGGCCGTGGGGATCCTGGGCCGCTGATTGGCTCGCGGGCGGAGCGGAGACGTGAGGCGCCGCCCAGGCTCGGGCCAGGCTGGGGGCGGGGCCTCGCCGCGGGAGAGCCGTAGCGGCAGAGCCGAGCCGGGAGGGATTGGACTCGGGCCGCCTGCCGGCGAGGCCGGGCTCCGATTGGGTCGGAACGCCTGGCTCCTCCGCGGCCGGACGGCGGGGGCGGGAGGATCGCGGAGCCCGGGGGCGGGGATCCGGGGCGCCGAGCAGGAACCAGCCCTCGGAGCTGCTGCGAGTTGCGTGCGCGGCGCGGGGAAGGCGTGTCCTCGTCGCTGGTTCGAGTTGATGAACCCAATAAACTTGTTCCGGGATCCACGGAGCCCCGAGCCTCTCGGCCGAGGCTTCCTCCGTCCTCAGGAGGGCTTGGCCGGTTTAAAACACAAAACGAAACAAGTCTCCCGGACAGGCGCTCAGCATGGCCTCCTGACCCCCTCCCCACCACAGCCCACGCCTAAACCCGGGGGCACACGGTAGTCCTCGCTCTCCCTCCCTCTCTTTCTCTCAAATCAATTTAAGAAGTCTATTGCCACCTCTACACCTTCTCTGGCACCCAGGGTTTATCTCTCCATCCTTCTCTGATCGCCAGGAGGCATCCTCCTACAGGTAGCCATCCTGGACTGCAGCCTGGGACCCCCAAACTGTGACCCAAAGGAGAGAGAGGAAGGAGAGAGATGCCGCCTGACTTCTGGAAACATAGTGGCCATGACCTTATGGCCTTTCCACTAGACAGAGGCTGCGACCCTATGCATTTCTAGTGGACAGCTGGGGAGGCCTCAACCCACCGACGAGGAAGGCCCCACAGCCCCCCGCGCAGCACCGGCTCCCTCCCTCCCACCCTGGCACACATCTTGTTGCAGCTCACGGGTCTCGGGCGGCCTGGTGTGTCCCTATCTGAGCGGCGCCTGGCTGAGGAGCCACTGGCCTGTGAGTCCTCCAATGGCTCCCCCTGGGCTCCCTCCTTCCTGGAGCCAAAGCTCAGGCAGGCGCTGCCGCAAGCATGCAGCAAACATGGAGACACATGATGCCCACGTGGGACACAGACACGCAGAGCGATGCTCTCTAGGTGCCTCTGACCCACGGAACACCATAAAAAACGGCACCGCAGCCGGGAACACAGCCGGCCAGTGGTTCTCCTCTCCCCCCACCGGCTCCGCCCCATGCTTGAGAGCTGATCCTCCCTCCTCTGGCCTCCCCAGTCAGCTCCTAGCAACAGCCAACAGCTCTTGCAGTTGCCGGGCAACAGGGAGAACCTGTCAGCTCCTTGGAGGCCAGGCTCACCAGCGGTGGGCCCACACAGACCCCAATGGATGGAGGCGGGGCGGGACGGGGCCCTGGGAGGCATGGCCGCCTCCAGCCCCAGTCAGGTTATGGAGTCCTCGCACTCTTCCCACCTCTTAGCTCCTCCTTTCCAGTTAAGTGCTTTTCCTAGAGAGTCCAGCAACCCCTGCCTCTACCCCTCCAGCTGCGCCCTCTCCTCTCCGTCTCCGTCTCCAGGGGGGTCCCCAGGGCCAGGGCTAGGCCTCTGCGTGCTACTCCGGTCACATACGTCCCACTCAGGGGCTCAGAACCCCACCGGACATCTCCAGCCCAGCTTCTCCCCGATCACCAGCCCGTGTCTCAGACTGCTCTGAAGCTTCCCCAAGACACTGCACGCACCCCCCCGCACCGCCCCCCGCAACCACACACACTGGCCCTGGTCTTGGGATCCTGACTTTATGAACTCTCACCATCCAGAGCCATGACCACTGCCACACCCCTGCATCCTGTCAATGTCTTCCCCTCCCCAGCTCCCCTTCACATGTGTCCCTGTTCTCTGTCCCTGGAGTCTCTTATTCTAGGCCTCCCGCCTCCCCTGGTTCTCCGTTTCCCCTACAATTCACCCCCTACACGCAGCAAAGGGGATCCTGATGAAAGAAGTCACATTAGCCCTGGCTGGTTTGGCTCAGTGGCTAGAGCATCGGCCCTTGGACTGAGGGATCCCAGGTTCGATTCTGGTCAAGGGCATGTACCTTGGTTGCGGGCTTAACCCCCAATGGTGGGCGTGCGGGGGCAGCTCATCAATGTTTCTCTCTCATCGATGTTTCTCACTATCCCTCTCCCTTCCTCTCTGTAAAATATCAATAAAAGTATCTTTAAAAAAAAAGAAGTCACACCACTCTTGCTCACAAACCTTCCTTATACATGTATGTAGATTGACTTAAGAGAGGAAGGGAGAGGGAGAGATAGAAACATCAATGATGAGAGAGAATCACTGATCGGCTACCTCCTGCACGCCCCCTACTGGGGATCCAGCCCCCAACCCCGGCATGGGCCATGACCTCCTGGTTCATAGATCAAAGCTCAACACTGAGCCACACCAGCCGGCTTACAACCCTCCTGTAGCTCCCCAGTGCCCTGAGATGAAGCCCACACGCACTTTGGCCTGGGCAGGAGGCAGAGGGGGCAGCGGGAGGTTGACCGCAAGGACCCTGGGGAACAGTCTGCAGACTTGCTGGCTGCATGTGACTTTGAACAAGTACCAGAAACTCCCTGTGCCTCGCTTTTCTTGTCAGCAAAATGGGCCCATATTCCTATCTGCCCGCGGCACAGGCTGAGGTCAGGACAAGGGAGGGAAAGTATGTGAAATACCGCATGCCCTGGTTGGAGCATTGTTCCTACACCAAAGGCCTGAGGTTTCAGTTCTTGGTCAGGGCACATTCCCAGGTTTTGGGTTTGGTCCTTGGTTGGGTGTATAGGAGAGGCAACTGATTGATGCTTCTCTCATATCAATGTTTCTCTCTCTCTCTCGCTCTCTCTCTCTCTCTCTCTCTCTAAAATATATATATATAATTTCAGAGAGGAAGGGAGAGGGAGAGAGAGATAGAAACATCAATGGTAAGAGAGAATCATGGATAAGCTGCCTCCTGCACGCCCCCAACTGGGGATTGAGCCTGCAACCTGGATATGTGCCCTTGACCAGAATTGAACCCGGGACCCTTCAGTCTGCAGACCAACCCTCTATCCATGGAGCCACACCAGCCAGGGCTCAAATATATATTTTTAAAAAATATTCGGGATGTGCACGGCACATGGAAAGCCCTCAGTAGGGGTGAGTTGCCACAATAGTAATTTCCCCAAGGCCCCGTAGTAGGTGTCCCCACTGACGGTCTCCCCAGCTCCCTCCGCTGGCACCACGCCAGCACACCAGCACTCTGCCTCGCCTGCTCCCCGTCCCCTTCCCCCCTCACCCCTCCTCCTCAGCTGTCCTGCCCTGGCTGTGTCCTGGGCTTCCCCCTCCCGGACAGACCCCAGCGTCCCGGTGGGCCTCTCACCCAGGCTCTGATTCCAGGTGCCGCAGCACCGTCCCTGGGTGGCTGAGCACTTGTCAGACTGAATGAATGAATCCCACAAACCCTACCCCTCCCGTCCATCTGGAGCTGGGAGAGGTGCAAAGGACTAAACCCGTGGACCCTGGGAGTATTTGCCATAGTTGTGTGTGCACAGAAGCGAGAAACCAGGGCCGGGGAGCCTTCCTGGGGCGGGGGTGGGGTGCCGTGGGAGAGCTACAGGGAGAAGAGGACGAGGAAGAACAATCCAGGAGGTGGGACTGGGCGGGTGGCTTCGGGGAAGGGTCGAGGAGAAAATCCAGTCACAGCTGGAGGAACCCCTTGCTTTGCAGCTGAGGCAACTGAGGCCAGAAGGGGCCAGGACCCACCCAGGCCATCTAGTGAGGGGTGTCACCAGCTGCCTTCACTCGGGGACCCAGGGTGGCTTCCTAGCCAGAGGTATGACCTGACCCTGTGCACGCAGCCCAGCACCACTGACGAGACCATAAGAGACAATAAAGTGGCACCGAGCAGAGCTGGTGGCACTTCAGCTGGGAGGGAGGTGGCCGCTGCCGGCTCACTGGGAAGCCAGGACAGCCTTGGGGTGACCACCGGCCACGGAGCAGGCCCAGCGTGTCCTGAGGCCCTGGCACCGGCTGGGCAGGGGGCTGGGCAGAGGGCTGGGCAGGGGGCTGAGCAGGGTGCTGGGCAGGGTGCTGGGCAGGGTGCTGGGCAGGGGCTGGGCAGGGGGCTGGGCAGGGGGCTGGGCAGGGGGCTGAGCAGGGGGCTGGGCAGGGGGCTGGGCAGGGGCTGGGCAGGGGGCTGAGCAGGGGGCTGGGCAGGGGCTGGGCAGGGGGCTGGGCAGGGGGCTGAGCAGGGGCTGGGCAGGGGGCTGGGCAGGGGCTGGGCAGGGGGCTTGGCAGGGGGCTGGGCAGGGGCTGGGCAGGGGGCTGGGCAGGGGGCTGGGCAGGGGGCTGGGCAGGGGGCTGAGCAGGGGGCTGGGCAGGGGGCTGGGCAGGGGGCTGAGCAGGGGCTGGGCAGGGGGTTGGGCAGGGGCTGGACAGGGCTGGGCAGGGGGCTGGGCAGGGGGCTGGGCAGGGGGCTGGGCAGGGGGCTGAGCAGGGGCTGGGCAGGGGGCTGGGCAGGGGCTGGGCAGGGGGCTTGGCAGGGGGCTGGGCAGGGGCTGGGCAGGGGGCTTGGCAGGGGGCTGGGCAGGGGCTGGGCAGGGGGCTGGGCAGGGGGCTGAGCAGTGAGCGGAACAGAGACCCCCAGTGGGCTGTGTGCTCCAGAAGGGGAAGCTGCCGACTTCCCCACAGGCAGTTTCGGGCGGGTGTGTCTGCCTCACCCCGAGTCCAGAAAGAAGCAGAGCCCCACAGGGAGCCTGCAGCCCGGGATGCCGGCCACCCGCTTCCACGGCTCCCGGTGCAGGGAGTCCCTAGGAGGCCTTGGGACCAAATCACAGCCTGCAGCCAGCGCCCAGCAGCTTCTGCGGAGACCTCAGTGGCTGCAGCCACCCCTCCCTGCAGCCCGCGCCAGGCCCCACCTCCGGGCCGCCTGACCTCCGCTTCCTGCTTCCCCGCCAGCAGCCTCTGAGATTGGAGTCAGCTGCCGGCCTCTCCTCCTTCCTCCCAGCCCCTCCTTCCAGGCTTCTCGCCCTCCCGGAGAAGCAGTCCCAAGCCTGGGGGGCCTTGGGGCCCAGGGTACCCCTTCCTGCTCATTCACCTCCGGCCGAGACAATTGTCATTGTCCCGGGGAACTCAGGCCCCAGGGCTCCTTGCCAGAAGTTTCTGGATGGGCTGGGGGCCTCACTTGGAGGGGGGCTCTGGGAGGAGAGTTCAAAGGGTGTTCACTGGGACTCGCTGGTGCTGAGAGCCCCGGGGTGAGGGAGGAGCTGGGAGCCTGCCCTCGGGGAGCAAGCCCCGGAAACCGGAGAGAAAACCACGCAGTGACCCAAGCGCCCCTGGGGTCCGCGCAGGAGAGGACGGTCTGAGGGGCCTTGGAAGGAGGAGAAGGGACCCCGGGGTGACCAGCCCAGAGAAGAGAGTGAAAGGCAGAGGCAGCCAAGTGCAGACGCTCTGGGGCAGGGGGGGCTGCGGGTCCCTGGAGCCGGAAGGAGCTCCCTGGCCGGAGGGACAGTGTGTGAGGGCGGCCTGCCGGAGGCATCCCTGAGGAGCGGCCGGGGAGGGAATCCCCCAGGCCCCAGGGGATGGGTGCTGAGGTGGGGGTGGTCTGAGCCTGCAGCAGGCGCCATCTCCAAGCCAGTGACTCAGGTCTGGCCCTGGGAATGCAACTGGCCCTGGCACTCAGGGTGTTGCTGATCTGACTGGGGGAGAGCTGCCCAGGGCCTGGGAGGGGACCCAGGGCCTTGGGAGGGGACCCAGTGCCTTGGGAGGGGACCCCGGGCTGCTGGGCCCTCAGGGCTTTGGGGCCAAGGTCTGAGCCAAGGCCGCTCCTGGTCCTTGGAGAGTTCATGGCCACTGTGTCTGCCACATACGTAGTCTCTAAAGGCACCTCCCCTGGAAGCCAGGGTCCTTGGGGGGCTGGGAAGCAGTAATCACCTGTCCCCGGAGCCACGCCTCCGCTCGCCTGGGCGCATGGCCCTCCCTGCCACACCGGCCAAGGCGGGGCTGTGGCCTCCGGGACTCCTGAGGGCCTGCATTAGCACCGCTGCCCGGGACTTAATTCAATGAAAGAGCTCAGAGAGCCCTAATGAAGTGAGGCAACAGCAGCAGCCGTGAGGCGCTGGCTCAGCCCCCTGGGCCCTGGGCTTCGTAGACGGCTGGGAGGATGAGTTGGAGCAGGGAGCCTGGCGGGGACTGCTTCAGGCTCAGAGAGAAAAGCTGCCGAGAGGCAGAGGCCCCGAGGCGAGGACCAGCCTGGGTTGTTACCACACAGGCCAGGCTGCGGGCTCACCGCGCCCGGGGGTCAGCAGAGGCCGGAGCATGGATCGGTGCCGTGGGGCAGGGAAAAGTTCCAATTTTGTTCCAAGTGTGACGGAAACGGCTGGAGGGCGTTAAGGCAGAGTGACATGATCTACCATCTGCAAGTTCCCTCTGGCTCTAGGAGGGGTGAGGAAGGCAGGAAGGAGGTAGGGGTGACCCCCACATAGTGCAGGAGGTGAGGCTGGGCTGCTCATGACCCCCAGGAGAGCGGAGCTCCGGGAGAAAGGGGGGGGGGGGGACTGGCTGGGCCTGTCTCCTGCAGTTCGGGCTGCTGGGCCCGCAGGCGCAGCCTCTCCAAATGGACGTGGCTCCAGCATTTCAAGAAAACCAGTGTAAGGGCTTCCCTTCGCCCCATCCCTGCGGCCCCACCTTTGCGGACCTCTCCCCCCCGCTGGAGTCCCCTCCCATTTCTCCATCGCCGGGGAGCCTTCCCACCCCTGCTCCCAGGCCGGGGGCAGCGTCGGGCTCCCGGGAACCCCAAGGCTGCATTCCTCCGGGGACCAGGCCGGGAGGCGCAGGCATGGGGCAGAGCTGCTGGGGCGCAGCCTCGCTGTCCCTCCGCCTTCGGCCTCCCGCCCCCGCCCTCACTGCTGCCCTGGGACCCCGAAAACACGCCCGGCCCCGGCCCACCGCAGCCCACCCCCCACGCCCCGCCCACGGCGGCTCCCCGCCCGGAGCCTCTGCAGCCCCGCCCCGCCCGACTGAAGCCGGAAGCGGTCCCTGCGCGCCGCCCCGCCCCTTCCGGGGCCTCTCTAGGCCGAGGGCGGGATTTCGGTGGCCGCCAGCGACCCGGCTGGTTCTGCGGGGCAACGGCGCCCCCTGGCGGGCCTGGGGCGCAGCGCGAGAGCAGAGGCCCGCCCAGCCCCGCACCTCCCCACTCGCTGTCACCCCGCAACGGGCCTGCCCTCCCGCCTCGTTCGCCCGTCTTCGCCGAACCGCCGCTGCGGGGCCAGAGAGGCCCCCCTGCACCGGGCAGCAGCCTTTCGGAGCCTCCGGGACGCCCCGACGCCCTCTCCCTGTTCTGACCCCCCGGCTCCGGGCCCTCTCCAGCCTCGCCACCCCCAGCCCACCCCCAGACCGCCCCAGGTCACCGCCTTTCTGCTTCTGCTGGTCCCGGGTCTTCACACCCCGTCCCAGGACGCCCCCTCGCCGCCCCCTCCCCCAATGCACAGCGTCGATGGGACGCTGATTTGGGTGGTCACCTCCCCTGCTTCCGAGGGTCAGGGTGCCGTGCCCATCGCCTGCGCCCAGCCCACGGCCCGGCGATGCGTGGGGGCTGCGGGTGCCTGGCTGAGTCTGACCTCAGACGTGGGCAGGATGAGAGGTGGGCGGGTGATGCTGGGAGGGGCTCTCGGAACACTTGGCCAAGGTTGGGTCTGGGGACCCGGCCCCTTCCTCCGGGATCAGGGAGCCCTTGGGGGGCTGCGGCCCGGCTCCCCGAGGGCCCTGCCAGGTGTAGGACGGCAGCTCCTCACTCACCCGCCCACGATGCCCGTGTGGAGGGCCCGCCCCTCCCGCCCCGGAATCTCCCGCCGGCCTCCTTCCCACGCCCGGAACCTCGGACCCGCCGCGCGGCCCGCAGCCCACCAGCCGGGCCAGAGGCTGCGGCGCCGGCCGCGAGGGGGCAGCAGAGGCCGCCGCCGGCGCCGGGGGATGAGGTCGCCCGCATCCCGGGAGCCCGGGCAGGCGGGTTTGCAGCCTCAGTGGTTCTGAAATTCTCCTTTCCGACCCCCCGGGCTGCTCTTTCTAAGTCACTTTCGGCCCACGGTTACCGTCCCCAGTTGTTTGACAGTCAGTCGTGGCTGCCTGACCGGACTGGAGGTCCGGGCCGACGCCTGAGGGTGCCCCTGGGCCCCTCCACCTGCTCCTCGGGGTCCCGGGCTGCATCGTGGACCCCGATGCCCCTCGCTGCCAGCCCGTGGCCACCTGCGCATCCCTGATGCCAACCGTCCGAGCGCCACCTCCTGCCTCCCACCGCGGCTCCTCCAGGCCCTGCCCGTCCTTCGCTCACCTCCCACCCGCCATCCTACGGCTCCTCCCCAGCTCTTCCTTCCATAGCGGCTTCCTCCCAGGCTTTTAAACTGATATATGTTCATTGATCCAGAGAGGAAGGGAGAGGGAGAGGGAGGTAGACACATCACTGATGGGAGAGAATCATGGATCGGCTGCCTCCTGCACGCCCCACACTGTGGATCGAGCCCACAACCCGAGCATGTGCCCTTGACCAGAATCGAACCCGGGACCCTTCAGTCACCAGGCCGATGCTCTACCCACTGAGCCACACCGGCTACTACAACGTGGTCCTCCCCGTCTTCCTGAAAAGCCTCCGTGGGCCCTGCTTCTCTCACTTCACACACGTTTCCACCCGTGGCCTCTCTAGCTCCTACCTCCTCCTCCTCCACCCGTCGGTCCAGTCACACGTGCCCTCCCTCCACGACCCAGCCCGGTCCAGGCCCTCGGCAGCCGCTTGTGGGCCCGCCCTCCACCCTCACGTCGGCGAGCAGCTGATGCTGGCCGGGCTCCCAGCGCCCACACCCTCCTGGTCCCTCCCACCGCCCGGCTGCTCCTGCTCAGGGCCTCGATGGTTCCGCCTCACCTCCCAGCACCTGACAGGAATGTGCCCGCGCTCAGACCTGCCTGCTGCCCTCCTCTGTCCCAACTCCCTCCCCACCTCCCCCAGGCCCTGGCTTCCCCTCCTGTCACTCCCTCTGCCTCCCAGACCCGAGGCTCCAGAGCTGGCCGCTCTGCTGAACTCGGGTCACACGCCCACCGTCCACTGGGCATCTATGCGGACGTCCAGCCCGTGTTTCATGGGCAGAACTGACCTCCCTCCCAAGCCTGCCCCTCCCCCAGCCTCCCCCAGCGGGTGCAGGTGCAGGGGCAGCTCAGTCCCTAGATGGGCTGGGCGTCACCTGGACTGGTCTGTGTCCCTCCCCTCTTACCCCAGCCATCAGGGAACCGTGCCACCTCTGCCTGCAGGACGAGCCCGGGGTCTGTCCCCGGCCATGGTGCCCCGGGGGCCGGGCCGCTCAGCGTCTCTGTCTGCACCACCGGGGAGTCCTATGTCAGGGTCACCTGGGCTCCCAGCCCCCACTCGGAGTCCAGCCTCAGGGCAGCGGCCAGAATGATCCATTTAAGCTTCTAGTCGTCTGCTGCTGAGTCCTTCCTGCCCCTCCTGTGTCAGGACCCGGAGCTCTGGCCTTTCCCAGAGAGACTGCCCCTGCGGGCCCCCACGCCCCTCCCGCTCTCCTGACATCGGCCACGTGAGGGCCTGGCGGCCGCCCCACAGGCAGGCAATTCTGCCTCAGGGCTTCGCACTGGCTGACCCTCCGGCTGGGACGTCCCCCGAAGGCACCCGCATGGCTTCCTCCCTCTGCAAACCTCTGATCACAGGCCCCGTTCTCAGCGAGGCCCCGACCCCTGCACACCCGTCTCCATGGCCCTCGCCGGGCCAGTCTGCTCCGTACAGCAGCACCAAGCACCCTCTCACACATGCCGGAACCCACTGACTGTTCCCCGGCTCTGGTCCGAACCCCCAGCCGGAATGCAAGTCCCGGAAGGCGGGCCTCCTCCCCGCGCTGCCGTGGGCACAGGAGGCGCCTGGCTCAGCGGGCACACGAACACCTGGGGATGAATGGCTGACCCTCTCCGGTTGGTAGGCGGGTGTGCACCTGCGCACACGGGTGGGTGGGGAGGGGCAGGGGACCAGGCTTAGGTCTCTTCCTGGTCTCTCTCTCTCAAAAAAAATAAAAACAAATGAATCATTGATTTCAGAGAGGAAGGGAGAGGAAGAGAGAGAAGCATCAATGAGAGAGAATCATGGATCGGCTGCCTCCTGCACGCCCCGCACTGGGGATTGAGCCCGCACCCGCCGGCCGGGCCCTGGTCTACACTCACTTCCTGTGATAAGCAGCCATAAGAAGAACAGTGGCGAGAAATCCAGGCCTTTGTGCTGGACTCTCCGCTGCTCTCTCTTGTCGGTATTCCAAGCAGAACACGTTTCCGTGTGTGTGGCTTTTGTGGGTTATTTTTTTTCCCCCAGAGAAATGTTGTTGTGGTTGTTAGTCCGCCCCCAAGGGTATTCCCTGTTGCTTTTCAGAGAGTGGAAGGGAGCGGGAGAGAAACGTCGATGTGAGAGAGACACATCGACTGGTTGCCTCCTGCAAGTGCCCCGACTGGGGCTGGGGATCGAGCCTGCAATCGAGGTACGTGCCCTTGATCAGAATCAAACCTGGGCCCCCGCAGCCCGCAGGCCGACACTCTATCCACTGAGCCAAACTGGCCAGGGTGAGAGAAGTTTTTTAAAAGCAGAAAAGAGGAAAAAAGACCTGGGATCCTCTTCCCAACACAAACATGCTTAACGCTGACCAGGGGCCTCCTGGGCCCATCTGGGTGTCTGGACTGGACAGCGGGGGGGCGGGGGCGGGGGGCCACTCATGCTCAGTCGGTGGCACTTGAGCTTGGATGTGGTGCAGTGGCCGGGTACCTGCGGCCCAGCGTCCGGCCAGGGGCGGCCTTGCTGGGAAGCAGAGGTGGAGGCCTCCCGGGCAGGGCCCTCCTCGCCCGCTGTGTGCGGGGGGCGTGTCCCCTGCGGCCCCTCTGGACGGAGGGCGGGGAGGACAGGCCCAGGTCTGTGTGCAGGGCGGCCCCTGCCTGTGCTGCCTCCTGCTCCCAGGAGCCCAGGGTCCGAGGCCGGGCTGCAGCCTCTGATGGGGAAGAAGCCAGAGCCCCCGAGGGCGGCCCTCTCGCCAGGGCTCTGTGTCCAGCTCTTTCTGGGGTCCCGGGGCTCCCCAGGAGCCAGGCGTGGGGCTGACGGGAATAAGGCACCGGAGGGCCCCCCCCCCCGCCCGCTGGCACGCCGTGGCCCCAGCAGCCACCAGCCCGAGGAAGTCCTTTCTTCAGGGGCGCCCATGCTGGCAGCTGCCCTGCCAGTTCAAACTGGATTTTTCCTGCTGCCCTTTCCCCGGAGGCCTCGCTGGGCACAGGGTCTCTGCTAATGAGGGTTTGGTGCCAAGACCTGGGCAGCTCCATCCCGCTGGGCCCCGCTGGCTCAGGCCCGCCCCAGGCAGTGGGCAGCCTCCCAGCACCCCCCCGCCCCCCCCCCCCCGGGGCCGGGCACCTGGGCTGCCCTGTCCTTGCAGCCCCTGCCCGGCCTGGGCGCCCCCGCTCACACTCAGGCCACAGGCTCCCTCCCCACCGCCACCCAGGTGATTGCTGCCGGGGGAGAGCAGCCGCAGGGCCTGGGGCTCGGGGCCCTGGACGGGCGGGCGGCGGGAGGCCGGGCCTCTGCGGCTCCGGAGACCTCGGCACTGGATGCTCCTCACGTTGCCTCCTTCCGGAGCCTCTCTGTCCCACTTCCTGGGCCTCATTCATTCCCCACCTCGCCCGCCGGGAGAAAGCAGGTCTGTGCGCAGCCCGGCCGAGCCTGGCCGGGGCCCAGAGCAGGGTCTGGGCACGCAGCGGCGGGACAGGGAGGGGGACTCGCCCCGTGCCCACCCCATCCCAGGACAGAGGCAGGAGGGCCCCGTCACCCCCACGTCCCAGCTCTCACGCCGCTTTCCAGGAACCCAGGCCCCAGGAGGTCAAGAACATGGACCGCAGCGTGTGTGTGTCATATTTATAAAAGGGCTCAGCCAGCCCCGCCCTGCCCCAGGGGCCCGGCCTCTCTCTCCTCTTGGAACGTGAGCTTCAGCCCAGGCTCGGGTGGGGGAGTCCCAGCCTCCCCAGGGCTGGTGCAGGTGCAGGTGCGGGCGGGGGTCCCTGGGGGGTCCCCACACCAGCTTCCCCCTCCAGAGAACCTGCTGGCTCCAGGTGCAGAGTGGGGGGTCTGCTCCTGGTGGAGGGGGTGGGAGAGGGGACAAGAGCATCCAAGGACCTGAGCCCAAGTGCCTGTGAGGGGCCCAGGGGATGGGGTGGGGGGGTGGGGACCTGGGGGCAAGGGAGCTGGGGCCTCAGGGGCGGACCGTGGCCCAGCAGCCAGGTGGGGGGCGGCTGCCGGCCTGGTCCCCGCTCTTTGTGCCCCACAGGCGGTGTGACTCAGTGTCTGCCTCTGTGCAAGGGGGGAACGGGGTTTGGGGGGATCTGAGGCAACACGAGGGGAGCAGGGGTGCAGCCCCCCGCCCCCTCCCCCGTGCGCAGCTCAGGAAGGCGCTGCAGCCCCGGTGCCCAGCAGGGTAGGGGCCAAGGGCCTTGGCCCTGGCTCTTTTTAAAAATAAAAACCTTTCACAGAGAGGACGTGGGCAGGGCCACGTGCCGTCACGTTAGCCACGCCTTCCTCCTGGCCCTGCCTGGCCCGGGTGCGAGCGGGGCGGCGGAGTCTGGGCGGGGGCGCAGGATGAGTCGGCAGAACAGGACGGCTGTCCTAGTGGCTTCCTCCTTGCCGGCTGGTCCCCGACACCCAGTCAATGATGATGAAGCTCAAGCTCATGGTCATCAGCGAGAAGCCAAGCACAGCGAAGCAAAGGGCCTGTGGGGTCAGGGGTCAGGGGTCAGGGTCAGGACCGAGGCCGGAGCCGTGCCCTCAGCTTCATACCAGCCCACCGGCCTCCAGGCCCCTCGCACCAGGATCTTGGGGGTGGACTTGGCAGGCTCCTTCTCGGTGGGCACGATGCGGAAGTAGAAGATGGCAGGGAAGATGAAGATGAGGCACGGGGCGGACGTGGCACCTGCGAAACACCAGGCATGGCCACCAGGGGCGCGTGGCCACCGACGGGCTACGTTTCAGGGGTTGGGCCCAGTGAAAGCAAACAGTCCTTGTTGGGGGAGACTCCAGGGGGCCCACCAGCCCCTCCCATTGGGGTGGAAGGCTAGCCCCGCTGGTGTCAGAAGAATCTCGGTGAATGAAGCTGGCAAAGAGGAAAGGCAAGTGACGAGCTAGAGACAGGCTGAAGGATGCTGGGCTCCTGGATACAGCTATTCCTGAAAGCGTTCCTACTCTTTGAGCCAAAACATTCCTTTGTGCTGGATTCACTTTGAGTTGGATTTCGGATACATACGACCAAGGGCCCTGTCCTTGGTACCCACGATCCTCAGCCCAGGCCCGTGTGGCCGTCCCTGCAGAGTTGGGGAGCCAGGCTCCTGAGTGGGGGGCCCCTCAAGATGTCTCAGAATTGCTGATCTTCCAGGGCAGAGCCCCCAACAGGTTGGGGCGGTGGGCAGAGCACCTACACTGTCGTCCCCTGATCCTGGGCCTGAATCCAGACTCCCTGCCGACCAGCTGAACGGCCCTGCGACTCCCTCACTCTGAACCTCGGGTTCCTCACGCGCAAGGTGGGGGCAAGACCTCCTCCGTGGAGGCACCGCCTCAGTGGTTCTGGGTCCTTAAAGGTGTCAGAACAGCCTGACAGGCAAAACCTGAGGTGGAGGCCATGCCGTGCACATGGCCAGCAGCCACCACTTCCTGTGGGTGGGAGGCCCTGGCCGGGTATCTCAGTGGTTAGAGCTTCATTCTGATACACCAGGGTTGCAGGTTCTGTCCCGGGTCAGGGCACGTACAAGAGCGATCAATGAATGCATCCACAAGAGGATCAACACATCGATGTTTCTCCCTCCCTCCCTCCCTTAAGCCAATTAATTAAAGGATTTAAATAAATAAGTAAATAAGCGTGGGGCGTGAGCGCCGGAACCCGCCCGGAGTTGCAGAGGAGAAGTTCTCGGGGGGACCCCGCCCGGCCAGACGCTCACCGATGATCCCGAAGATGCCCAGGATGTTGGGGGCGAAGATGACCAGCAGGTTGATGCAGGTGAGCAGGCCGACGGCGATGACCACGTGCCGCAGCCAGCTGAACTCCCGGTTCGGGAACAGCATCTGCTGGATGGCACGGCGCACCTGGCGGGAGGCATCAGCCGTCAGTCCCATCGCCTACCCGCCGGCCCAGCCCCCCCTCCCCCGGCCCAGACACCCCCCCGGCCCAGACACCCCACCCCCCCGGCCCAGCCACCCCCCGGCCGCCCCGGGCTCACCGGAAACAGCACGATGGGCACTGTGAGTGTGACTGCCGTCAGCACGGCCACGCGCACACACAGGATCAGCACGTCGAACGGGTCCACCTGGCTGTAGGTGTGCAGCAGCTCCGACTCCACGCGGTCTGCAGCGGCGGGAGGGGGTCAGCAGGCGGGGAGGGGGGTCAGCAGGCGGGAGGGGGGTCAGCAGGCGGAGGGGGGGATCAGCAGGTGGGAGAGGGGGGTCAGCAGGCGGGAGGGGGGTCAGCAGGTGGCCGGGCAGGGGGTGGGCTTGGGCCTGGGTCCACCCTGATGCTGTGCCCGTGGCGAGCGCCTGGCCTGCCCCCGCCCCGCGGTCCAGCGCCTACCGTAGAAGGTGAGGTAGCCGAAGAGGGCGGCCAGGAAGTACATGACGTACATGACGGCGATGGACAGGTTGGAGATGTGCTGCATCTTCCTCTTGGAGGGGCTGCGGGGTGGGGGAGGGGCGGGCTTGGTGCCTGGCTGGGCCACACTGGGAGACAGACCCCATGTGCCCCGGGTCTCTCTGGTGTCGCCCCCTCAGCATACGCGACAAGAAAGCCTCCTTCCTGCCCCCCCACCCCCCCCCCGTCACCTATAGCACCCGGAGGGCCCATCACCCCCTGTGGACACACGTCCGCGCCCGCCCCGCCGGCAGGACCTACTCCTTGAGCTCCGTGTAGATGGGCAGCACCTCGGGGTGGCAGACGAAGGCGAAGGCCATGATGGGGATGGTGTACGCCGTCTGGGGAGATGCAGACAGTCAGGGCCGCCCCCTCCATCGCCCCGGCCGGCCCCTACCCGGGGCCTGTCAGAACCTGTATGTTGAGTGTGAAGTAGTTTGGGGTGCAGGAGTCTGAGCTGAAAGTCTCCACCAGGGGCGGCGTCCCCTCCCCAAGGCTGGAGTTGCTTGTGATGTTGGCCGAGTTGGAGAGCAGTGGGCATGGCACCTGGAACTTTTTGTAGATGACCTGGTGGGGGGGGTGGGAGGAGGGTGTCAGGGGGCGAGGCTGCCTGGGAAGTCGCTCTGATCTAGACCAGATGGGAGAGCTGCCTGACAGAGGGGCCCAGGGACCTGCCTCCTCCCTCTGACAGTCCCCGGGGACCTGCCTCCTCCCTCTGACAGGGCCCCAGGGACCTGCCTCCTCCCTCTGACAGGGCCCCGGGGACCTGCCTCCTCCCGTGACCAGCAGGGGACTCACTGCGACGAGGAAGAAGACCATGCAGGTGAGCGAGAAGCCGCTGGAGTAGCCCAGGTAGCCTGCAGTCGGGGAAGGGGCGCTGTGAGACGGGGTCTCCTCGGCATGTCCTTCCCACACCCCGCTCCCAGGCCCCGGCCCTGTCACCCTCACCGAGCTGCCGCATCAGTGCCAGGGGCAGGATGATGGTGACAGAGACCAGGATCACCAGGTAGTTCCCATTCATGTACCAGTCCCTGCAGGACGGGAGCGGGGAGCGAGGTCAGAGCCACGCAGCCTCGCGTGGGGCCGCCTGCCTCCCCCCCAGGGGTGCCCCTCCTGGCACTGAGCCTCCCGCCCCGTCCACAGCGCGGGCAGCCTGTCACGCTCCCGGGGCGAGGCGAGGCCCAGGCGCTCAGCCCCTGCGCGGCCCCTCCATCAGGCTCTGCTGTTTGCTCAGGACCTGGAGGACTGGTCCCGCCTCCCCGGGGGCGGCCCAAGGGGCCCAGGGAGGTGGCGGGAAGAAAGAAGCTGACTTTGGGGGCTCTCCAACAACCTGAGCCCTGTGGTCCCTCCCGCCCCGCCCGTGGGCAGGGCCTCAGGGAACTGAGGGGACGAGGGACAGGACCGTCCTCTGGGCAGGCCCGAAGGCCAGCCCCCGGGACCGGCCCGGGGCGGGGTTGTGCTCTGCGGCAGCCCCTCTGCTCGCTGGCTGTGGCCGAGGGCGGCCTCTGTCTTCTCCGCCCGCCTCACCCACGTGGCTGAAGCCATGGATCGGCTGAGCCGAGATGGGCAACTGGGACACCCTGGGCTTAATGTCTTGGGCGGGGCTCACACAGCCACAGCGGGAACAGAGGCGCTTAGAGCTAAGCCTGAGGCCCTCGGGTCCTCCCTGCGCACAGGGCCGTCCTCACCCCGCCCACGTGGCTCTCAGGGGGTGGGGAGGGGGACCCCCTAAGACTAGGTGCTTCATGGCCAGGCGTGGCTGGATGTCAGCCCTCCTGGCAGCTCTCTGCCCCTCCCCCAGCCATTGCGGGGTCTCTCCCACCAGCCCCACCTGGGCTCCCACCCTCACGCAGCCCACCCCACCCTGGGGCTCACGAAGTTTTCTCCTCCAGGTTCAGGAAGGTCTGTATGACCAGGGGCAGCTCGGACTTGATGATGTACAGGTAGCTGGACATGGCTGGGGGAAGGGCGGGCAGGCACCGGGTCAGCGGCCAGCCCTCCCTCAGAGCGCCCCCCTCACCGTCCGCCGGGGCCTGCCCGCCGCCCGCACACCTCCGATGTTCTGCAGCGTGATGGCCAGGGCGGCCGCCAGCTTGCCGGGGGTCCCGAAGGCGCGGTAGCCCAGCTGCTCATAGGCACGGATCCCTGTGGGCCAAGGGGTGGAGTCAGGACCCCCCCTCCCGCCCCCCCGCCCCCCCCCCCCGCTGCAGGTGTGCCCGAGGCTCACCCACGACCCCCGAGGACTTGAGCAGCAGGTGGATGGAGTAGCTGGAGAGCAGGGCCACGGCCGTCAGCAGGAACCTGGGACGATGGAGAGAAAAGACCCCTGGGCTCCCCTGGCCAGCGGAGGCGAGGGGCCCTGGGAGGTCTGGGGGGGGGGTCTGGGACCAGGTCTGGACCCCCACAGGCACATGCTCAGCAGGCCCCGGGGGGTGAGCCCCGGCTGGTGTGACCCAGAAGGACCGTGGCCCAGAGGAGGCCTGCCAGCCCGCCGCTCCCGAGTTCTTGGAACAGACGTGTGTGCACTCGGCCGCGGGCAGCGCTCCCCGGTGAGGACACGCGTGCACACGGGCCTGGCCACGGGCTCCACGGGTCACTACAGGAGGGCCCGTGGCCCGCCGGCAGCTCCGCGGGCCGCCGGGAGGTGAGGTGCGTTTGTCTGGCCGGGCTGGTTTAGCCATGGTTTGGGCTGCGTGTAAGTGCCCACCCCTGCCGCCCGGGCCGTGGGACCGGAACCTGGGGGGTCCTGGGAGGTCCTGGGGGTGGCCTGCCCGGGGCGCCGCCTGTGGGAGGTGGAGCTGGCACTCACAGGAAGAGGACGATGCCCGTGTTGGCCATGGCGAAGGCCAGGCCCAGGATGCCGCTGCCCATGATGGCGTTGCTCAGGTTGAACACCGACATCCCGAACGAGGTCTTCCCCTCAAACTGGGGTGGGAAGGGGCGAGTCAGCAGGGGTCTGCGCTCAGCATCCCCACCCTGCCCCTGGGCCTCCCTCCCTCACCGCCCTGGGGGCCCCCTCCCTGCCCCCTCACCCCCAGGGTGCCCGAGCCCCTCCCTGCCCCTGGGCCTCCCTCCCTCACCGCCCTGGGGGGCCCCCTCCCTGCCCCCCTCACCCCCAGGGTGCCCGAGCCCCACCCTGCCCCTGGGCCTCCCTCCCTCCCCGCCCAGGGTGCCCCCTCCCCGCCCCCCGCCCCCAGGGTGCCTGAGCCCCTCCCTGCCCCTGGGCCTCCCTCCCTCCCGCCCAGGGCGCCCCCTCCCTGTCCCCCCGCCCCCCGCCCCCAAGGTGCCCGAGCCCCTCCCTGCCCCTGGGCCTCCCTCCCTCACCGCCCTGGGGGGCCCCCTCCCTGCCCCCTCACCCCCAGGGTGCCCGAGCCCCACCCTGCCCCTGGGCCTCCCTCCCTCCCCGCCCAGGGTGCCCCCTCCCCGCCCCCCCGCCCCCAGGGTGCCTGAGCCCCTCCCTGCCCCTGGGCCTCCCTCCCTCCCGCCCAGGGCGCCCCCTCCCCGCCCCCCCCCGCCCCCAGGGAGCCTGAGCCCTCCCTGCCCCTGGGCCTCCCTCCCTCCCCGCCCAGGGTGCCCCCTCCCCGCCCTCCGCCCCCAGGGTGCCCGAGCCCTCCCTGCCCGCTCACGTCGGTGAAGTGCGGCTCCTTGCCGGGGCTTTGCTGTAGGAAGCCCTCGCCCTCCACGTGGCTCCGCCGCGGGCCTGGGACCCTGCAGGCACAGGCCGGGCAGGCGGTCAGCTCAGCCCCTGGCTCTGCGCTGAGCCATGGCGGGCGCCCCTCCGCTCACCTCTCGTTGCCTGCGGCGGGGGTGCCCGCGGGGTGCAGCCCCTCCGAGTGCTTGCCATTGGGCACCAGCTCCAGCATCTCCGTCCGCAGAGGCGCCTCCATGGCTCCGGGAACGGCCTCGCTCTCGCGCTCACACTCAGAAGCCTGCAGAGCGGACGGCCCGGGTGAGCCCCGGCCCACAGGCTTCAGCCCAGCACCTCCCAGGGCTCCCAGGGCACAGGCCAGCCGCTCTCCTGCGGCCCCCGGAACCTGCCTGTGGGGGGCCAGAGCTTGGACGCCTGGGTCGCCATGGCGTCCCAAGGGGCACCTCCGCCGGTACACAGCGCTCACCCCAACACACACGCCGGCCCAGCAAGCCTTTAGGCCTCAGTTTCCCCATCTGGGAAGGGAGGGTCCGTCGGATGCCCTGAGTTCAGAGCCCAGTGGCGCCAGGAGGCTGGATGCCGAGTCCCCGGCCCCATGTCCCACTGGGGGCCTGGACTGTCCCCTCCCTGCAGTTACCGCCGGGAGACGGTTTCCTGTGCCCGCTCTGTGTGCCAGGGGCCTCCTGGCCAACCTAGAGTGGCACGGCCCGACGGCTGGAGAAAGGGTGAGGGCTGTGGGCCCGGTTCCCAGCCGCCCGGCGGGCACTGCTGGCAGCCAGAACAAAGGCCCCTCTGTGGGCTCCGAGCTGGCGCTGGGAATGGCAGGCGCGGAGGCCACCCCCTCGGAGCCAGGAGGCCTGAGGCGGCGCTGGGTGCCGGACACCTGGGACCTGCCTGCCCGCCGCCCGCAAGGGGCCCTCAGGGCCTTCCGGGAAATGGGTGCCCCGGGCCCTGTTCTCTGGGCCACACAGGCCTCACCCTCCACCAGCCCTGGCCTCAGGCCTCTCCTTCCCTCCAGGGAGCCCCCACCCTTAGGTGCCCACTGCCAGGGCTTCGAGCAGCCCCCCTTCCTGGAGCCCCAGGCCAGGGCTCAGGGCCTTGCCAGCGGCAGAGGCACCTGGGCCCCGGGACCAGCCCCTTTCCTGCTTTGGGGCGTAGCTCTGCTGGGGTTCATGGAACTAGCCCCGCTCCGCACCCCCAGTCATGCTCACTGCCCGGACAACTCGCTGGCCCCGCTCCTGACCCTGGGGGCGGGAGCCACCCACCTATGACCAGAAGGCCCCTGGGCACAGTGCCCTCGGGATCTATAAGGCCATTCTGAGGGCCAGTTGGCCAGCAGGAGAGCCGAGGCCAGAGCGGTGACCAGCGAGCGGACAGCACTGCCAAGCAGGTCAGCCAGAGCTTCGTCCTGCGCCGCGGCACCCCTCTGCTTGGGAACCTGATCCTGCCCCGAGCCCTCCATCCTAACGCAGAACCGGATGGTCTTGGGGCTGCTCATGAACCCGGAGCACCAGGGCCTCAAGCCTGGGAATCGGGGAGGGGAGGGGAGGCCAGGCTTGGGCCTCGGGCCCCGTGTCCTGGGGGCCGCAGCCACACAGAACTGACCAGAGTTCAGATGCCACACATGTTCCCGGGGACCCCACGCCTGGCACCCTCGGACC
This sequence comes from Cnephaeus nilssonii, assembly GCF_951640355.1. NCBI lineage: Eukaryota > Metazoa > Chordata > Mammalia > Chiroptera > Vespertilionidae > Cnephaeus > Cnephaeus nilssonii. The sequence continues at coordinate 2,132,080 of NC_137088.1, read as the reverse complement.
CCCTCCATCTGCCTCTCCTTCCTCTGAGGCGGGAGTCTGGACCCTCCTCTCCTCCATCCTGCCCTGCCCCCAGGACCTTGGATGTGAACATCTCTTCTCACGCCTCGTCCCTGGACCAGATCCCTGACGTCAGCCTGCTTCGTGCTGCCGCCCCAGCCCCGCCACCCGCGCCCTCCGAGGCCCCAGCTGCTGTGGAGGTGCCAGCACCTGGCGTGCTGAGTCACTCCGGACGCCCCGGCTGAGCTGGGGTTCCCTCCCGGCCTCCCACCTGGGCAGGCTGGGACAGGCCCTCGGTGCTGAGTCGGCAGCCTGCTCAAAGCGCCCTTCTCTGCCCTAATAGCCCTCCCCCGCAGCCAGGCGCTGCCTCATGGCCAAAGTGCTGGGGGCCGGGCTCCAGGTGCCTCACCCCCAGCAGGACCAGAGCTTAGACTTTCAGGGCCTGTCTATTCCTCACAACCAAGTCCCGCCGGCTCTTGGGCTGGCCTGGGATCCCAGAGAGGACATGGGTAACGTGGACCCCCAACTGGCTTTCAGTCTGGAAATGACAAACCCCCAAGCCCCTCACCCCCACCTTCTGGCTCTTGCTGCAACTGAGTGTGAACTGCAGTGCTGGGACTCAAAGAAGGGGAGAGCGAGGCATCACGGAAGGCTTCCTGGAGGCGGCGGCGAGGGAGTCAGTTCTGAAATTCCAGTGGGAGTCCCCATGGTGGGGAAATAGGAGAGAGTGATTCAAGCAGGGCACACAGCCTGGGCAAAGGCCCTGGGGTGTGGCGTGAGGCAGTCTGTGAGCGGGGGGAGTGAAGGTTCCGTGGCCACAGGCAAGTCTGACAAGCCTGGAAGGCCAAGTCAAGGAGTCGGTACTTCACTCTAGTGCAGGGCTAAGGGCTGGGGGCCCAGGGTGGACATGAGCACTGGCCTGGCACGCGGACCCCCAGCCCTCCCCTGAGGCCGGCCGCCGTTTCTGACACCCTCACCCCTCCCCTCGGGCCTGCCACTCCCCAGGCTTCTCTCTCCCAAGGGGTCGGGGTGGACTCCGGGGACCCCCCCCCCCTAAGGAAAGCTGCCTGCAGACACTCTGGGAAAGCTGAGTGCACTCTGCGTCCGGCTGAGCCGCCCCGCCTCGCCGCGTGAGGACCCCCCACCCAGAACTCAGCGTCTGCCTGTCCTCCTGGGGCCCGTGAGGTCTGCCCCCAGAGCACGCCCCGGGCTCGGAGCTGGGCTGTGGGCGGGGCGGTCCCGTGACCTGCGGTGGGTCATCAGGATGGCATCTGTCACGGGCCAGCATGGGCTCGGGCAGGAAATCGATGGCCAGGCCGCTGCCCCGGCCTGTTTGTTCTGCTGGGAGATAAGGGCGCGGGGACAGCAGCAGGCGGCGCCCGCCCCCGCGCCACGCCATCACGGGGTGCGAACCCGTCAGGCGCACCTTGGCAGGTGCCGAGCTTGGCTAATTAAAGACTCTGCGGCCGGATCCAGGCGCCGAGTGTGTCAGCCGCGGTGGGAAGCGCTGCTTTCCTCCCCATCCCCGCGGCGGGAGCGGGAGGCCGCCTCGCTGTGCCCTCGGTCCCGTGGCCGCAGCCTGGTGGGCGCTCAGCCCCCCGCTTCTCGTGCCAGGGCACCCTCACCGCCCCAGGTCTCCGAGGAGAGGCGGCGGGCCTGGAGGCTCCTTCGTGGCTACCCCTGGGGTCTCAGGGGTGAGGGTTGCCCCGGTTCCAGCTCCCCCATCCTGATCACTCACCCCCTTGGCTGAGACAAGGTGCCCCTTCCAGCCTGGCACCCCTCTGCCCGCCTGCTTCCCCAGACTTCAGAGGGAACACACCCTCCCAAGGCAAGCTGTCGGCCAATAGGGAGACAGGACTCCCCCGTCTGGATCGCGTGTGTTCAAGGCGCAGCCACCGGCATCGGCGGGAACCTGCTCGCTGAGGCCAGGGGTCCAGGACCAGGGCAGGTGGGAGTGCGTCCGGAACAGGGGAGGCGTCACACCCCGCCCCGCCCCCAGCACCACAGCTCCCGATTTTGACCTCAGTAGACCCAGTTCTCCGTCCACCACTCCCTCCTTGTCGACAACACTGGGTAAGTGGCCCGTGTGTGGCCAACACCGGCTGGTGGCACGCCGGAGGGGCCCACCAGGGAAGCCGGTGACCAGAGCGTCGCTGCGGGGGCCACACCGGTCCCCTCCCCTGGCGCCCGGCCCTGCGCCTGGGGCTGCGCTTCTGTTTTCTGGGCGTCCGTCCGGAAGGGGGGGCCAGAAGGTGGACTTTCCTGTGTCGGGGTGTGTTTTCTAGACACTCAGCAGACGCGAGAGCTGGGCCTAGCCCCAGACACCTAGGCCTCCCCGCCCACCAGCCCTGGACCCTCCTCGCTCAGGCTGACCCCGGAGCCGCTGTAGCTGGAACCTCTCGGCTCGAGTCGGGACCGGAGCCAGCAGCAGCCCCCGCCCCCGCTGCCAGCCCGCTGAGAGGGACGTGTAGCCGGAGGCCCAGCTGAGGCAAAGGACAGGACGTCACATGCCTGGGGCCCCCAGGAGCAGGGGAGACCCCGAGCCAGCCAGCCCATCCTCCTCCCTGCTGACCCGGAATCCCCTGGAGGCGGCCAAATATTTGGACAGCCGGACTTCTGGCCCCAAAGAAAGCTGGAGCAGGGGCCCGGGGCAGCTCAGGACTCATCGGAGACCCCGATGGGGGGGCTGACGGCAAGGTCAGCCTGGAGGAGAGGCTCCATCCAACGCCCAGGAGAAGCGGAGAGAGGCAGAGGGAGGGCGGAGCGGCAGAGAAAACACGCCGACACTGCTGTCCCTGCGCCCTGATCCGGACGGGGACAGGGGGTCAGAGAGGTGCGGATGGACAGAGGGACACAAACAGAGGGAGGCAGCTGGACATTCAGACAGGGAGAGAGATGGACGGACAGCCAGAGGCAGCTCAGCCGTCAGTGACAGCCAGGGACAAGGGACAGAGGAGAGACAGACACGGCCCAGGAGCAGAGAGGCCGCCAGAGGCCAGGTGAGCAGGCAGCAGACCCAGGGCGCCCTGCAGAGGTGACCAGGCAGGACCCTGGGGGACCCACAAAAAGGCGCCGCGGCGTTTCCAGGTCCCCACAAAGGCAGGCGGTGCCCCCCTGCGCCAGGTGCAGGGACATCCGGAGGGTGCGGCTGAGCCCACCGGGGCCACAGGCCGGGCCCAGCTGGGAACACCCCCTCGCAGCACCGGCGTGTCCGCCACACACAATGGGAGAGGTATGCGGAGAGGACGCGGTGGGAGTGACCCAGCCGCAGGGCCCGCACGTGTGAAGACGTGCCAGCTGCGGGGCCGCACAGGACGTGGCCTGCAGAGCGGAAATCCAGAGCCCTGCCCCCCCCCCCCCCCCCCGAGCTGCCGGCCGGAAGCGCCCTCCGGCCCCAGCAGCTGGGCCTTCCCTTCGCCCCCAAAGCCCCGCCTGGTCCCCTAGAGCGCCCCACCCACCCCGCATTTGTCTTCTTATTCCGAGTCCAAGGCCAACCCTCCACCCTCCAGACCCGAGTGTGCACAGGGCGCACAGTAGGTGCTCAGTAAATGTTGTGAAACAAATAACAGGGGTCCAAGGTCCTTGGCAAGCTCCCAGCCTATCTCCCTGGCCCCAATGCAGCTGGCCCGGCCATGCCTGGTGGGGCACCCTCCCTCAGGGCCTGGCCCCCCGCCCCCAGCCTCTGCACACAGACGCCAAACTCCCCCAAAACACGTTCCCCTCAAACTGAGTGCCTGTCCCACACCCAGCCCAGACGTTCAGAGTGCGCTCCATTCCGTTCAAAAACCTGCCCTGGCCCCCCCCAGACACCATGAACCCCGGCCTAGCCTGTCCCATTTCGCCTCAGTTTCCCCAATTGTCTGGGACCCTAAGGCTACTGGCTAGGGCAGCAGACACCAGGACAGGAGCAGCCACCGCTCTTGGTCTGGCCTCCCGGAGCCCTGGACTGGGGGTTTGTGCGCTTTGGGCCCAAAGGACCGGCACTGAACAGAGGGGTGGCCCGAGAAGCCAGCGAGGGGACAGGGGCTCTCTGGGTCCAGGCAGAACCAAGTTCTGAGACACGTACCCCGACCTCCACCAGAGACAGTCCCCGCCCCCCATGCCCAGGACTGAGATTCTCACTCCTGCTCCCGTCACCCCAGGCCTCGGAGAGATGCGTCGGGCCTGGCCTCCTCCACCCGACCTCTGCCACCCCTGGTGCTTCCTACAGGAAGCCTTCCAGGCTTGTGCAGAAGCTCCCTCCTATGATGGCACTGTCCCCAGTGGCTTTCTATGCTCCAGACTGAGCACCTAGGAGGCAGGTGCTTGGTTTCCAGAAGGAAGGAGCCCATGCCAGCCTGTGCCGGGTCGGGGGGTGCGTGGGGGGACGGGACAGGCCTCAGGGGAGCCAGGGACCCAGGCCCTCATGGGAGGAAGGCAGGCCTGGGAGTCTGCAGGAAGGATGCGCCTGGGTGGAGGTGTCCCCACAGTGCAAGGACCTTTGCCTTAGCCCCCCTCAGACCTGGAGCCTGTACCTGGGCTTAGGGCTCAGGTCAGGGGGGGAGAGGGCGGGTCCCCACAGGCCCCGCCTCAGGGCCCCCTCCCAGACCGGGTGTAAACAATCAGCGCCTTCCTTCTCACCGCCCGCCCCGGGGTCCTGAGCGCCCGGCGGAGAGGAGCGCACATCCAGCCCCGCCCTCAGTTCGTGCGCCAGCAGCGCCGGGTGCCCGCATGCCCGCTGGCCCGGCTGCAAATGGCACAGGCTCTGGGGCCAACATGTGCCCGCAGCTCCTCAGGCAGCCCGGCCCGATCCGCCTCAACCCCCTGCCCGGCGCAGCTGCGTTAAATAGCCCGGCTCCCCGCCTGCTAACCGCCGGCTCGCCGGCCAGGTGCCCGTCGGGGCGGCGCTCCAGGGTCGCTCCGGGCCCTCTCGGCCCCCCTCGGGCCCTCTCCGCACAGGCCGGGCCTCGGCAGCCCATCGGGTGTCCCGACCCGCTGTCCCGCCCGGCCCGGCCCGGCCCGGCCCGGCCCGGCCCGGCCCGGCCCGGCCCTGCTCCGAGGCCAGGGCGACAAGGCGCCCCTCCCGCCCGGGACACCTGCTCCCGCTCCGAGCCGAGCCCGACACGCGGGTCCCAGCCCTGCGTCCCAGCGCGCGGGGCTCCGGGGCTCCGGGGCTCGGGGGCTCGGAGGCTGGGCGCCGGCCGCGGCGGGGCGGGCGGGGGAGCAGCCCGGAGCCGGCCGCGGCGGGAGGGTGGGACGCAGGGCTCGGCCCGTGCGGCGCCGCGGGGCTGGGGTCGGGGCCCCCGGCGGTACCTGGCTTCGCGGTGGGGACGCGCGGTGCTCGGCTCTCCGGCCGCTGCCTGTCTGCTCGGGCCCCACGCGGGGCAGGGGATGAAGGAGCCGGCCCCGCCCCCGGCCCGCCCCCCGCCCGCCAATCCCCCGCCGCCCGGGGGCGGGGCTGGTCCCGGAGAGGCCAGGCCCCGCGGGCCGGCCCAGAGCAGCGGGAGCGTAGGGAGCCCCTGGGTGGAGAGCCGCTGGTCGGGAGGGCGCGTTTGAGTCTTGGGGGGGTGGGGGGGATGCCTCTGTCCGAAGCAGACTCCCTGGGAGCCCCCTACACCCCGAAGGGCGCTGCCCTCGCCTCCCTGAGCCGGAGGGGCCCTCCAGCCGAGCGGAGTGGGGACTGGGCAGGGCGCAGGGCTGAGGCCAGTGAGATGCCTGAATGGGGGCTTGCAGCACCCCCGGCCTCCCCACCTCCTCACCCTCGCCAAGCAGAGGTGGGGTAGGGATGGGGGGGGGGGGGGTCCCTGCATCAGTCTGTCTTCATCCCAGACATTCAGACGCGACTGAGGCTGAACAGATGGGACAGGAGCCGGGGGACAGGAGGGAGCCAGGCTCGGCTTGGGCCTTGCCGGACCTCCCTGGCCACGTCCCCATTTCTTCCTTTTTTAAAAATATATTTTATTGATTTTTTTACAGAGAGGAAGAGAGAGGGATAGAGAGTTAGAAACATTGATGAGAGAGAAACATCGATCAGCTGCCTCCTGCACACCTCCCACTGGGGACGCGCCCACAACCAACACACGTGCCCTTGACCGGAATCGAACCTGGGACCCATCCACTGAGCCAAACCGGTTTTGGCCCCATTTCTTTATTTCTGAGTAGGTGACAGCTGTCAGTCTGCCCACGGGAAGTGGGCCTGGGACTTGGTGCCCTGGAACAAGGGGTTTGGGGGTGGCCCTGTTTTGGGCTGGGGGCTCCCATACCACCCTTACCTGCTTCCCACCCAAGACTTTGGTGCCCAGAGGTGGGTGGCGGGTGTTAAGGCCCCCAGGCCCAGCCGGCAGGGAGCAGGGGGAGGCCTGGACCTGGGAGGTGAGCTGGGGGGTGCATTCCCAGAGCAGCTGTGTCCCGCTGGGAAGCCACTGGCTCTGACCCTATGAATCCCGTGGCCTCCGCGGGCCCCAGCCCGGGTGTCTCTGTCTGTGTGGCCCCCTCCCTGGTGCTGGGGGACGCCTGACCCTGTGCTCCTGTGCTGGGAGTCAGGACTCCGGAGTCTCTTCCTACTGACTCACAACATCGCCACAGCCAAGCCTCAGCGTGCCTCAGTTTCCCTGTGTGTCACAGGAAATGGCTCCGTCTTTCCCCATGGCCTGAGGGGGGGAGAGGAAGCTGGGAGCCAAGGGCAGGGGATCGGCTTAGGCTGGAGGGCCAGAGGCCTGGGAGGGCCAGAGACAGGCACTAGGGAGGGGCAATGGCTGAACACCTCCCCCCCCCCCCCCCCCCGCCCTCCCTCGCCTGAAGGACGGACGGACTGGCTTTCCCTCTTGATCTGGAGCTGGTGGAATCCCCAGGTCAGAGCTGACCTTGGTCATGAGGGACCCCACGACTTTCAGCCTCCCAGGGGCTTGAGGACTGACTCCCGGGGGGGGGGGGGGGCAGAGTCAGGTGGAGAGGTTCTGACCAGGGTGGCCGGCCTGGCCCATCTCCCCTCACAGAACCCGGGGCTCCCAGGAGCCATTTGCAAAGGGCCGGTGCTTCTGCCGGCAGTCGGCGAGGGCCAGGCCTGGCTTCAAGGTCACTCAGCATGTGGGTGTTTAGGTCCTCAGCCGGAGTGGAGGGGCGGGGGTGGCTGGGCTGGGCTGCTGTGGGAGGCCGAGGCGGCTTGATGTGGGGTCCCCGGCCAGGCCGGGCGGGGGAGGGCTGCCTGTTTGTTGATGCTGGGCCTGGGCCGGGGCCAGGGCAAACACGGCTCCCAGCCTTTCCCGCCACCTGCCCGCTCTCCCAGCCCGGCCCGGTGGCCGGACAGCTGGCAGCCAGGACGGGGCCCAGCGCTGCGGCCTTCTCCCAGGGCCCGAGGGAATGGCCGCCGGTCCGTGCAGCGGGTGGGGGCAGCCGCCTGGAGTGGAGGCGGGCGGAGCTTTACGGCTTCATCTCAGCCTTCGGCCCAGCCCCCCTCACGCCCCCATCTCCCCCCCACGAGCCTGCCAGGACCCGAGGCAGGGCTCAGGGTCCCAGGGTTACTCAGCCTTCCTTCCGGGTCTGGACCCCTCGCTCTCCTGCTCCCTCTTCAGTCATGTCCTGTGGCCTCTGGGTAGACATCCTCCTCTCCCCATGCCACCCTCCCTGGCACCACCATGCCACCCTCCCTGGCACCACCATGCCACCCTCCCTGGCACCACCATGCCACCCTCCCCTGGCACCACCATGCCGCCCTCCCCTGCCACCACCATGCCACCCTCCCCTGCCACCACCATGCCGTCCCCTCCCCTGGCACACCAGCCACACAGTGAGCCCAGACCCTGTCTGCCAGTGAGGCCCCTCTTCACCCCACTCATCCTCCCCAGAGCCCAGTGTGGGTACTCACTGACCCCGCCCACAGGCCCCCTGCAGGCGCCCCTCACACCCTCCCTCCCTGCCCCTCCTCCCAGTTGGCCTCTCCACCACCACCGCCCAGCCGGCAGCCACTCCCACTTCTGCCTTCACTTCCTCCTGGTGCCCTACCCCACCCCACCTCACCTCCTGAGCAAACTCCTACTCATCCTTCAACACCCAGATGGAGGGTCACCTGAGAACCCTCTTCCTATGGGTCCCATGGCTGCTCGCCTTCTGTCCCCACCGCCTAGCCCAGCCCTCTGGGCGCCCTCTCTCCAGCCCTCTGGGCGCCCTCTCTCCAGCCCTCTGGGCGCCCTCTCCCCAGCCCTCTGGGCGCCCTCTCTCCAGCCCTCTGGGTGCTCTCTCCCCAGCCCTCTGGGCGCCCTCTCTCCAGCCCTCTGGGTGCTCTCTCCCCAGCCCTCTGGGCGCCCTCTCTCCAGCCCTCTGGGCGCCCTCTCTCCAGCCCTCTGGGCGCCCTCTCTCCAGCCCTCTGGGTGCTCTCTCTCCAGCCCTCTGGGTGCTCTCTCTCCAGCCCTCTGGGTGCTCTCTCTCCAGCCCTCTGGGTGCTCTCTCTCCAGCCCTCTGGGTGCTCTCTCTCCAGCCCTCTGGGTGCTCTCTCTCCAGCCCTCTGGGTGCTCTCTCTCCAGCCCTCTGGGCGCCCTCTCTCCAGCCCTCTGGGCGCCCTCTCTCCAGCCCTCTGGGCGCCCTCTCTCCAGCCCTCTGGGTGCTCTCTCTCCAGCCCTCTGGGTGCTCTCTCTCCAGCCCTCTGGGTGCTCTCTCTCCAGCCCTCTGGGTGCTCTCTCTCCAGCCCTCTGGGTGCTCTCTCTCCAGCCCTCTGGGTGCTCTCTCTCCAGCCCTCTGGGTGCTCTCTCTCCAGCCCTCTGGGTGCTCTCTCTCCAGCCCTCTGGGTGCTCTCTCTCCAGGCCTCTGGGTGCTCTCTCTCCAGCCCTCTGGGTGCTCTCTCTCCAGCCCTCTGGGTGCTCTCTCTCCAGCCCTCTGGGTGCTCTCTCTCCAGCCCTCTGGGTGCTCTCTCTCCAGCCCTCTGGGCGCCCTCTCTCCAGCCCTCTGGGTGCTCTCTCTCCAGGCCTCTGGGTGCTCTCTCTCCAGCCCTCTGGGTGCCCTCTCTCCAGGCCGGCTGGCCGGGAGGCCCTGCAGGTGAGCGGGAAGCTGCTGCTGGGGAAGCCCCCGGGGGCCTGTCTGGGGTGGGTGCGGGGGTGGGGGGGTGGGGAAGGGCCCCTGGATGGAGGAACCAGCTCGGCCACAGGAAAACGGGAGTGTGAGCGGATTAGCCCGACGGGTCAGAGCTGTGTGCTGGGCGGGACACGGGCCTGGGGTCACGCTGGGGGTTTCTAGGGCTCCACGTGCCCGGGTTCGGACCCGTGCCTACAGCTCCTACTACCCGGCCCCGCCTGGAGCCTGGGGCACTCCGCCTCGGGCATGAGGAGGGGCTCAGCGGGCACAGTTCAGGGGAGGAGAGCGGGGACTCCTCCAGTCCTTCCCCAGCCCCCGTCCCCGAGCGGGTGACCTCTCGTCCTCCAGTCCTGGTGCCCGCCCTCTCTCCCCTGAGACCTGGCCCAGCTTCCCTGGCCACTGAAGCGGCTTAATGAGCCCCAGTCACACGGGCCAGCGAGTGCCTGCGGGAGGGCCGAGCCCCCACGGCTACCAACCAGGCCCTGACGTCAGTGCATTCCCGGCTGCCAGGCTCTAATCTCTGCTCGAGGCCGGGCCAGGTGAGTCCCGCCAGAGCCAGAGCTGAGGGCCGCGAGGTGGGGCCGGATGGTGGCGGCCTGGGTGCCTGCAGTGGGCGCCCCTGCCCACATCCCCAGGGCGTGGCCAGCGCTCTGAGCCTCTGCCCGGGGCTGTGGATCAGGGTGTCATTACACTGGGGTGCTGAGTGGGCCGGACACTTGAGGCCAGGTACCATCCAGCCCCTGGGACCCAGGAATAGGGGGAGGACCAGGCAGAGGGGTTAGGAATGCATGGGAGGGGACCCCTGGAGGGAGGTCCAGCCCTGCCTGGTGTTTGGGCTTCTCTCTGAACCCTGCCCAGGAAGGCCGGGGCGCTCACTACCTTCCTTCCAAGAGCAGGCGGCTCTGTGGGAGACCCGAGGGGCCCCCTCGAAGCCAGCGCCTCCAGCTCCTCGCAGCTTCGTCCTCCTCCTGTCTCTCCAACGAAGTCCTGTCCGCCTCTCCCCGCCCCCCTCACTCCAGCAGCTGGCAGAGGGACAGCCCTGCTCAGCCGGGCCCAAGACCACCCCGCGGGGGCCCTAACCCACTGGCCCAAGCCCCATCTTCCCCTCAGACCTTTGAGCAGCACCAGCCTGGTGCCCATGTGTCCTGGGCTCCCTACCTTCCCAGTGTCCCCCCAACCCCGTGCTCAGGCCCAGGCACCTCCCTCTCCCCTCCAGCCCCCCACGCCGCAGGCTCACAGCTCCACCCCGGCTCCGATAGCCAACGGCCTCCTGGCGGGTGTTTCCCGTGGCCGCAGGCCTAGACATCAGCCTCTGGTTTCCTCTGTGCTCCCAGCTTTCGGGGGCCTCACGTGCACGCGGCCATCAGACCCGGATGCTGTCGCTGAGCCTCCCGCCTGCGGACGCCGGCCCCACGGGGCAACGAGGGCACGTCTTCCCCAGGGACCCCCGGCCCACTCACACCGGTCCCAGGAAACACGTGTGCCCCTATATGTGTTTTTGTCAAAAATTTTAATGATTCGTCTTTTTCTAGAAGCAGATTCGGAAAATATCACTGATGATCATGTTCCCCTTAAAGTCAGGAAGATAAAATTATACATTGTTTTAGGGGTAAGAGAAATACTTAAGCTTAAAGTAATATTTTGCATTTTAATATACCTACTGTCAATTATGCCCATGTTTTTTTTTCAACTAAAGTTATGGGAGAAAATAGTAAAAACACACACAGCGCGTACAGGAGGGGACGTCTCTCCTTCCGCCCGCTCCAACGCGGCGCCAACGGCCGCCGGGGCCTCTTGGATCTTGTCATTCTTTAGAATTCTGATACTTTTGCACATGGATTTTTTCGCAGCCATTTTGGGTTTTAAATGTTGCCTTAACATATTATTTGATTGACATTTCTGGCCCAGCCTCACCTTTTGCACCAGAGGGAATCCTCCTTGGCCTCCCCCAGGCCCAGCCCAGCGATGGTGCCCCAGCTTCAGGGGCTCCCGAGAGCCATCACCCTCTGCAGGCCAGGCCTCCAGCTGGCACTTGGCACGTCCCCGCTGTCCCCACCCCATGCCCCCTTCCCTGCTCCTGCTCCAGGGAACGGTGGCCCCCAAGCCCCTGGGCCGGATCCGCCCGGCTGTGCCAGCCAGATGCGCTTCCACCTCAAAACTCCCTCTTGATCGAAGACTGTCTGTGAGAACATTGCCCCTGGCTCCCCCCCCCCGCCCCCCAGGGAGAGACACACGTGGGTCCCTGAGTGCCCCCTGCCATGGCAGCCAGGTGCTCCCACCGGGAGGAACGGCCTTGTGGCCGGCCTGGCACTTCATATATACCCACAACTCGGGATAATCAACACCCCCCGCGCCCCAAGAAAGGACAGCCGGCCGATGCAGAGGTTTATTGCCTGGAGCAGTGGTCGGCAAACTCATTAGCCAACAGAGCCAAATATCAACAGGACAACGATTGAAATTTCTTTTGAGAGCCACATTTTTTAAACTTATACTTCTTCTAACGCCACTTCTTCAAAACAGGCTCGCCCAGGCCGTGGTATTTTGTGGAAGAGCCACACTCAAGGGGCCAAAGAGCCGCCTGTGGCTCGCGAGCCGAAGTTTGCCGACCACGGGCCTAGTGCATCTAGCCTGGGTGTGAGGCCTGCCGCCGCCTCACCGGACAGAAGCTCCTGCCCTCGCCTGCAGTGAGGCCCGGCCCCGGGACCAGCAGGTGCCGGTGGCTGGTGAGAAGCAGGGCGTGGGGATGAGGGGACGTGGGCTTTGTCCCCGAGGGGTCCGGCATGGCGCCGTTATTCCTGCCAGGGAGTGAGCCCTGAATGGAAAGGGCAGCGAAGCTGCTGGCAGGAACCAGGGTCACCTGGTTGGCTTGTGACCCCACCTGATGGACCCCCTCGGGGCCTCCATCCCGTCCCAACTTCTCTGCCGGGCTGATCGATGGAGCTGGACTCTGCCCCCGCCACCCCTCAGGACAGTGCGACCATTGGCCACCGTGGGTGTCAACAGCACCCGCCCTCACACACCATCCCCTTGACGGGTGGCGGGAGCACCGCGGGCGGGTGGGTGAGCAGGGCAGGGAGCTGGTGTCCAAGGACAGCGGGGCAGGGCTGTGGGGGCAGGGGCTGGGGGCTCCTCTGAGGCTGGTCTGTGGGGAAGGGTCCAGCACGAGTCCCTCCCTGGCACCCAGGGGCTCCAGGCCTGGCCCCCTCACTGATTCAGGGGCCAGAGCTGGCTTCGACTTTGGACCCCTGAAGGGCTGGGAGGGCAGACAGGTGTCCGAGGTGTCACATGGAGTGGGGGGCTGGACCGGGCTGGTGATAAGCAGGCCTGCTTGGAGGAGGGATCCCGCCTGCCCCCTGCCAGGCCTGGAACTCGAGAGGGAGGGCTGTTTGCGGAGCCCAGACCCCCCGTGAGTCACGGCCCCGGGCGGGAGGGCAGCAGGAGATGGGCCAGCGGACACTGCTGAGTCACTGCGCGCCAGCTGCCCCGAGTCCTGCCGGCTCCTAGCTGGGGCTGGCTGCCGTGGGTCCTGCGGCCGGTGCCGCCGGCCGTGAAGGGCAGCGCTGGGCTTGGGGGCACCGGGGGCCACAGGGGAAGGGCAGGAACTGCAAGCTAGTGGGACGCAGGGTTTGGGGCTGGTGGCTGGTGGGGCGAGGGGGGCTGGGCGGCAGGGCCTCAGCACATGCACGGGTTCAGGAACCTTGCCAGCCCCCCAGCCCCCACATAACCGGGCTGCGGCTGACACATCGTGGAGGTGGGTCTGAAAGCAAGGACACCTGGGGCCCTGGGGCCCGGTCCAAAGAGATGGAGTGGGCGGGACTTGTGGGCCAGGGGCGGGGCCTGGGCCAGGGGCGGGGCCTGGGGCAGGGGCGGAGCTTGGGAGCAGAGGGGCCGGGGAGGTGGGCTCCGGCAGCGGCGTGGGTGGGCTGCAGTGAGGTGGCGGGGGAGGGGGCCGGCAGGGGGCGGGGGGCGCGGGGCGGAGGGCCGGCCCCTCAGAAGAGGCCGCAGTCTTTGAGGTTCTCCTTGATGATGATGTCGGTGACAGCATCGAAGACGAACTTGACGTTCTGCGTGTCGGTGGCGCACGTCATGTGGGAGTAGATCTCCTTCACGTCGCGTCGCATGTTGAGCTCCAGGAACTGCACTTTGATGTAGTTGCCCGCGTCCTCGTATGTGTTGGGCCCTGGGGGGGGGGGCGGGGAGGAAGGGGGCGCTCACTCCCGCCCACCGCGGCCCCGTGGAGGAGCGCGGCGAGCCGTGGGGAGGGCGCCCCCTGGCGGCCGGGCGGGCTCACCGTCGTAGTCGGGGAAGCAGATGCTCAGGTGCGCCTTCTTGATCTTCTCGGAGAACACGTCCTTCTTGTTGAGGAAGAGCACGATGGACGTGGTGGCGAAGTAGCGGTGGTTGCAGATGCTGTTGAACAGGTGCAGGCTCTCGTGCATGCGGTTCTGCGGAAGGCGGCGCTGTCGGGCACGGGGGCGCGGGCAGCCCCCAGCTCTGGGCGCGGAAGGCTTCGGGTCAGCCCCCCCTCCTCCCGAACCCCCGCCGCGGGGCTGTGGCTGCCTCCGCTCCTCCCCGGACGGCTCCGAGGCGGCGCCTCACACCCGGGCCGCCGGGACTCACCACCTCGTCGTCCTCCACCAGCACCATGTCGTAGGCGCTCAGCGCCGCGATGAAGATGATGCACGTCACGCCCTCGAAACAGTGGATCCACTTCTTGCGCTCCGAGCGCTGCCCGCCCACGTCGAACATCCTGCGGGCGGGCGGGGCCTGAGCCCGAGCCCCCAGCCCCCTGGCCGCGACCACAGGCCTCCCCTCGCCTCCCAAGGCTGGAGGGGGCGCCCCCAGACCCGACGGGCAGCGGGCGAGGCCGGGCCTCTCTGCGGGCGGGTCGTCCGAGAGGGGCGGGTCCCTCCTAGAGAGGGGGCCTCGAGGCGGTGACTTCGGGGGCAAGTGGGCAGGCGGGGGGGGGGGGCGCATAGCGCAGGCGGTACCGGAAGTTGAGGTCCTTGAAGGAGAACTGGGTCTCGATGATGCCGGTGGTCTTGACACGCGAGCGCAGCACGTCCTGTTCGGTGGGCACGTAGCCCGGGGTCACCAGGCGCGCCAGGTCGGAGAGGTAGCTGCGGAGAGCCCGGAGGCTGGGTGGGTGCGGGCGGGCGGCAGGGCCCGCCCCCCGCCCCGCCCCGCCCCGCCCCGCCCGCGCGCTCACTAGCCCGCCGAGTCGTTGAGCTGGTACTCCGAGGCGCGCTCGAAGCAGGCCTGGATGCCCGCGTCCTCCCACAGCCGCTGGATGATGTCCGACATCTCCTTGGGCATCGTGCCCTCCTCGATGGTGTCTGCCATGTGCACCAGCTTCCGGGCGTCATCCTGGGCGCACAGTGGGAGTGGTGGGTCGGGACCCGGACCCCGGCCCAGCCCCGCGCCTCGAGTCCGCGGAGGCCGCCCCCCCCGCTGGCCCCCCGGCCCGCGCCCCGGCGCACCTGGCGCGCGGAGTCTCCGTACTGGATGTTGAGCGTGGTCATGGCGCGCACGATGGCCAGGATGGACTGCAGCGTGTTGCCGTAGATGATGGCGATGAACTCCAGGCACTCCTCCAGCGAGTACCCGTCCTGGTGGATGATCCTGCGGCCGGGGCGGGCCGGGTCAGCGCCTCCTCGCGGTCGCGCGGGGAAGGACAGGCCCTGCAGGCGCGCACGCCCCGCCCCACCCCGCGGCCTCCCACGGCGGGGACACTCACTTCATCTGCTTGACGATGGTGCTCTTCCCGGACTCGCCCGCACCTGGAAGGGAAGCCCCGCCTCTGGGCCGCGCTGACCGCATCTCCCCCCCCCCCCCTCCCGCTCCCAGGCCCGGAAGATGGCTAGGCCGACCCAGAGCGCCCGCCTGGTTCCCCCTCACTCCCAAAGCAGGGCCCTGACACCCTGGCAGGAAGACGTTTGCAAATGTCAGGAGTGTCTGGAGAAGCCTGGCGGAGGGGACCCACGACCTCAGCTGGGCTGGGGCGCCTCCGAACCCAGGTTTACGCAGGCTATTGGTTTGAGACCCAAAAGAAAGCCTGGAGCGCCACCTTGTGGGAATAGTTGGTACCGCAGCACGGGATTATTGGAGCCGGGTCAGCCCAGTTTCTCCCCTGGGGTAGGGAGTGTGTCCCTGAGGCTCAGAGGGCATTAGCGCCTTTGGGGGGAGGGGGGCGACGGGGGGAGGAGACAGCTGACAGCCCCCCTAAGCCTGTTCTTGCCAGGGCGCTGGGCACAGTTAATGGGATTTCTGGCTTAGTCTCTGGACCCTGGAGAGCCTGGGTGGAGCCTGCACCCCCTGGGGAGTGGCAGAGGCCTCCAGGCACTGGTCCCCGCCTTGTCCCCTCACTGCCCTGGGACCGTGGGCCTGCTTACGGCTCCCCCCGGGCCTTAGCACCACTCCTCCCCCTGTAGCTGCTTTGCAGGCCCGCCTGCAATAGAGCTCTGGAACCCGGGGCCGTTGTGCGTGGCTCTAGGTGGTTCTAGAGGCTGCCCACACTCGGGAGCACTGTGACCTCCTTCCCAAGGGAGCAGCCTGTCGTGGGGTTTCCCAGGAGGCCCTGGATTCAGAGCAAACGTGTGCCCAGCACCCACTTCTCCAGGGGCGGCTGCCTGAGGGGGGCCCTCTGGAGGGGGTTCCACGGCTGGGCATGCCGTGGGGAGCCAGGGTACCGGATCCGGGCTGGCCAGGGCTCCCACTCTGTTCGCTGCCTGTCACAGGCTCATCCTGCTTCCCAGAAGGGGTGCCCGGCCCCCCAGGCCGCTGACCGGTGGCAGGGCCCTGGGCCACACCCCTACCCAGAAGCAGCAGCTTCACGGTCCGGGCGTCCTTCTCAGCATCCTCTTTCAGCTTCTTCTCCAGCTCCCGCGAGTGCTTCTCCTCGGCGCTGGCCCCAGCCCCCATGGCCGCAGCCGGAGGAACCGGTCAGGGGCTCTTCCGGACGGAGGGCTCTCCGGAGCCAGGCTCAGGCCTCCCAGGACACCCTCCTGGCACCGGGACTGTGCGAGCAATCGGCTGGCTGCCCACAGCTGGGCAGGCCTGGTGGGGCTGCTTAGTGGGATTTGGGTGCCGGGGGTGCCCAAGAGCCAATCAGAGACAAGGACAGGTGAACCTAGCTCAGCCCCAGCCCTGCTAATCGGGCTAGCATGGCCCCAATCCCCCAACTGCTGACTCTGCACCCCACTCCCCCTCCCCAAATCCTCCAGGAGAGACCCTGGAGAGGGTCCAGCCCCTGCCCTGCAGCAGGGAGACCTGTCTGTAGGGTCCAGGCTCAGAAAGGGGAGCCAAGGGGTGGGGGCCATGGGCAGGGAGTAGAGGGAGAAGCGTGCACCAGCACCTGCCCCGTGCCCAGCACTGGGCTCTGCACTCTCGTTTTGTGAGCTCATGCCTGCCCTGGGGGAGAGCGCCCACACAATCAGTGCCAGGGTACCCACCGAGGAGCCGAGGGAGGAGGAGCTGAGGGGGCTGAGGGAGGAGGAGCTGGGGTCTGAGGGAGGAGCTGAGGGGGCTGAGGGAGGAGGAGCTGAGGGGTCTGAGGGAGGAGCTGAGGGGGCTGAGGGAGGAGGAGCTGGGGTCTGAGGGAGGAGCTGGGATCTGAGGGAGAAGCTGAGGGTACTGAGGGAGGAGGAGCTGAGGGTACTGAGGGAGGAGGAGCTGAGGGGTCTGAGGGAGGAGGGGCTGAGGGGGCTGAGGGAGGAGCTGAGGGTGCTGAGGGAGGAGGAGCTGAGGGTACTGAGGGAGGAGGAGCTGAGGGGTCTGAGGGAGGAGCTGAGGGTGCTGAGGGAGGAGGAGCTGAGGGTGCTGAGGGAGGAGGGGCTGAGGGGGCTGAGGGAGGAGGAGCTGAGGGGGCTGAGGGAGGAGGAGCTGAGGGGTCTGAGGGAGGAGCTGAGGGTGCTGAGGGAGGAGGAGCTGAGGGTGCTGAGGGAGGAGGAGCTGGGGTCTGAGGGAGGAGCTGAGGGTGCTGAGGGAGGAGGAGCTGAGGGTGCTGAGGGAGGGGCTGAGGGAGGAGGAGCTGAGGGGGCTGAGGGAGGAGCCCAGGATACTGCTAAAGGAGAAGAGGCGGAGCCACACGGTAGGAGGTGACTGAGAAGAGTCGGTGACTCTAGGCTCCGCGCTCTTCAGGGCGTCAAGAGGCAAAGGAGGACATTCCGTTTGTGCCACAGGGGCTGGCGGGGCCTGGACATGCTGTGATGCCCGTGGACTTGGGAGGGTGCATGCCTGCTGTGTGTGCCTGGGGCATGTCTATCCTTTACTGGCACCACGTAAGGCAATGACATGACACGTTTGTCCATCTACACTTTTGTGTAATGTGCGCCTATGTGTGCCTTTGAGTGCATGAGTGTGCCCATGCACACCTGATTGTGTACAAGCATGTGCTTCTGTATAGTTCTCTTCGTGCACACACGAGCTTACACATGCGGTGGATTACCCTGTGTTTGTGTGTATAGATCTATAAATGCATGTGCATGTGCATGCCTGTACGCATGTTAGTGTGCACTTGCCTATGTGCCCGTGGGCATGTGCCTGTGCGCATGTACATGTGTGCATGTGCATACCCGTGTGCATGCACACTGTCACGTGCCTGCTTGCACGTGTACTTCAGTGCAATACGGTCTCTGACCAGCAGAGGTGGCCAGGCTCTTGCGGAGAACGTTTTGCAGGTCTGTTGTCAGCTGGGGAAACTGAGGCTGGAGCAGGTCTGGCCCTTCCGTGGGAGGGGCCGTCTGCTCTGCTCCTGCCCGGGGCCCTGTGTCGCTCTGGAAGCTGCTTAGGGGTCTCCGAGGCACGCGGCTTAGGGGTCTGTGGTCTGTGTGCCGTGGGTTGGGGGGGGGGGGGACAGGTGCGCTGCTGGGATGGAGTGCCGCTGAGCCTGGAGTGTTGGGCTCCCAGGCTCTGGAGATGCCCCGCCCCCATCGGAAGACCCAGACCCGGGCTCCCGAGCCTCCCGCTGGCTCCCTCCGGAACCCTGGCCGCCTTCTCATGCCGGCTCCATCTGCCACCAGGAGCCTGAGGCGGGCCCGGGCCCCAGCGCAGCACTGACCGGCTCCCCCCACGGGCTTCAGCTTCTCTCCTGTTGGGGGGAGGGGACCTGTCCCGGAGCCTCAGGTTTCACCCACCCTCCGCCCCACCTCTGCCCAGGGGGTTGGGTGCAGGAGCCCAGGTTGGTTAAACACCAAAACCTGCTTTCTGCATCTTGGGGTTAAAGTGAGGCCAGTCCACTGCCCTCTCGTCCCCTCCTGGCTCCCCGGCCACCAGGTCGGCCTTCGCCCGACTCAGCCTCTCCGGGCTCCTCAGCCACCCGCCTCCACCTCGGCGTTCGCTCGGGCCGGGCCTCTGCTGAGCAGGCGCAGGCGGGAAGGATGGGACTCTGTCGCTGGGGGTCGGGGCTGGTGGCGAGGGCTGTGGCTTTGTCCTGCCTTAGCGCTGGCACAGGCTGGACACAATGCCGGGGATGGGGGGGGGGGCGAGCTGAAGGACGGACACGGAAAAAGGGAGGGAGCGCCTGCAGGAGAGAATGGTGGGAGCGGGTGCCAGGCTGCACAGGGTGAGGGGGCAGCAGCGGCAGAGCTGGGCATGGGCTGAGCCCCCACCCTCCTGCCCTGCCAAGGAGGAGCCGCAGTCCAGTCCCAGAGCCAGTGTTTATTAACAAGATGGAACCCAAGGGCGCTGTGGCCGGGGCGGCGAGGGCCTCCGAGAGCCCCATCCGCCTGCCCGCCTGCCCCCCAGAGCTATGTACACTCCTCATCTGAAGCGGGGGCAGGAGGGAGCCCCGGGAGCCCCCTCTGCCCGCAGCCCCGCTGGTGCCCGGCCCCCCTGCAATTCGCCAGCCCCTGAGCCGCAGTGGCACCGAACAGCCAAGAGGAGGGAGAGTGGCCAGGCAGGGAGGGCTGCCCGGGCCGCCCCACCCCCAGCGTTCCTCTTCTCATCCCCAATAAATAGAGAATAAATACCCGGGCAGGGCTGGCCGTGACCGAGCGCCCCTCCCAGGCAGGGCCGTCCTGTGATGGCCCGCACACTCTCCCCCTCAGGGCAGCCGCCCCCTCCCACCCCATCTGCGAGCAGTCCTCTGTCCACGGCTGTGCGGCGGCTCGGGCACAGCACGCGCTGGCGAGGGCGTTCAGTCCGTGCCGGTCCGGTGGCGCGCGCTCCCTCCGTGTCCCGTGGATCCCAGCGGGGGCTGAGGAGCGGGTGGCCCAGCGGCGTGGGGGCCGTGCGGTCCGGGCCCGGCCCACCGGCTGCGGGGCCGGGCGGCCTGTTCTCTGCCGTCCGTCTCTGCCCAGCGCGGGGCTGGGTGCCGATGCTGCCGCCCAGGCAGGCTCTGTACAACCCACCAATAAATACTGTCTCTGAGGGGCAGGGTGTGTATAGAATATAGATGTTTTATATATATATATCTGTATATCTTTATATTAAAAGGGACGGGGCGAGGGCGGCCCGCCGCAGGGCTGGCAGCCGCCTCATGTGTCCGGGGGGTGGTGGCGGCGATTCCGGGGCTTTTTCTGGTCCTGGGGTTCGGGGGGCCTGGGGGCCCCTGGGGCCTCCCTGGGGCTGGGGGGCACGTGGCGCCAGTAGCCCTGGCAGTACTGGTGGATGAGCCCCACTTCCGGCTGGGCCAGCAGCTGGGCCAGCTCCTGGTACGCAGGCGTCGGGGGGCCGGCGCCCGGGGGCGGGGGGGCGCTCCCGGCCAGCGGCGGGAAGAGGGCAGCGTGGACGGCGTCCCGGCCCAGGACGTGCAGCTGCACCCGCGTGACGATGTGCTTGAAGTTGTTCTCGGTGGCCGTGCAGGAGTACAGGCCGCGGTCGCCCAGCTGCAGGGCGCGGAGCAGCAGGCCCTGGTCCGTGCGCAGGAGGCGCTCCTCGGCGCGGATCTGCGGGCAGGAGCGGGCTCAGGGCTGGGACCCCCGCCGCCCAGGGCCCAGGCAGGAGCGGGCTCAGGGCTGGAACCCCCGCCGCCCAGGGCCCAGGCAGGAGCGGGCTCAGGGCTGGGACCCCCGCCGCCCAGGGCCCAGGCAGGAGCGGGCTCAGGGCTGGGACCCCCGCCGCCCAGGGCCCAGGCGGGAGCGGGCTCGGGGCTGGGGCCCCCGCCACCCAGGGCCCAGGCAGGAGCGGGCTCAGGCTGGGACCCCCCTGCTACCCAGGCGGGAGCGGGCTCAGGCTGGGACCCCCGCCGCCCGGCGGTTCTGGGTCAGGCACCCGTGGCCATCCCATGCAGGGCCCGTGGGGAGTTCCCACACGCAGGTTCACACACAACATCTGAACGAGGCATCCACACCATTTCCACTTCCGGGCGTGGCCCCGGGATGCTGTGCGCTGAGTTTGGGGAGCACTCACAGAGGATGCCTCTGTCATGGGAACGCCCAGCTGGGGCTCCCTCAGAGAACGTCCACGTAAGAGGGTGCCCACGGAATTCCATCCACTGGAGCTCACCCGGTGACGGTCCCCGCCGCGGGTGCCCTCGGTGGAGCGCGTGCAGGGCTTGCAGGTAAAGAGGCGCCTGGGGCTGGTTCCCCTGTGGCACCCCGCGAGCCCATGTCACCGGTTCCCGGGGGGGTCCTCACAGGGAGGGAGCGGGGGGCTTTCTTAGACTCCGACCCACATTCACCCGCGGGGGATTGCCATGCACAAAGGGCTCCTGCCCTGCGGGGAGGGGGACGGGGGGCGGGGGGGCAGCAATCACCTCACGGCGCCGGTCGCTGGGGTCGCGCTGGAACAGCCACTTCACGGAGGCCTGGGGCGAGCGGGGCTGGCACTCGAGGAAGGCGGCGCTGCCCGCCACGCCGTACTGCACCGACTCCACCGCGTTCTTGTTGGCTGCGGACAGCGGAGGGCGCCGGTGAGGGGCGAGGCGCACGGACAGGGCCCCCACCCGTAAGGGGCGGGGCGCGCCACCCACCCACTCCTGAGGGGTGCTGGGGACGTGGCGTGCTGAAACCCCAAGCCCCTCACCCCTGCGGGCCGTGTGAGACCTTCCCCTGGGGCCGGGGAGCAGCTGGCTGGCTGGCAGGGATGGGGGTGGGGGTGGGGGTGGGGGTTTGTGGGCGCACTCACCGTTGGAGTTGAAGCCGCGGCACTGCCTGATGGGGTTCCCGTGCCGGACGTCCTGCCGGCGGCTCCGCCTGGTGAGGAGAGCCGCTGACGGGGCTGCCTAAGGAAGCTCGCCCCTCCCCCCGGGCCCCGCACCCTGAGACCAGGGTCAGACTCCCTCTGGGTGACAGCACCTCCCCCTCCAAACCCCCCGATGGGGCCTGGGCCTGTGGCTGGAACCCCCGGGTCTGGGGCGCACACCTCTTGGAGGACGCCGTGTAGCGGGAGCAGGCCTGGCCGTCCCAGGCGCAGTAGGGGTCCCGGGCGAGGCAGCAGTCGGCGCAGGCGGCCCCGTAGGCCTGGCAGCGGTGCAGGCTCAGGTGCGTGACGCCCACAGCGGAGGCCACGTACAGTTGTTGCTGGGGGAGGGGAGGGGGGGGCAGGTCAGTTCCCTCCCCCAGGCAGCCCCCGCCAGGAGCCAGCTGGGTGGGCCCCTTCCCTCCCTGTTCTGTGCCTCAGTTTCCCCACCCCGGTGCCCAGGGCACGACCCCAAAGGGGAGCGGGCTCCGTCCTACCCGCAGCCCGCCTCACGGACACTCACCCTCTTGGAAGAGATGGTCATGGTCTTGACGGGCGCTGGATCCTGGAAAGGAGAAGGGTGAGCGTGGGGCTCTGGGTCGTCCCGGCCCCGCCCCGCGGCTCTGAGTCGGCACCGAGGGCCTGGGCGGGGACGGGCCTGGGGTCACGCCCACCTTGAACACCTCCACCTCCTCCAGCATGATCTCCTCCACTTCCTGGCCGTCCTTGGGCAGCACGATGGCCTTCTGCACTGTCCCGCGGTCTGGAACGGGCCGGGCAGGGCCTCAGGGGGCTGAGGGCGCTGGGGGAGGGGCACCGGCCTCAGCCCCGTCCCCACCAGGGCCCGACCCCGAGGGCAGAGGTCAGCAGCTCCGTGCCAGGGCCGAAGCCTCCCCGGTGACGGGGAGAGGCCTGGGAGGACTGGCCGGGGGTCAGGGGCGCCCCCCACCAGACCCTTGCTGGGCACCGCTCAGAGCAGGCGCCGGCGGCCCGCGCAGAGCTGCCTAAGGAAGCTTCACGCCGGTGTGTCAGTGCTGGGACCCACCTATCCTGGAGGTGTCTGCCAGGCCCCCCCTTTCCTGCTCATCCATGGTCTCCATCCCCCAGGGGTGAGAATGGGGTCTGCCCACCCCTCGTCTGTCATCCTGGCAACAGGGAGACGGCTCCAAAGGATGAAGGTGACCAGCCTGTAGCAACCCCACCGGCATAGGTCCCAGCCCCTCGGAGAAGCACCCTCCACCCAGCGGGCCCAGGCAGGAGGGGCAGGGAGCAGCAGTGGGTACCTGTGCCCAGGAAAAGCACCTCATAGCGCCCGTCGGCTGCATCCACCTGGTCCACGGCGACGGTGGTGAGCCGGTAGGGGGTGCCCGTGCGGACCACCAGGGGCCGCCGCTGCAGCGGGTACACGGGCTGGTACATGAGCGGGTGGCTGCGCATGAAGTTGATCACCTCGTCGGGATAGTCCTTGGTGGACTTCATGGACGGCGTGAAGGTCCCGCCCGGGCACTGCAGGCGGGCGAGTGCGTCAGGCCCCGGCCGCCGGGGGGCTCCCCAGGCCCACGGCCACCCGGACCCACGGCCGCAGGGGAGGCCTCTGTCTGTCTGTCTGTCTGCCCACCTGGACCCACGGCCGCAGGGGAGGCCTCTGTCTGTCTGTCTGTCTGCCCACCCGGACCCACGGCCGCAGGGGAGGCCTCTGTCTGTCTGCCCACCACTCGCCTGCTCGCTCCTCAGTCAGCCAGGCGTCTGCCCTGCGCCCCGCCTCTCTGCAGGGCCCGCTCCAGTGGAGGCGCAGGTCCCACAGTGCCGACCCCACGCCACCTCCCTGCCCCATGTGCCAGGCCTGTGCCACCTTCTGCAGAGCCGACCACTCCTTTCCACGTCCCCGCCTGTGGTCTCTCCTCTGGATGCTCCTCACGCTGCCCCACCCGCCCTCCCGCCCCGCTCAGCAGCCCTGCAGGCCCTGAACTCCCTTAACGCCGGCTATGCCCTCCCCTCCCGACCCCTGCCCAGCCTCCCAGGTCACCTCCCTGCCCTCAGCTGTCTGCATGGAGGGTACTGCCCGCTGCATTTAATCAGAGCTTTGCCTCCTGCTGAGACGCCTGCTGTGGCCTTGAACCCCCAAGATCAGGCGAATCACCCCCACCAGCCGCCCCTCACCTCCTGTCACCCCCACCGCCCGCCCCTCACCTCCTGTCACCCCCACCAGCCCGCCCCTCACCTCCTGTCACCCCCACCGCCCGCCCCTCACCTCCTGTCACCCCCACCGCCCGCCCCTCACCTCCTGTCAGCCACACTGACCGGCCCGCCTCCCGCTTCTGCCCTGAACTCTTCCCTCCAACTCCCAGCTCCCAAGCAGCCCCCAGGAGCAGCCCCCCCAGGAGCAGCCCCCGCCCCCAGGAGCAGCCCCCCCAGGAGCAGCCCCCGCCCCCAGGAGCAGCCCCCCCCAGGAGCAGCCCCCGCCCCCAGGAGCAGCCCCCCCAGGAGCAGCCCCCGCCCCCAGGAGCAGCCGCCGCACCGCCCCCCAGCTTTGTTCCCGGACCCTGGCTGAGCTGGTCACAGCCTGCGCAGCACATTTCAGCTTCAGGGTGTGGCTCAGTGGATACAGCGTCGGCCCATGGACTGAAGGGTCCCGGGTTCGATTCTGGCCAAGGGCACGTACCTCATACCTCCGTTGCAGGTTCCATCCCCGGCCTTGATTGGGCCTTGTGTGGGAGGCAACACCAATGTGTCCCTCCCATCGCTGTCTCTGCCTCTCCTGCTCCCTCCCACCCTCTAAAAACCAATGGGAAATGCCCTCAGGTGAGGACCAGAAGGTAACAGAGGAGCTTCGGCTTCGGGAGGGTGAAGGCGGCTGACCTGTGTGTGTGCTCCCCCTCCCCCGCCCGCCTGAGCGCCTCACAGAGGAGAGGGAGGGAGAGGCGGGTGCTCACCGTGCCGGGCCGCGGGTAGGGCATCTTCCCCGAGAAGGGCATCCACTGGTAGTTGGGGCCCTCCTTGTGCGCAAAGGGCCCGTTGAAGACCATGCGGATGTCGGCCATGGAGTAGACGCACACGGCGGAGCCTCGGAACACGGAGCTGCGGCAGGGCGGGCGCTGCTGGTACCGGGCGGACCCTGGGCCCGGGCCCTCCCCGTCCACCCCACCTCACAGCTCCCCGGGCTGGGCCCTCCACGACCCATGGCCCCCGACCCCGCCACACCCGCCCCTGCGGCGCCCCGCCTCACCCCGAGGAGGTGAAGACGGCGTAGATGACCGGGTTCCTCACGTCCTGGGTCTGCTGGACAAACACGTCCTCTGGGGACAGAGGGAGCAGCCGCTGGAGGGCACGTGGCCAGGGGCCCAGGGCCCGCCCACCTCCGCCCAGGGAGACCCCCGCGGGGCTCTGACCAGCCTCGCCCGCCCCCCGCCCCCCAGGCCCGGCCGGGACTCACGGAGCTCGTCGAAGTGCGTCTCGATGCCGTCGTGGCCCGGCACGGAGCACACCAGCCGCGCCTTCAGGAACGTGCTCCACTTGTTGACCAGGCAGCAGTGGCCGCCGTCGTCATTCTGGGGGCGGGGGGCAGGGCAGGGCTGGGTCGGACCCGCGCACCCGTCCCCTCCCCTCGCCCCTGCCCTGCCCGAGGAGGAGGGCTGCCAGAACCGGCCGGCGGGAGGGGCCGCCTACCAGGCAGATGCGCCCGATGCGGGCGTACACGGCGGGGCTCTGCGGCGCCTCGGCCGAGCGCTCGCGGAAGAAGAAGTACAGCTTGTCGTCGTTGCGCTCCGCGCTGTCGGGGATGAGCTCGGCGTGGATGAACGAGGGGTCTGCGGGGCGCGGGGGTCAGCGGGCAGCCCTCCCCCCGCCAGATCCAGGAGCACCCCGACTCCTCCCCAACCGCACCCCCTACACCGCGCCCTCCCCCCCAGATCCAGGAGCACCCTGACTCCTCCCCAACCGCACCCCCTCCACCGCGCCCTCCCCCCCGGATCCAGGAGCACCCCGACCCCTCCCCAGCACAGGGCTGGGAATCCCCGCGACATCCCAGACCTGCCCGCCCGGGGCCGGGGCCTCACCGTTGAGCCAGCGGGAGTTGTGCTGGTCGGTGCGCATGGCCGTCTGCTTGCCCAGCGTGCGGAAGATGGCCGCGTCCGTGCCCATGAAGTCGATGTACACGCCCGCATAGAGCTCCTCGTCTGTGGGCGGAGGGGGCAGTCAGGGGCCGCCCTTTGCCGGGACCAGAGCCGACGTCAGGAGCCCACGGGACCTGCGGGGGGGCAGGGCCTGTCTCCCCCGGGCTGCCCAGGGCACTGGTGAGTGGGTGCTGGGCAATGCGGACGGGGTTCGGCAGCCAGAGCCCATTTCTGGGGGAGACCTCCCTCCGTGGCTGCTGCAGGCTGCCAGCCGAGGGCGGGCCCACCAGCCACCACCACTCACACGGCATTTCCACCCTCAGGAGCGGCGTGAGCGCCCCCAGGAGCGGTAACAGTAAAGTGCTCACCGGGAAGCAGTGAGTTGAGTGCATGTCTCTTTTTAAAGGAACCGATTTAAGTGTAACTTCATACACTTTAGTTTTTACTGACAGCCCCGCCCCGAAGGTGCTGACACCTGGCCCGCCGGCCCCTCGTCTCGCTCCCAGCCTCCCCGGCGGGCCCTGTCCCCAGCAGCCTCCAGGATGGGAGGGAAATGCCCACCCCCTGCCCCAGGGGCCTGGCGCCGCGGAGGCGGCCCCGTGCCCAGCAGGTGCTCCGAGAGGCAGGCTGGGCTGGGCAGCCAGAGGCAGGCACAGGGTCAGGGGGGGCTCGCCCCTGTGGGCAGGGGCAGCAGCTGCTCCTGAGGCCCAGACAGGACCCCTCCTCAGAGAACATTCTCCCCACCTCCCCAGACACCTGGCCAGACCAAAACACTCCCCACCCGGTCACGGGGCCGGGACTCCCCAGGGGTGCCTCCTGACGGCCTCTCCCAGCCTCCCAGGCAAACCGAGGACATGCGATGGGATTATCGCCCTCCCCTACCCCCCTTACACCCCCCCCCGCACAGACTCAGCCTGTCCTGTCCCCGCCTCCAGGCAGCCCGCGGCCACACTGGATTGCAGGGGGGATCTGGCCCCTCCACACCACCATCTGCCCAGTCTCTGCCCCTCAGCTCACTCACACTGGGGTCTGTCTGTAGCCCTCTCCCCACCAGGCGGGGCCCACTGGGGGGTTCAGGGCCAGCACGTCCCCTGAGGTAAGTGTTGGCACCACACGCCCAGCTGGGAAGCAGAGGCCACACTGGGGCCGTGGAACAGGGTGGGGGCACTCACTGATGAGGGCTGAGGCCGTGTCCAGCTTGGGGTCGTATGGACACTTGCCCTTCCCTGACTCGAGTCTCTCGGGCTCCAGGTAGAAGATGTAGTCCTGCAGGGCAGAGGGCGGCTCAGCATCCCAGGCCGGGCCCACGGCCGGAAGGAAGGGCAAGGTTAACCGCGCAGGGGTACCCTGGAGCCTCCGCCCTTCACTCCCCAGATCTCTGGGTTTGAACTCGGTCCAGCCAGGCGGCCAGGGCAGGGCCACACCGCAGGTTCCCAGGGGGCGCTGCCTGGTCCCAGGTCTGAGCGTGCTGCTCGGGGCCCTGAGGAGGGCCGGGGGCGGGCTCACAGGCCTGCAGCCCCCACGCCCGCTGGGTCGGGAAGGTTGGCGAGGCCTCCTTGGGCCCAGAGGCGCAGCTCTGAGCTATGGCGGTCTGCGCTGGGCCCAGGAGGACAGCCGCCTGGTCAGGGCGGGGGCACTGGCCAAGGGCCTGGGTCCTGTCCTTTGCCATCAGGTCCCACCAGGTCAGAGGGCTCTGAGGTCACCGTGCTCCAGGCTCGGTGCCGCACCCATGTCCTCGGGACTAATAGGCCATGGCCTTCTGCCTGCCCCCCGAAGGGCCTCCAGGTCGGGAGCCAGGCATGGAAGGGTCCCGCCCAAACCACACGGAATTCACAAAGCCTCCTGCACCTCCCCGCCCCGCCCCGGCCCGCCCCGAGGATGCCAGGAGGGAGGCTGGGGAAGGCACGGGACACGGGACAGGAGGAGCTCCTGGGAGAAGGCGAGAGGAGAGGCGCAGAGGCAGGGGGTGCAGCGGGTGGCGGGGGAGGAGATGGGAGGTGTGCACAGGCCCGTCTCGTTTCACGCTGCACACGCGACTTCCAGCACACATGGGGCTGCGCACACAGCTGGGCACGCTCACTGCAGCTGCACACACGGCTGGGCACGCTCACTGCAGCTGCACACACAGCTGGGCACGCTCACTGCAGCTGCACACACGGCTGGGCACGCTCACTGCAGCTGCACACACAGCTGGGCACGCTCACTGCAGCTGCACACACGGCTGGGCACGCTCACTGCAGCACACGGCGCCCACTGTTCACACGCTGGCGCACACGCAGTCTGATGGTCCCCATTCTCAGTACTGCCCGCCACAGACACACATGTTCACAACCATCTGCTCTCATTCACCGGCAGCCCCTGGCCCCCTGCCCGCCCCTGCCCAGCCCCAGCCCCAGCCCAGTCCCAGGTCAGGACCAGTGACAGACAGCTCTGCCCCTCCCGCCCCTGCACCGACCGGGGACCCACGGAGGCCCGGGGCATGGACCCGAGAGAGATGCCGGACTGCACGCACGTGCCATGTTCCCACTCGGGGTGCTGAGCAAAGTGTGGGCTTGAGAGCAAATGTGTGCCCACATGTATGCTGGCGTGTGTTCATGTATGTCTACACACATGTGTTCTGAGGGCTCAGGCATGGCTGTCCCCAGGCTCCCGTCTTCCCCACCTGGTGGCTTCATGATTTCTCGCCTGCGGGGTGCACACAAGCGGACGTGAATCCCGGGGGGCCTTCAGTCACTGCAGGGGAGGGACTGGGAGGGGCACGAGATGGGGGGCCCTGGGGAGGCCGCCTGGGTACAGGTCCTGGCAGGAGGGCCAGGCCCCGAGGAGCTCAGCTCAGAGGCAGGGCTGCCTGGCGTGGGGCCTGGAGGGAGGAGCCCACCTGGCGTGGGGCCGTGGGCGTCGGGCGGAGGGCACCGTCCGTGGCTCTGCTGCCTCGGCCTCTGACCACCTGCGTCTGGGTCCAGGGCGTGGCCTGAGGAGACGAGGAAGGGGGGTTAGAGCCGGGGGGGTGCGGGGGGGCAGGGGCTGGGGGAGCGGGCTCGGGCTGCCGCCTCTCACACCACACACGCCAGGAACACACGTGAGCACCTGGGCCCCCAGAGTACACAGATGCGCCTGTGCGTGCACACATACACAGCTTGGCGCACACCTGCACACACGTGCCCCTAGGTCCAGTCACTCTTCCATACGCTCCACGAGGTCACGCCAGCCGCACACGTGCCCACGTGGGAATGGAAAAGGGCAGAAGCGGGCAGGGCGGGCAGAGCTGGGGAAGGAGCAGGCCCCCCCCCCCCCCGGCTGAGTGGCAGGAGCCGGCCCAGGCGTCCGGCCTCCTGATGCCGAGGCCCCCCAGGCCGCTGGCCGGGCTGCGGGCACCGTCCACAGGCACAGCCCAGGGAACCACCGCCACGTGTGGAGCGGGCGCCCGCTAGGTGCCGGGCACAGGGCTAAGAGCTCTGCGAGTGAGCTCACTGCCTCCTCCTCACACCGACCTATGAGAGAGGCAACTATCAGCCCGTGTCCAGGCGCGGAAACGGGGTCTGGAGGTGAAGGCGGCCACTCACCCAGCGTCACAGGGCTGGGAGGTGCAGGGCTGGGTCACGCCCCTCCTCCCATCAGAACCCGGGTGGAGCCTCCGAGGGGGGCAGCGGGGGGGGGGCAGGCTCACCTGGGCCCGGCGGCCACGGTTTACATAGGTGCACATGGGGTTGTAGGCGCCAGTCCCGCACACGTACAGGTGTGTTCGGTTCCAGGGCTGGATGAGCCTGACGAAGTTCCCGCACTCACCCTGGGGCCAGAGGGAAAGCGGGAGGTACCCACGTGCCTGCCTGGCCCCCCCCCCGCCTCCCGGGAACCACCTGCCGCCACCCCCCTCCCACTGCAGGTCCCCCCCTCCCCCCGCACTCACGTTGCCATCCTTGCCAGAGAGCACGCACTCCTCGATGCGCTGCGGGGAGGCCGCCCAGTGGATCTGCGGACACGGGGGTCAGCGTGCGGCCTGCAGGCCGGGCCCCGCCCCGCGCCCACGCCCCCTCCCGCCGGGCCGGCCCTTACGATGAGGGGCTCGCGGTTGATGTCGTGCAGGTCCAGGGACAGCACGTAGTCCTTGCTGCCCACGTACATGCGGTCGTGGTCCTCGTCCTTGAGCAGGATGCGGTAGTCCGTGGTGTTGAGCAGGAAGTTGAAGAAGTGGGCAGTGCCCGTGGCCTTCAGCTCTGTGGGCGGGGGGCAGGCAGCCGTCAGGACCCTCGGAGACCATCCAGCCACACCCCCTGGGCAGAGGGGGTCCCCCACCATGGGTCATCTTCATCCCCGGTCTCGCCTCCGGGGGGCACTTAGCTTCCTCTCTAGTCCCTGACTTTTAAAAATATATATTTTTTATTGATTTCAGAGAGGAAGGGAGAGGAAGGGAGAGGAAGGGAGAGGGAGAAACATCAATGATGAGAGAGAAGCACTGATGGGCTGCCTCCTGCACGCCCCACACTGGGGATTGAGCCCGAAACCCGGGCCTGTGCTCGGACCGTGACCTCCTGGTTCACAGGTCGACCCTCAACCACTGAGCCACGCCAGCCGGGCTCTAGTTGCTGACTTGCTGGGAGGAGAAAGGGACAGCTGGGTCAGCCAGAAAGGGGCCACACCAAAGCTGAACCCTGATTCCTCGGCGATCCCGCCAGCCCCGGGGCCCCAGTGCAAGGACACGGGCAGGAGCCAGCGAGTGGCGGCATCAAAGAGTCTGCCCTGGGCGGGGCCGCGCCCACAGGACCAAAAAGGGTTCAGGAGCCGGCGGTGGGGCCGGTGAGCTCAGGACAGCCCGCAGACGAAGGCACAGAGCCGGGCGCCCTGTCCTCACCACCAGACAGAGGGCAAGGCTAGCAGTGGCCAGGTCCCCGTGTCTGAGCGCGTTAGCCAGGCCACAGGCACGCCCACTGCGGCCACACTGCCGGCGACTGGGCTTCCCCAGGCCACTGCTGACGGTGGGCTCCCGCTCTGAGCAGCAGGAGCGCTTCCTGGGGACGGCGGCCCCGGTGGGGGCGGGGACAGGGCCGGCTGAGTCCTGGGTTTCTCTCCTGCACGAGGCCCTCCCGGGGGAAGGACAGGAGGGAACTGGCCAGTGGCTCACACAGGACCCAGGAAACTTGGGAGCCTTCCTCTGGGAGGGAGAGCGCCAGGGGTCCCCTGGTAAGCGCCCCCCCAAAAGTGCCCCTCCCCCCAGCTATTCTCAGCTCAGCAGGAGGGGAGACAATGAGGGTGATGGATATCCCCAGCACGGAGGCCTGAGGTGGCAGCACACAGAGCACACGCGTGTCCGCACGGGGCCCAGGTGTGACAGTGCACACACGTCCTGAATCGGACGAGGGAGTCACCCAGGGGGCCATGCCCGACCCGTCCCCCAGCCACAGCTGCTAACCCAGCTCACCTGTTACCTGTCTCACAGCTGCTAACCCAGCTCACCTGTTACCTGTCTCACAGCTGCTAACCCAGCTCACAGGTGGTTACCTGTCTCACAGCTGCTAACCCAGCTCACCTGTTACCTGTCTCACAGCTGCTAACCCAGCTCACAGGTGGTCACCTGTCTCACAGCTGCTAACCCAGCTCACCTGTTACCTGTCTCACAGCTGCTAACCCAGCTCACAGGTGGTCACCTGTCTCACAGCTGCTAACCCAGCTCACCTGTTACCTGTCTCACAGCTGCTAACCCAGCTCACAGCTGGTTACCTGTCTCACAGCTGCTAACCCAGCTCACCTGTTACCTGTCTCACAGCTGCTAACCCAGCTCACAGGTGGTCACCTGTCTCACAGCTGCTAACCCAGCTCACCTGTTACCTGTCTCACAGCTGCTAACCCAGCTCACAGGTGGTCACCTGTCTCACAGCTGCTAACCCAGCTCACCTGTTACCTGTCTCACAGCTGCTAACCCAGCTCACAGCTGGTTACCTGTCTCACAGCTGGTTACCTGTCTCACAGCTGCTAACCCAGCTCACAGGTGGTCACCTGTCTCACAGCTGCTAACCCAGCTCACAGCTGGTTACCTGTCTCACAGCTGCTAACCCAGCTCACAGCTGCTAACCCAGCTCACAGCTGGTTACCTGTCTCACAGCTGCTAACCCAGCTCACAGCTGGTTACCTGTCTCACAGCTGCTAACCCAGCTCACAGCTGGTTACCTGTCTCACAGCTGCTAACCCAGCTCACCTGTTACCCGTCTCACAGCTGCTAACCCAGCTCACAGGTGGTGACCTGTCTCACAGCTGGTTACCCATCCCACAGCTGCTAACCCAGCTCACAGGTGGTCACCTGTCTCACAGCTGCTAACCCAGCTCACCTGTTACCTGTCTCACAGCTGCTAACCCAGCTCACCTGTTACCTGTCTCACAGCTGCTAACCCAGCTCACAGGTGGTTACCTGTCTCACAGCTGCTAACCCAGCTCACCTGTTACCTGTCTCACAGCTGCTAACCCAGCTCACAGGTGGTCACCTGTCTCACAGCTGCTAACCCAGCTCACCTGTTACCTGTCTCACAGCTGCTAACCCAGCTCACAGGTGGTCACCTGTCTCACAGCTGCTAACCCAGCTCACCTGTTACCTGTCTCACAGCTGCTAACCCAGCTCACAGCTGGTTACCTGTCTCACAGCTGCTAACCCAGCTCACCTGTTACCTGTCTCACAGCTGCTAACCCAGCTCACAGGTGGTCACCTGTCTCACAGCTGCTAACCCAGCTCACCTGTTACCTGTCTCACAGCTGCTAACCCAGCTCACAGGTGGTCACCTGTCTCACAGCTGCTAACCCAGCTCACCTGTTACCTGTCTCACAGCTGCTAACCCAGCTCACAGCTGGTTACCTGTCTCACAGCTGGTTACCTGTCTCACAGCTGCTAACCCAGCTCACAGGTGGTCACCTGTCTCACAGCTGCTAACCCAGCTCACAGCTGGTTACCTGTCTCACAGCTGCTAACCCAGCTCACAGCTGCTAACCCAGCTCACAGCTGGTTACCTGTCTCACAGCTGCTAACCCAGCTCACAGCTGGTTACCTGTCTCACAGCTGCTAACCCAGCTCACAGCTGGTTACCTGTCTCACAGCTGCTAACCCAGCTCACCTGTTACCCGTCTCACAGCTGCTAACCCAGCTCACAGGTGGTGACCTGTCTCACAGCTGGTTACCCATCCCACAGCTGCTAACCCAGCTCACAGGTGGTCACCTGTCTCACAGCTGCTAACCCAGCTCACCTGTTACCTGTCTCACAGCTGCTAACCCAGCTCACCTGTTACCTGTCTCACAGCTGCTAACCCAGCTCACAGGTGGTTACCTGTCTCACAGCTGCTAACCCAGCTCACCTGTTACCTGTCTCACAGCTGCTAACCCAGCTCACAGGTGGTCACCTGTCTCACAGCTGCTAACCCAGCTCACCTGTTACCTGTCTCACAGCTGCTAACCCAGCTCACAGGTGGTCACCTGTCTCACAGCTGCTAACCCAGCTCACCTGTTACCTGTCTCACAGCTGCTAACCCAGCTCACAGCTGGTTACCTGTCTCACAGCTGCTAACCCAGCTCACCTGTTACCTGTCTCACAGCTGCTAACCCAGCTCACAGGTGGTCACCTGTCTCACAGCTGCTAACCCAGCTCACCTGTTACCTGTCTCACAGCTGCTAACCCAGCTCACAGGTGGTCACCTGTCTCACAGCTGCTAACCCAGCTCACCTGTTACCTGTCTCACAGCTGCTAACCCAGCTCACAGCTGGTTACCTGTCTCACAGCTGGTTACCTGTCTCACAGCTGCTAACCCAGCTCACAGGTGGTCACCTGTCTCACAGCTGCTAACCCAGCTCACAGCTGGTTACCTGTCTCACAGCTGCTAACCCAGCTCACAGCTGCTAACCCAGCTCACAGCTGGTTACCTGTCTCACAGCTGCTAACCCAGCTCACAGCTGGTTACCTGTCTCACAGCTGCTAACCCAGCTCACAGCTGGTTACCTGTCTCACAGCTGCTAACCCAGCTCACCTGTTACCCGTCTCACAGCTGCTAACCCAGCTCACAGGTGGTGACCTGTCTCACAGCTGGTTACCCATCCCACAGCTGCTAACCCAGCTCACAGGTGGTCACCTGTCTCACAGCTGCTAACCCAGCTCACCTGTTACCTGTCTCACAGCTGCTAACCCAGCTCACAGCTGGTTACCTGTCTCACAGCTGCTAACCCAGCTCACAGCTGGTTACCTGTCTCACAGCTGGTTCCCCATCTGACAGGTGGTGACCCATCTCACAGCTGGTGACCCATCTCACAGCTGGTCAGTCATCTCACAGCTAGTTACCCATCTCACAGCTGCTAGCCCATCCCACAGCTGGTTACCCGTCTCACAGCTGGTGACCCGTCTCACAGGTGGTGACCCATCTCACAGCTGGTGACCCATCTCACAGGTGGTGACCCAAATCACAGCTAGTTAGTCATCTCACAGCTGGTTACCCATCTCACAGCTGGTGACCCAAATCACAGCTAGTTAGTCATCTCACAGCTAGTTAGTCATCTCGCAGCTGGTTACCCATCTCACAGCTGGTCAGTCATCTCACAGGTGGTTACCCATCTCACAGCTAATCATCTCACAGCTGGTTACCCGTCTCACAGGTGGTGACCCATCTCACAGCTAGTTAGTCATCTTGCAGCTGGTTACCCATCTCACAGCTGGTCAGTCATCTCACAGCTGGTGACCCATCTCACAGCTAGTTAGTCATCTCACAGCTGGTGACCCATCTCACAGCTAGTTAGTCATCTCACAGCTGGTGACCCATCTCACAGCTGGTCAGTCATCTCACAGGTGGTTACCCATCTCACAGCTAGTCATCTCACAGCTGGTTACCCGTCTCACAGGTGGTGACCCATCTCACAGCTAGTTAGTCATCTTGCAGCTGGTTACCTATCTCACAGCTGGTCAGTCATCTCACAGCTGGTGACCCATCTCACAGCTAGTTAGTCATCTTGCATACTGGTGACCCATCTCACAGCTAGTTAGTCATCTTGCAGCTGGTTACCCATCTCACAGCTAGTTAGTCATCTCACAGCTGGTGACCCATCTCACAGCTAGTTAGTCATCTCACAGCTGGTGACCCATCTCACAGCTGGTCAGTCATCTCACAGGTGGTTACCCATCTCACAGCTAGTCATCTCACAGCTGGTTACCCGTCTCACAGGTGGTTACCCGTCTCACAGGTGGTGACCCATCTCACAGCTGGTTACCCATCTCACAGGTGGTTACCACCTCACAGCTAGTTAGTCATCTCACAGGTGGGGCAATCCAGTGGGAGGCCTGGAGAGGGAGAACAGCTGGGACCCAAGGCCCTAAAGGGCCGCCTGAGGGGGGACCAGCAGGTGGCCCCATCCCAGCAGTCAAGGGGGCCCTCAGGCAGCTGCCCGGACGGCCTGGCTGCCCTGGCCCTGCTGCCGCCGGGAGCCTGGCCGGAGGGGCCGCGCTGAGGGCAGCCGTGGACAGAGCTCCCGGGTGTGCTGGGATGGGCTTGAGGAGGGCCGGCGGCCAGGGGACTCCCTCAGCCGACCCAGAGCCACGTCTGCGGGCTGAGGGCCTTGCTGTCCTCCCCGACTGTGGGCGACAGGGAACACAGGTGATGACCTTGGCCGACCTCTGGGACGCAGGGACGCCGGGGGATCAAAGGCGTCGCCCGCCGGTCCGGCGGCGCCTCTGAAGTCCTGGGCAGGGCGGCCTGGGCACCTGCCCTGCACCTGTTGTCGGGCCACTTGGAATCCCCCGCCTGGCCACCCAGCCATAGTGACAACAGGAAAGTAAACACTGCCCCCCCCAGCCAGGAAGTGGCCGCCAGGAAGCGGGCCGCCAGCAGAGCCCCCAGGCTGGGACGGCCCGCCAGGGCTATTTATACCCCGGCTGGGGGCACGGCGTGGCTGGGACAGGGGGTGTTTGGGGGACAATGGAGGGGAGGGACGCACAGGCTCAAGCTGGCTCCTTCAGACACACACGCTGGGCGTGGGGGGAGCTCCAAACATTTAGACCCAGGACGCAACCAGCCACAGTCCGCCCCCCGCTGCCCCGCCCTGGGCCTCTAGAATCCAGCCCCCACCCCCCTCGGCCCCTTGGCCATGCTGTGGTTCCCCATGCCCGAGCCCCAAGTCCAAGGCCCCCCCTGGGCTCAAAGCCCCAGCACTCCGGGCCCCACCCCTGCCTGAGAGGGAAGGGCAGACCCCTCCCCCAGCGATGAGGAAACTGAAATGGGGGTGGGGGGGTGGGAGACTAGTCTTGATCTGACATCTGCCTCTCAACTCCAATTCAGGGACAAGGACCAAGGACGGACACGGAGGCAGAGAAGGAAGGTGACAGCCAGAGGGCATGGAAGGTGGGAGTCCCATCGAGGCCGTGGCCGGTGGACTGGGGGAGGGGTGGCCCAGGCCAAGCCGGGCCTGGGGGTGGGGACTGCCCACGGGGACAGCCAGGCCGGAAGGTGACTTGTGCTCCATCACAGGGCACATGACTCAGGACCCTTGGGACGGCTCCCAGCGGCCACGGGATATGGCGTCAATGGCTCTGCGGTCACAGGACACGGTGTGTTGGTGGCTGTGGAAACTGGGGAGCCCGGTGGGTGGGGAAGGGGCGGGCACAGGGCCAGGAACCTGGTCTGATGTGGGCTTCGCGGCCGCGGCCAGGCTCTGCCTGAGCCTCAGGTCCCCCCAGACCGTCATTCGAGGGGCCCTGGGGGACAGGACATGCGAACGCTGAGCATCTCTGCCCCACCCCCATCCTTTCTGGACCATCTCTGCCGCGGAGGGGAGAGGAGGTCCCTCCCCACTGAAGCGGGCCACCTGGGGTCACCATCTACCCTGCCCGTCCCTGCCCCCCACTTCCTAGCGCTGGGTGGGGAGTGCAGAGGGCCAGGGGTTCCTGCTGACTCAGCCCCGTTCTCCCTAACGCCAACCTGGCTCGACCCGGTCCCGACCCACAGGAGCAGAGCGAGACCCCAAAGCACCCCTCGGCTGCCGCCTGAGGGAGACAGGGAGAGGGTGGGAGTTCCCCAGGGCCGGGGTGGCTGGGGGCGGAGCGCTCATCCAGATTGTCGGAGAATTAAACCAGGCCCGCCACAGCCGGCAGCCTGGGTCCGGCAGCCTGGGTCCGGGGCAGTGTGCTCCCTCAGGCCAGGGGGGGAGAGTACCACTGGGGGCCTGTCCCCGCTCCCGCCCAGCCCAGCCTCCTGCTCCGACCCGGGCAGTCAGCAGGTGTCCCAGCCCCTCTAAGGAGCAAGGACTCGGGCCAAGGATCTGGGGGCCGAGGGGGCATCGGTGTGTGTGGCTCCCGCGGACCCAGCCTGGTGATGCCCTCAGGCCAGTCCCCGCCTCTGCGCCACGTGTCCCACGAGTCCCAGGCCCAGCTCGCAGGGCAGGGGTGCCCGCCCAGGGCAATGCCGAGGGAGGGGCGGGGCGCGACCCAGGGCTCTGTGGGTGCTGGGACTCCAGCCTGGATGGGCTCTGACCTTGGGGAGGGAGGGCGATGCGCCTGGGGAACCTCCAGGAGCGCGCCCCGCCCCCGCCCTCGCCCAGGCTGGACGCAGGTTGCGTGGGGCAACATCCGGGAAGGAAGAGCCTCTTCTGGCCTCAGACACCTCATTTCCGCAGCGCCCCGCCCCCCCTCCCCCACGGCCATTCGATGCTCAAGGTCCCAGGGTCCCGCCCAGGACGCTGGCCAAGGCCCATCGGCAGCTTCGGGGCTGAGCCTGGGGTCCCCGGGCCGGCTCTCTGGAAGCGGCTGGTGCTGCCTGGCTTCAAGGAGGTGGTGGGCGAGGACGGCGCTGAGGAGGCGTGTCCGCAGCCCTCCCCGCAGCCCCCAAGTGCAGGGGCCCCGACCCCCGCTGCCCCCCGCTGCCCGTCTCCAGGACACACAGAAAGGGGCTCTCGGAGCGGAGGTGGGCGCCCGCCCCCTTGGTTACAGCTCCACAAAGCAGCGGGCGCTGACTGACAGGGCACCGCCCCCGGCTGTGCTTGGTACGGGGGTGATAGACAGGTCCCCGCAGCCCAGCCCTGACCTCTGACCTCACGTGGGCTGGCGCAGCCCTAATCCTGAGCTGAAAAGAAACGGGGCTGGGTGCTGGCCGGGTCTCTCAGTCCTCATCTCCGGCCCTTCGGAGGAGGGAAACCGAGGCGGACAGGAGACGGCAGCAGTGACAACAGCCTGAGTGGCAGAGTGCAGCCAGCCCCCCGGACACCCCGGGGCCCGTGGGAGGGGGGGCCCAGCCCCTTTCTCCCTCCCCGACAGCGACAGCGGCGAGGGGCCCCCGAGGAAGGCCCGGGCGGGGCTGGCCCCGGGCTCCCAGCCTCATCGGCCTTTACCGAGCGGCCACAGCCCTGCAACCCGGGAACCAGGAGCCCCGGCCCCTGAGCTGGGGGCAGGGCAGCCCCAAAGATCTGCACGAGGCTTCCCCCTGCTCAGCATCCCCACCTCCCCCGACCCCGAGGCCGAGACGCCAACACTGGCCAGGCCAGCCCAGGCCCCAGCACCCCAGGGACACGCCAGCGGGACGTGCCCGTGTGTCCGTGCCCGTGTGCCTGCGGGCCCTCCCTTGGGTCCCAGCTGCTCAGGTCCAGGTCCCCGATGCTCTAGGGGCTGCTCTCCCAGGCCCCCCGCCCCCCAGGATGTCCTGGATGGGAACCCCTAGAAGCCAGATCCAGGGGTTTTGCCTTGCGTCCGTCCGAGCTGCCTCCTTCGGGGCACAGGCTCTGACCCCACCCCTGAGCCAGGCTCTGCAGACCGGAGACCCAGAGGGCTCCCCGGAGCCACCCACTCGCCCTCCTCCACCCCAGGCAGGTGAGCAGGTCGGTGCCAACAACACCAATTACAGCCGCTCTCACCCAATTAGCAACTAATTACGGCCTCTCGGCCCTCCGACATAATTAACATGTAAATGACTCGGCGTGTTTGTGTTCAATAACCACTCGGACTGAATTTAATCGAAACGTCTGCACGGGGACCCAGTTACGTATCTCACCACCTAGAGCGGCCACTTCCTGGGACTGTCTTGGCGGGGGGCGGGGGGGGGGGATCAGGGCCAGAGTGGAGGGGGGAGGGCAGGCGCCTCAACGCTGCCAGCCTGGCCGGGGCGGGGCTGGGTGCCGCCGCCGGCATCCCTGACATGCCTGTCCCCAATGGAATCCTCAAGATGGGAAACCCTCTGGGACGAGGGGCCGCTCCTTAAGGGCTCTGTAAACATCCCGGCTGCTCAGTAAACACGCTGGACAGGAGCCGAGCGCGGAGCCAGGGCAGGCTTCCCTCTGTTAGGAGGCTGGGGTGTGGGTGTGGGTGTGGGTGTGGGTGTGGGTGTGGGGCTGGGGCGGGGACTGGGAGGTGGGGGTTGGGACTGGGCCTGGGGGTTGAGGGTTGGGGCCAGGGGCTGGGGCACGCGGTTCCCACGCCCGTTCCGCCCCAGCGCCCACCTGCTCCGCCCAGGAGCGGACAGGCAGGGGCACAGGCAAAGCCAGGAGGGAAGGGCGGGTCACTCCCTGGCACTCAGGCCAGCGGAACCCGAGGGGCCAGCCCTCTCCCCGCAGGACGTCAGTGGCTCCCCTTCTGTCCCAGCAGCGGGTGCCTGCGCCCAGGTGCCTCCCGGGTCCCTGCCCTCCGCCAGGCCCCAAGGGCGCCTGATCGGCCGAGGGCTGGGCTGGGGCTCCAGAGGCCATGGGTCCTAGATGGGCCCACGGTGGGCACAGCTGATGGTGGGAGCCCTGTGGGCATTCACTGGCCAGGCGGAGTCCAGGGCCTGCCCAGCCTGGAGAGGGCTCGGTGGGTCCAGGGCGCTGCCGGGCTGGGGGGGCAGCCCCACGCACCCCGTGGGAGGACGCCGGCCGGGCGAGCGGCTCGCACAGGAATGTGCCCCAAGAAGTGGGGGGTGGGGGCTGGTCTGAGGGGAGGGCTGCACTGACCCACTTTTCAGGTGGGGACGGAGCCTCCAGTTCCACAGGCCGCCCTGCCCCTCCTCCCACATTCCAGCCGGCCGGAAACCCCTCGCTCCTTCCTCAGCGCCTCCTCCCTGTGGCTGCAAAAGACAACAAACTCCGCGGCTCATTTGCCCATAAATCACCAAGGGACGGCTCAGCCCCACCTCTGCCCGGCCCTCCGCGGCCTGCTGGGGTCCCTGCAGGATCCCCGGGGTGCCCCACACAGTCTCAGCCCCTGCCCAACACCTGGTGGGGAAACTGAGGCACCGCGCAGGCAGATGTGTGCTCAGGGCCGTCCCGGGGGTTGCGGTGGGGCTGAGCTCGGAGCCCAGGCGGGAAGGCCTGTGCTGACACGGGGTGCTGGACAGTGACGGCGGGCGCCCTGGCAGAGGCCCAGCCCGGGGCCCGGCGCGAGGCCCCCCACGCAGCGGCTGTCCCGCCGATGGCGGTGCACGGCCCACGGAGCCCCACGCAGGCTGCGCAGCGGGGACGCACTCCGCCTGGGAGGGACGGGGGGCATCAGCACGAGCCGCAGCGGGAAGAACTGAAGCTCTTGGCTGAGTGGGGAGACCTCAGAGGAAAGAGCATGTCCGGGTAGGAAGCCAAGGACGGGTCAGGGTGCCGGTGAGAGGGGCGGAGGGGGGGGAGAGGAAGGAAGAAGACTGGGGGAGGGGGGTCTGGAGCTGAGGCCTCCCGCTCAGAGGGCTTCCTGGTCCCCAGAGGGGCCGCTGCGCTGGGGCGGTCCCCGCCTGCGGAGAGGGAGCAGACAGCCCGTGCCTGCGGGTGGCCCGGTGCACAGCCGAGGCCGCCCTCCCGCACACGCGGGCCTCCTGGGTCCTCCGCAGCCAGCACCCAGGCTCAGTCTCTGCGGGGTCAGGGCCAGGGGTCAGGGCTGGAGCCCTCTCCCTGGGGCTGCTCAGCTGCCCCGGGGGCTGCAGACCCAGCAGGCTCAGGCGCCCGCGTGAGCTGGGCTGGGGACTCGGGACTCAGACCGGAGCCTTCTGGCATCCAGGCCTCTGGCAAAGGCCCTCTTGCTGTTTCTAAGAAAAATGCAGCAGGAATCTCCTCTGCTTCTCCAGAGCGCCAAGGGGCCCCTCGAGGCGGGGCTCAGATTCCCAGGCCAGCGCCAGGCCAGGCCAGATCAGGCCAGCGCTCCCGCCCAGCCGCGCGGACGCCCGGCGAGCAGCCAGGGCGGTGTCCCCGGCACAAGCTGCGGGAGCCGGGACAGCGCCCCAGGAGGGGTCCCTGCAGCTGATCGTGGGCCCAGCCAGGCTGGTCGCCCTCCCAGGCTTCCCCTCCCCCACGCACGTCTAACACTGGATTTCCCCACGGCGATGCCACCTCCGGGATTAAAAAGAGCTTAAAAGTCACAAGGACAATACAGACTACCCCGGCACCAAGCGCAGGCCCCGCCAGCAGACCCCTTCCCAGGTGCAACGGTGCACACCCGCCTCTGCTCCTGCTCTTCCCTCTCCCCCATCGCCCTCCCCCTATTTGAGAGGTAGCCTCCTCCAGGAAGTCTGCCAGGATGCGCATGACAGCCATTCTCCTCCCGACCCCACTCCACCCACAGGGCTCAGGGTCCTGCCTGCAGTCCTCTCCAAAGGTCAGAAACCGGAGGGAGGGATGGGGCCGTGCGGGGCTCCGGGGCACCCCGGCCCGGCCCTCACCTGTCCGCCTCCCAGGGCGGAGCTCCTTGCTACTGAGACTTCCTTTACTGGGGCCGCAGCTGGACTCACGGTTAATCCTCCCAACAGCGCAACGAGGTCGGCACCGTGTGCACCCCGTGTGCACCCCCATTAGGAGGCAGGGACACAGAGGGACTCAGATGCTTGAGGCCCACCCACGGCCAGGATGCGAGCAGGACAGCCCGAGGCTTCCGGGCCACCACCTGCACCTCTGCTTCCTACCAACTTTCAGTGCCCGCTCCCTGCCCTGGGGGGGGGCAGGCGGGAGCTGGGGGTCTCCCAGGAGCCAGGGGGCACGGCCCACCCCACCTCCGGAGGGGTCACGGGGCGGGATGCGCAGACAGGTGCAGACAGCCAGGAGCCCTCTCCGGCGGCTGCCTCCAAGCCACAGGGTGAAAGATGCTTTTATGAGCGGGATGAGATTTTTATCTTGGCGGTTTCTCTTTAAATTCTTTACGATTACGAAGCAGCGGGGGCTGCCAAGGAACATGATTTACTCCCTGAGCATGCACCAGCTCCCGCGCGGTGCCAAGGGGAGCTGGAGCCAAGGAGGGAGGGGCGGGCGTTGTACCAGGGAACCGGAGACCAGGCCTGCGCCGCTGGGTCCCCGCCGATGGCAGGCCCGTCCGAAGCTTGGCTGGACCCGGCGGGAGCGCGGCTGAAGGCCCAGCCCCTGGCCTGGCTGACAGGCGGGGCTCGGGCAGGACCTGTCCCTGCTCCCTCCGAGGGCAGCGAGGGGCCCAATGAGGGGCGGGAGCCAGCCCCCAGGACCTCCCAGCTCCCCAAGTGGCCATTTCCAAGTCCCCCCTCAGGAGGGAGGCAGCTCCCATTTCCAGGAAAGCTGATCCCAAATGCAGGGATCTGGGCTCAAGTTCACGAGCTGGGTCTTCCTTCCTCCCTCTCTCTGGCTCATCCAGGAACACACGCCCATCCTGCTTTCCGCTCTCGGCCACCTGACCCTGCCAGCTCCCCGAGCCGCTCCTGGCCTCGAAGCTCCGAAGCTCCGAAGCTCCCGGCTCCTCACCGCCTCCCCTGCAACCTGGAGCTCCACGCCTGCTTGGCTGGCCCGGGAGCCCCGGGGGGGGGGTAAGGGTGGGTCCGCTAACTCCCCAACCTCACTGCACGCCTGTGCATCAGGCCTGGGACTGGGGCAAGGCGCCAGCAAGGCTTGCACAACCCCCACCCACGGTGACCCCTCCTAACCTCCGATCTCAGCGTCTCCTAACAAGGAAAGTGCAGACTCTGGCTTTCGGATGCCACATGCACATGACGTCAGTGGTGGCCCCGGGGCGGGCGGGGCGGGCCAGCAGGGCCTCGCTGGACCCGGGAGCCCTTGCCCCTCGGGGATCCTGGTTTTCCTTTTCTGAAGGGATAGAGTGTCCTGGGGGCGCGAATGCAGCCCAGGGCGACCCCAGGCCTCTCCTGGGGAGGGAGGCTGGGAAGACGCGGCGCTGCAGGGCCCTGGAGCCTTGTCCCCAGCTCACGGGACAGGGCTGTGCCCGCGTCCTCCAGCCGCCCTGGCTCCGTCCCGGGACAGGCGCCCCTCGGTCCTGCTCCTGAGGGACCCGGGAAGCCTCCGGGCCCCCCGGAAACCAGGGGGTGCCTCAGGCCTTGGAGGCCGCCTCTTGGTCGTCATCAGGGGCTCCTACGTCACTCCGATTGTGGGCGTCTTTCCCGACCTCCTTTGGCGAGATGGCCTTCTGCCCCATCTCCCTACCCCTGCCTCGGTTTCCCCAGTAGCCCAGCCCCCTCACGTTATCACACGACCTCTTTCCCCCACTGAACACTTCTGGGCCCCAAGGCCCAGCCAGAGCCAGCCCAGGCGCAGCGGAGCCCTGCGGGGCGGCCTCCTGGCACGCAGTGAGCATTCCCCGAGCGGCACAAAGGCCTGGCAGGCGGCACCTCCCCGCGCAGCCAAGGTGGTGCCCTCAGGTGCGGGGCGGGGAGCTGTCCTCCCAGACTCCGCGGTGACCCAGGCCTGGCGAGGAGGGTGGAGGACAGAGGGGCTGCGGTCCCGGCTCTCTAGTCCCCGGCACCGTGAGCTCAGAGAACACCCTGCCTGCTCCTGGGGTCCCCCCACTGGGCCCCTCACTTCTGCCTGACCTTGGCTGTGCTGCTGATGGAAGCTCAGGGCTGGGCCGTGGACCCTGGTCCCTTCTCCCTCCCCCCCTCTTTGCTTGAGGCTTGGCGGGGGGTGCCCAGGCGGACGGGCAGGCAGCAAGCCCAAGTCTGGCCCAGTTCCTGCCTTTGTTCC
The DNA here is from genome assembly GCF_951640355.1 of Cnephaeus nilssonii. NCBI lineage: Eukaryota > Metazoa > Chordata > Mammalia > Chiroptera > Vespertilionidae > Cnephaeus > Cnephaeus nilssonii. The sequence continues at coordinate 2,088,931 of NC_137088.1, read as the reverse complement.
TTTATCTGCCCTGGGCAGGAATGCCCGTATGCCAGCGCCGCCCCACTGCAGCAGGACCGGGTCCGAGGCCTGGGACGCCAGCTGCTATATCCGTCCGAGGCACAGATGGAGAAACTGAGGCATGGAGCCAGAGTGGCCACCAGTGCTTCGGGGAGCAACCCTCTCCGTGCCTAGGAGGAGCCCCCCCCTTCCCCAGGCCACAGCCGGGCTGTGGGACCCAGGGCTGCAGGAGCTGGCCTCGGCTCTCACGCCACACACACTTGGCGAGGACTCACTCCTCAGCGAGGGCCCCTGCCTGCTCATGACCTGGCTGGGACCATCCCGGGCCCGGCGCACAGTCAGAGCTGGGCTCCCAGGCGACAGGGTGCCCACTGTCTTTCAGCCGGTTGGACTGTAGGTACGCCCTCCTGTTCACTGCAGAGTCCCCAGTGCCCAGCACAGGGCCTGGCGCACAGTAGGTAAACTAGGTGACGTCAACCACAAAACCAGGACTGAGACCCAGTGGGGACCAGGAAAGGCCACTCAGGGCGGGGACACCTGCGTGTGCAAAGGCCCCGAGGCCCAGGCCTGGGTGGCCCGGCTTCCCGCAGCCCCACCCCGGCGGCCGGGGCCGGCGGCGCTCGGTAGGCTGCCTGCCAGGAGCTGGGCTTTTAGTCACCGCGGGTGTTGGCTTCAGAGCTAATTGAGAGCGAATCGACCTGACTGATGTGGGCGTCAGGCGTCGACAAGGCCAGGGCACCAGGCTTCTATTTCTGGCCTCGCTCTGCCTCCTGGCTGACCTTGGCCTTGCCCTTGCCCGAGCCTCGGTTTCTCTCTCTGGGAAACAGGAACAAAGCCTTGGCCCCTTTGCCCCTGGCAGGCCAAGAAGGTCTAAGGGGAGCCGACCGAGGGCTCCAGGGCGATGGCAAAAGTAACCCCGAGTGCGTGTCTGGGCTCCAGGGTCCCTGGGGTGTGGAGACCAAGCCACCCACCCTCCTCCTGTGGGGGAAGGGGGTGACCTACCCCCTGCCTGCACCCTGGGCTGCTGGGAAGGGGGACCGAGGGGGAATCAGGCTCCTTCAAGATTTATTGATCTGCTCTGAGGAATTCCACCAGAGGGCGGGGGGGGGGGGGGCGGGTGTCAGCAGAATAAATAGCTCATCTCTCGGCCTAGGAGAGGGGCTGCGTCTGCAAACCGAGCTGGCCCGTTCTGCCGCCCGTTCCTCAGGCTCATCCTCAGAAACCCGTTCCCCACTGACCCATCCCCCCACTGGCCCATCCCGCAGGCCGGGGCCGGGAGGGGCGCGGCGGGGGAACACGGCACGCGGTGAGGCGAGGCGAGGCGAGGTGAGGCGCGCTGGGCTGCAGCCAGGCCTGAGGAAGGAAAGAGCTCGCCCAGCCTTTCACCCCGACATGTGTGCCCGGAAATCAGGCCAGCCAGGCCGAGCCCGCCCCACCCAGGGCTGGACCGGGTGACCTCGGGCCAGAGGGGGCCACGGCTGAGAACTGGGGAGCGACCCAGGTCCCGCAGGCCCCAGCGTGGCCCCTGGCCCTCACCCAGGGGCACAGACTTCCGATGGCACAGCCCTCCAAGGACGGGCCAGGAGCGGGCCTCGGCCGCTGCCCTGCGCCACGCGTGTTCGCCTGCCCGGGGCCTCAGGTGACGGAGCTGCGGGACCCTCTCCCTCCGCAGCCCCCAGCCCGTCCCTGGACCCTCCCAGGCGCTCCCGAGTGCTCCCTGGGGACGCAGGAGCTCGGGCCTGCCACAGCACACGCTCCCCCAGAGCTCACCAGGTGGCCTCCCCCCCCCTCCCCGGTCACAGCCCACAGCACCCGCCCCAGTTCCTGGGAAGCCTCCCACCTACGCCCACAGGGAGGCTCCTCAAGCGCCCACACCCCTGCAGAGCAGGTCCTGCGCCTCCGCTTCCTGGAGTGGGTGCCTGCTGACTTCTGACCGCCCCGGGCTGCCCAGGGCAGGCCAGACGGAGCGGGCGCCGGGGCCTCAGCAGACACGAGCTGGAAGGGCGGCCGCACTCAGAGGAGACCCTGCAGGCCCGAGGCCGAGACTCACCTCCTGCCTCTAGAAGGGACCCAGGCTCAGGACCCTCCTCCAAAATGTCTGAGTGGCCCCGCCTCCAGCCTTCCCGGCAGCCGCCACCCCTGTCCCCACCTCACCCCCCAGGGCCACCTGTGTGGTCCTCGTTTGCCGTGACCGCTCCCCTCTCCCGCTCCCGTGCGGCGGGCGGGCGGCCGAGCGCTGTGCACAGAGGGGGCTGCCGGGCACCGCGGCGGCCTCTTACCTTTGAAGGAGAGCCGGACCCGGGGCGTGGCCGGCGGGAGGTCCTGGACGGGGGCGGCTGGCCAGGCCCCGGTCACGAGGGAAGCCCAGAGGAGGAGACCAGCCACAGGCATCGTGGGAGGCCGGGGCCCAGGAAGCAGCTCAGCGGTCTGGACACCTGGAGGGCAGAACCACGATGGGAATGTGAGGCCGAGAGGGGGTCCTGCCCCACCCACAGTCCCCGCCTGGAATGCCGCCAAGGGCCTCAGTTTCCCCGTCTGAACAAACAGGGTGCCGGTGTCTCCTCACGCACACCCTCGGCCTGGGGCCTGAGCGCCAGTTCGCACACCTCATGCCCGTTCTCGGCCGTTTCGTCTGCGTAACCGATGGCCCTGAAGGCCGAGCAGCCAGGTGCCGCCCGGGTCAGCAGGGCTGGGGGCGGGGGGACTGGACACTCACTCTCACTCTCCCGGCCTCCGGCCCAGCCTGGCTGCACCCCCAGGGCCCGGCTCAGGCAGGTCTGCCTCTGCATTCTCAGCAGGCTCTCCCTCATACCCACCCCCAACCGAGCCCCCACCCCAAGGCTGGGGAAAGCGGTGTGCCCACCCTGCCTGCTCCAGCAAAACCTCTCCCCCATACAGGGAACCGGGACCTGATTATCGGGGCGCGGGGCACGGAGGAGCGGAGAATGCGGGAGGCACGCGTTCGCAGCCTCAAGGGGAAGCGCGCAGCACCAGGAAAGGAGGCAGAGAAGAGCGGAGTCCACTTTTACAGAAACCACAGCAGGAGGGACCCGGGTCGGACCTCCGGAAGGACTTCCCGCAGGAAGGAGCTCCCGCTCTGCTCGGGAGGGTGCAGAGGGGCGCTGACGGCGGGAGCGGGTGGGCCCGCAGGCTCCGCAGAACTCCCGCCTTCCCAGTGTTGTCTCCCCAGGCAGCCTGGCTGTTGGGTAAACGCAGCCCAGCACCAGTTGTCAGAACATACTGCTCCCTCCCGGCAGAAGCCAGCGCCAGCTCCCCGCCCCCCCCCCCCAGATGCACTGGCGGCGGAGGGGGGGGCACCAGGACCGACATTGCGAGCCCCACCCCCTGACCTGCTCTGGCTACCCCCTCCTCCCGGGGGAGGCCGGGCCCAGGTGCCTGCTGGGCCCTGGGGCGGGGGGAGGGCCTGGGGCCGGTGAGTCCCTGACACCTGCTGGGTGAGGCCCAGCTGCCACCTGACTGCCAGGCCCCACTGGGCAGACCCTGGTCCTCCCTGACCCGCCTCCCCCAAGCCCTGGCCTCTCCTGCCAGGGCCAACCGCGCGTGTCCCTCAGACAGGAAGCGCAGCTGGGGCCTCCCGGCCACTCCCCAGGGGGCGCCCTCTGTGGAAGGCCTCTCCTGGGTGCTGGCACCTCTGTTCCCTCCGAATCCCCATCACAGACGCTCCCTCCGGGGAGGCTGGGGGAGGGGAGAGTCAGAACCACCCCTTCCCTGCCTGCGGGGGTGTGGGGTGGGGTGGGGGGTGGGGGGGTGGCACCAGGCTGGTGCTGGCTGAACGGCAGGCTGATGGGGGGCAGGTGGAAAAGGGCTGTGCAGCCACACCCCCCTTGGGGTACACTCGGGAGGCCCCACTAACCATTGTGGACACACACGCACACGCACACGCACACACATGCTCACGTGCATGCCCACACATGTTCGCACAGGCATGTGTTTGCTCAAGAACTTGACCTGCCAGTGGGGTGGGGCTCAGAGACGCTGGGAGACAGGGTCCTGGCCTGGGAGGAGTCCCTCGGGGAGCTTTGATCCCATGTATGGGCGGGAGGGGGGCGGGGGGTTCGGGTTCTCTCCCCTCCCTCCTCTCCGGGGCCTCATTTCTCCTGCACCCATGTCCGTGGTGACAAGGTCAGGGTCACCAAGGACAGTGTTGGAGTCCCCCAAGGTGTCCAAGAAGGTGGGGGGCTTTGCCCTCCTGGGCTCCTGCGAGGCCCTCCCACAATGCTCTGGCCCTTGAAAGGGGTGAATGTGGGATGTTCACGTCTTTGGGGGCCTCAGGCCCAAGTCCAGGCCCCTCTTTGGCAGCCTGGGGGGTGGAGGAGAAGAGAGGAGAGGAGCAGAAAGGAAGGAGGACAGAGGGAGGATGGGGAGGGCATTTCTGTAGCCACTTCCCCTCGCCAGCGCTGGATGCATCCCATCAGCCCAGCCCCGAGGCTCCCCGGCGGCCGGCCCAGGTGGGTGGACAGAGGAGGAGCCGCACCGCCACCTGGGAGCCCACCAGGAGGAGAGCAGAGAAGGAAGGAAGGAAAGAAGGCTGGTGGGAGGGAGCAAGGGAGGAAGGCAGGCGGGAGGGAGGAGGAGGAGAGAGGGAGGAGAGAGGGAGGGACAGAGAGAGACGCTCAAACAAAGAACCGAGGAGCTGGGGCTGGCGAGGGGTGCAGGGAAGGGGCGGGAGATCGAGGGGGTCCGGAGGTACCTGGGGTCGGGCGGGGGGGCTAGGTGGTAGAATTGTCCGGCCTGCCCCAGACCTCCCAGGCTGAGCGTGGGGGTGGGGCGGGGGTGGGCAGCCTGCCTCAGGGAAGGGAGCTTGGCTCCTCAGAGCTGGGAACTGCTGGCTGGCAGGGGGGCAGGCGCAGGGGCCGTGGGGGAACACGGGAAGAAATTATTAACAGCACCCACCCCCGCCCGGCCCCTGGGTATGCCCCCTGCGCAGGCCAGCCAGCTCCTAGGCTTCCCCCTCCCCCAACACCCCTCGGACCAGGAAGCGGAGCCACCCCAGCATAGCTGCGACTGCCCCCCCTTTCCATGGTGGTGGGGTTTCCCAGTCAAGGTCACCTGGGCTCGGCTCCATCCTCCCCCTCAAGGTATGCCCAGCAGAGCAGGGGGGCCGCTCTCCCCACAGCCACACTTCCGGATCTGGCTCCCCGAACTGTACCGAGGGGCAGCCGTGCCCGGTGCCCTGGCCCCCCGACACTCCCGTGGGGACCTGGGAACAGGCTCGGCTCCCTCTAGCCCCCGGGGCTGGGATGAGCCCCCACCCCTGGGTGCAGGTCCCGGGGCTGTAACTGTACAGAGGCTTCTGGGAGCCGAGCTGGGTGAATTCAGGACAGGAACCCCAACCGGGCCCACCTCCAGGGCACACACAGCAGTGCCCGAGGTCTGCCCCCTCCCCCAGGTGCTGGCGGGCTGGCGACAGCACCTCAGGAATGAGAAGTTACCTATCCGGCCAGGCCCCAACCCCCTTGCCTCCCTCCTGGGCCCCCCTGACACCTCCAGGTCCCACCTGCTCTAGGAGGGCCCCTCGCGGTCCTGGGGTCCCTGCCCACTTCGCCACTGGGGCCCAGCGGCCCACAGGCGGGCTGCCTGCAGGTCTGCCAGCTCACCTACACCCCACAAACAGCTGGGTCCCCGATGGCGCGAGACTCGCTGCTGGAGCAGCAAACCCACGCTGGCAGCAGAGGGTTCGGGTTGGCCCAGTGCTGGGAGGCGGTCCCCCTGCCCTGGACCCGGAGACCCTCCGTTTGGGGGCAGCCAGGGGAGCTTCCTTTGAGCAGAGGGTGGTCAGGTTGGGCCACTGAGGCAGGGGCGCACCCACCGGGCACAGCGCTGCCCGAGGCGCTGGTGGGAGGCTGAGCCGGAGCAGCGGCGGCCGGATTCCCGCTCCAGGAACGTGGGAGTGGCGGGCGGGGGTGAGGGAGCGCCCCCCCAGAACCTGATGGGAAAAGTTGTCTGCACACCGGGGACTCCGCAGGCCACATCCTCCAACCCCCGGTCGCCCCGAGGCAAAGGGTCCGGGCAGACCGACAGGTACAGCGCCCGCTCTCGTCGCGTCGCCCCGAGTCCGCGGGGAGCCCCCCGACCCCCGACGCCCGAGCCGCGGACACTTCCGCAGAGTTGCGGCGCCGCGGCTCCCGGAGGACCGCGAGGTGGCCGGCCGCCGCCGCTCCCGCCGTTCCCGCCGCACTCACCTCCTCCGCGGCGGCGGGGCCTGGGCTCCCGGGCGGGCGGCCCGCGCTAGCGCCTCCCCCGGGCCATGGCCCGGCCCGCGCCCTCTCGCCGCTGCGCCTGAACCGGTGTCGGTGTCGGTGTCGGTGCCGCGCCCCGGCTTAGCGGGTTCCGAGGGCTTCGAGCGCGTCAGCAGCCGAGGCCCCGGGCCCCAGCCCGGGCCATGGGAAGGCTCAGGGGCGCGCGGGGCCGCCTCCCCCCGGGTGGGCTGCGGGCGCCCCCTGGCCGGCGCGCCGAGGGCGCATTCCCCGGCGCAGGGCGCGGGGCGCGGGCGACGGCGCGCTAAGCTCCGGGCGCTGCGCTCCGCTCCGCTCGGCCCGATGGCGCGGTGCCCGCCCGGTTGCTGGGCTGGGGCCCGGCGGCCGCGCTGGGGCTGCGCCGCTCCTCGCCGCCCGCCCCGGCCTTTGGCTGCGCTCAGGGCTCGCCGGACGCGGCCGACCGCTCGCTCGCTCGCTCTGGTCTCGCGGCCGCCGGCGGGACAGGGTGCTCCGAGCCGCGCGGGGAGCGCCGGCAATTGGCCGCCCGTGGGCGACATTTGCATAGCGCGGCCCCGCCCCGCCCGGCCCCACCCCCGGGGCGGGACCCGCCCGGCCGCCACCCCGCCCCCGCTCCACCTGTCCGCGGCTCAGGCTGGGGTCTCCCCGGCTGAGGGGCCCCCCGCGCCGGGGAAGGCTCATCTGCACCCCGCGCCCTCGCCCCGGCTTCGCGGGCGGCGCCCCCGCCCCGCCCCGGCTTTGTCTCTCGGTGGATCCGCCGCGCTCTGCGCCTGGTGTTTACCCGGGCGCTCAACTCCCAGGCGGGAAGGGCGGGCGCGCCTGGCAGCCAGGAGCCGGCTCACCTGCGCACCCCTGGCCGTGTCGCTCCTTCCCACTCCCCGCCGGCCGGCCGCGCGCGAATCCCGCAGCGCAGGGCCCGGGGCTGCCCCGGACGCTCAGCAGGTGGCGGTGCAGCCCCTGGGACGGCTGGCACCGCAGCTGCTGCCCACACCCTCCAGCCCCCGCCGGCCCGCTGTCCAGCTCGCAGCTCTGTCCAGCCGCTCGAGGGCTGCCAACCGCCAGCCCACTCCAGCCAGCGGCCCCAGGGACCCGCCCTGTGTAGGTCCCTGTCCCAGAGGCCAGCCAGGCTGCCTCCTCTCCTAACGGACATTTGCTTTCAAACGGCCTCGTGATGACCCCAGGGCCCTGCAAGGAGTGGGAAGGGACCCTCCACCAACCCACCCCCCAAGGTCATGGCCTCACCAGCCTGGACGGGTCTCAGCCCCACCCCAGGCACTTTGCTACGGTCCCCAGGGGCATGGGCCCTCCAGCCTCCCTCCCTCCTCTCCTCTGCCTCCCCTTCCTCCTCCTTCCTCTCTCCTCTCCTCTCTCCCCCTCCTCTGCCTCCCCTTCTCTTTCTCCTTTCCCTCCTTTCCCCTCCATCTTTCCCCCCTCCTTCTCCTTCCCCTCCCCCTATTTTTTCTTCCTCCGGTCCTTCCTCTTCCTCCCAACTCCTCCTTTCTCTATCCACTCTCTCAGCTCCTCTCTCCTCCCCTGCTTCAGACCCTCTAAGGAAGGCCTCCCTCCCTCTGACCCAGTGGCTGGCTGACTGCAAAGGTGGGGTGGGGGGGATGTTGGGGATCCTGGCCCACAGGCTCCATCCAGGCAGAGGCCGGCCATTGGAGGCCGGAACCCCAGGCCGGAGTCACGTGGCTGCAGTGACAGTGCCTGCCCCTCTCCTCTCTGTCATGTCTCCTTTAAAACACCACCCAGCCCTGGCCGGTGTGGCTCAGTAGCTAGAGCGTTGGCCTGTGGTCTGAAGGGGCCCAGGTTCGATTCCGGTGAAGGGCACATGCCTGGGTTGCAGGCTTAATCCCCTTGGGAGGCGTGCAGGATTCTCTCTCATTGATGTTTCTCTCTCTCTCTCCCTCTCCCTTTGTCTCTGAAATCAATAAAAAATATATTTTTAAAAACATAAAACACTGCAACAGCCATCTCTCCTCATCCCCACTCCTCTGTCCCAGGGTCACCCCTAAGGGTACCCCCACGGAGCCTCCATCACCAGTGCAGCTTGTTGCCATCGCCATGGTTTCCGACGCCACCATCCCTGTCACCACCCCCAGCCCGACCTCCCTCATGGTCCGGCCACCTCTGTCACCACCCCAAGCGTGACCATCATCCTGGCCCCTAAAGCAGAGCCGCTGGGGCTTGCCGGTGACCCCAGGGTGCTGGGCTGGGAAGGAGAGGGCTCAGCTGGTTTGTCCATGGAGCTCCATTCACAGGCGGAAGAGGCCGTGGGCGGGGGCAGGGACAGGAGAGGGGAGAGAGCCAGAGCGGAGCCTGGCTACACAAGTGGAAGGCCGAGCCTCCTCCAAACAAGCTGAGAGCCGCATAATCAATAGACGGTAAGTAAGAACGCATGACCGCGGCGGAGTCCGCACTGCGCCCTCGCCCAGTGTGCGGCTGGGCTAAGCGTGCTGTGTCACTGTATGTTGTCCCAGACCTTACCTGTGCGCATAAAGGATGTGCTATTGGGAGGCCGTTGTAGAGCCTCCACAATTGTCCTTCCGTCTCAGAGGCCTGGGAGCCAGCCCAATGCCAGGCTGGGGCCTGCGTGCCAGGTGTGTGGTTAGTCAGCGTGAGGTGTCCCCATGGCACCGAGGAGGGGGCCTGGGAGAAGGCCAGCGGCGGTGCGGAGAGCGCTGCATTTCGGGGGGGCCCCCGGGAAGGCTCCGGGGGGGGCAGGGCCAGGCCCGAGGCCCAGTGGAGCCAAAGGCCTGCCAGGGGCCGGGGGCTCGGGGGCCGGGGGCTTGGGGGCCGGGGGCTCGGCCGGCGGTGAGTGCTGGAGCCCAGGGCACTGGTGGGGGTCAGTCGTCTTTACTGAACGAACAAGAGAGCGAGTCTCTGCAGCGCCCGGTGTGAAAGGGACCCCAGCCAAGTGGCCAGGAGCCAACTCCTCGCCCCGAGACCCAGCCCCGGGACCGCTGCCCCACCCCATGCTCTCCCTGCACCCCGCATCCTCTGTCCCCCCCCCCGCAAAGGCCACTCGGCGTGCTAGCTCCCCCAGAGAGCCGCCCAGGACGCCCGCAGAGCGGCCCCGGACCAGGCCTCCGCCCCCCTCTGCTGGACACAGGGCCCAGGCCTGGCTCTCCAGCTCCCCTGCAGCCACCTGGCACCAGCCTGGACAAGCAGGGTGCTGGGGGTGGGGGGCAGGTGGCTAGGCCAGGTCTGGTTCGCCCACTGAGCCAGCCTCCGGGGTCCTCCTGCCGCAGCTCCCTTCCCAGATGGGCTCTGGGTGCCACAAGGCAGGCACCTGGGTGACTCCCTGACTGTGTGGCCCTGGGCTCCTGGCTCACACCTCCAGGAACTTCTGAGGTGCCGCATGCTGGACAGCGGGAGTGGCCAATGGGGAGGAACTGGACCCTGTCTCAGCCCCCTGGGTGACAGCGGTCGGCAGCAGGAGGGCAGTCCTTGCTGCTGGCAGTGCTCAGCCTGTCTTTCCTTCCGGCTCTTCCAGGCTCAGCTGTGGGGCCTGGAGTGCAGCCCCGGCCTCCTGCGGCCTGACCACCTCCCTCTGTCTACCCCGTGGCCTCCTCCTCAGGTGGGGAGGGGCAGCCACGATACTGGTGACCTTGAGACACACTGCCCTTCCGGCCTCGGCCTGGGGAAGGCTGGACTTGGGGGGCCTGCGCTTCAGAGGCCCTCATGCCCCCTGGATGAAGGTGGTGACTAAACCAGCTCCCCCTCCTCTGGCCCAGTCTCTGGGGAACCTGTTTCCCTGGCCTAGCCCGCTGGGCAAGCCCTGGCCCGCCCAGCCCCAGCCCCAGCCCCAGCCCCAGCCCCAGCCCCAGCGTCGCTGGCTCAGGTTTCCCCGCTTTCTGGTTTTCTCATCTCCCCTGCCCCAGGCGCTGCCTGCTCGCTGGCCCAGCCCCCACTGCCGGAACTGGATCCCAGAGAGGGGGCGTGCTGGAAAGGGGGCCGGGGAGGGGGTGCGGAGGCTGCTCAGGCAGCGCCGGGAGGGGCGGGCGCTGAGGAGTCACCGGGGCCCAGAGCGAGGATGGGTTCGGCCCAGCTCAGCCTTTTCCTGCCCGGCCTGCCCCAGGGGCTGGCTCCGAGCCGATCGAAGCTGGAGCGACCCACCTCCTGGCTGGCTCCCAGAGCTGCCTGCGGGCCTTTCTGCTGCGTCCCCTCTGCTGGGATGCTCTTCCAGCTCCGCGGCCGGGGGAGCCCGCGATCCCTCCAGCCCAGAGCCCGGGCCACCTCCTGCACCCACAGACACGGCCCAGAGCCCGTGGCCACCTCCTGCACCCACAGACACGGCCCAGAGCCCGTGGCCACCTCCTGCACCCACAGACACGGCCCAGAGCCCGTGGCCACCTCCTGCACCCACAGACACGGCCTAGAGCCCGTGGCCACCTCCTGCACCCACAGACACGGTCCAGAGCCCGTGTCCACCTCCTGCACCCACAGGCACTGCCCAGAGCCCGTGGCCACCTCCTGCACCCACAGACACGGCCCAGAGCCCGTGGCCACCTCCTGCACCCACAGACACGGCCCAGAGCCCGTGGCCACCTCCTGTACCCACAGACACTGCCCAGAGCCCGTGGCCACCTCCTGCACCCACAGACACGGCCCAGAGCCCGTGGCCACCTCCTGCACCCACAGACACGGTCCAGAGCCCGTGGCCACCTCCTGCACCCACAGACACTGCCCAGAGCCCGTGGCCACCTCCTGCACCCACAGACACGGTCCAGAGCCCGTGGCCACCTCCTGCACCCACAGACACAGTCCCTTTCTGCACCAGGGTCTGGCCGCCCCTCTGAAGGCCTCCTCATCCTCCCTTCCTCACTGCAGCCCGCGGGCACCCGAGCCTCTTCCAGGGGCTCTGCACGCTCATCTCTGGTCTTTGCACACGCCATTCCGTGCCTGGAACGCCTTTCCTACTTCCTTCTAGATCCTTCGGGCCTCCGGCAAGACAGTCCGCCCAGAAACCGCATCCTCCGGGCGGAGTCAGGGTGTCCTGTGGGGCTGGCACCCTCCAGGCACTCAGAGACCCTGTCCGGCCGGCCCCTCCACACCCCCCCCCCCCCGCGGGGCCCCCCATGCACCCATCCGATCAGCAACGGCTCCTCACAGGACATCGGAGTGAGCAAGAGAGGGGGACACAGGGCAGTGTGTTACCCACTCACACCCTCATCATGTGTGTGTGCTCGGGCTGGGGGGCTGAGGGAGGTGGGGGTCGGGTGGGCCCAAGCTCGGCTGGCTGCCAAGTGACCCGTGACCGTGGGCCGCCTCGGCGCATCCTGTTTAGACAGAGGCCAGACGGCCGTCCCGCACTCACCCAGGCCTGCCCGGCCCTGCTGGGAGCCCAGGCCTTGGGTCGGTCCAGAGCTCAGTCCTCATCTGGTTCCAGGGAGGCCTCCTCACCGGGTGGGGATGGGGATTCCGGTCCCTGTCTTCGAGGGCCGGGGCCCTGGGTGGGTGACGGGTGGGCAGCCCCAGCCACGAGGGCCCAGTGGAGCGCGGCCGAGGAGACAGTCTGCGTGGAAGACCTGAACCAGCCTGGACTCGCTCTTCACCACTGCAGCCAAACCATCAGCAAATAATTGCCACTTTACCTTCAAAATATGGGAAATATCAGGCGACCCCTTTCCGGCCTGCAGCCTGCAGCCTACGTCCATGCAGCCACCACCTCCTCAGGCGACCCCGCCTCCCACCTGACAGAGCAGGAGCCTCCTTAGAGACACTCCCCTCCCCCCCGGCCCCCTCCCCCCCCCCCTACTGCAGAGTCTGCAATCTAGTCCACGGGGTCAGAGCGACCTGCTAAGGGGGAGCCAGGCCACGTCTTCTGCCCAAAGCTCAATGGCTCCTACTTCGTGGGGGTCACAGCCAAGCCCTCACCGTGGCCGTCCGGTCCCCCGGCTCCCTGCCTGCCTCTCTGACTCGTAGCCTGCTCTTGGCTACGTCCTCCTCTCCCTTCCTCCCCCACGCGTGCACTCCACCTCTGGGCTCCCGCTGACCGAATGGGCGGGGGCGCAGCCCGGGCGCCTCTGTCCTCTGATCGGGGTCTGGGAGCCGCTTCGTCCGGGGGCCTCTGCTCACCTCACCAAGCGGAGGATGGAGCAGGGCTGGGGCCCATTGGCCGTTACCGCCTCACCCAAGAGCTGGGCCGACCAGAGAGCGTCTCCGGCTGCAGCAGCAGGACCTCCAGGTGGACTTGGCCTGGAGTGAAGAGGCAGCGAAGTCCCGCTGTGAGCCCCCAGGGGCAGGGGAGCCCCGGGGGCAGAGGTGTGCCTGAGCGGAGGCCTGTGCCGCCCCGCACCACGCTGACAGTGACGGCTCCGATCTGTGGGGCTCTGGCTGCCTCCAGCCCCACATCTGCTGCACACACCCCCTCCAGGCGTCTGTGTGGCCCCAGCGGGGGAGGGGCCCACGGAAGGTCCTGCAGCCAGGCCTGCGAGTGGGGTCTGGACTTACTTAGTTCCAAATGGCTGGGGAATGTCCCCTCGTGACAGCGTGAGTGGCCTCCCCGGTCCCTCACTCCAGGCCGGGAGGTGGGCCCAGGCGGAGGCAGCTCCCCGGAAGGCACCCCGCCCCCTGGCCTCTTTGCTAAGCCTGGTTCCGTGTCCTCCCCAGGGAAGGGCTGGAATAGGAGGTCGCTGTCTGCACCCTCAGACCAGAGACCTGAGGCCAGGGCGTCCCATCTTGGTCTCCATCCCCCCGGGGCGGGGAAGCGGGATCCTGACCAGCACTGTAGCCGGTCTGGGGTCTGGGCTGCAGGGCTCCCGGGCGGCACTGGGACTGGCCAAGGGGGAGGGCGCCTTGCAGAGAATCCCCCCCACACACAGCCCTGGTGTCAGAGCCTTGGGGGAGGGCGGGTAGCGGGGCTAATGCCAGGGGGCGTGGAGCCGGGCCTGCCCGGCAGACCTGGGGCCAGCTAAGCACTTCAGCCCCCAGGCTCCTGCTGCCCCCTGTGCTGCGGTCGGCAGGCAGCGAAGCCGAGCCCGGCTCCCTACCCCGGGACAGGTGCCTTCCCGTCCTGTCAGGGTTTCATCTCCAAACGTAACAGAGAGAATCCCGTGGCCATCCCTGACCTCTGACCTGTGCTGTCTGTGGAGTCCTGGGAAGGATCGGGCCTCCGGCTCTCCGTGGCTAGAACATCGTTGTGAGCCCATTTAGCAGAAGGGAATATCAAGACCTTGAAGAGCAGGGGTCTGGGCAACCGTGTCTGGGGATTCCAGGCCCCCTGGAGTGTTGGGGTGCAGCTTCCGGTTGAGAAAAGGCCCGGGGGTGGTGAGGTGTGACAGAGTCTGGTCTAAGATCTTATAGGGTTCCCCTGGCTCCTAAGGGGCCATAGGGGAGCTATGGGCCTGAGAGAGAGAGAGAGAGAGAGGACAGGGGCTCAGCCGGAGCACTGGGGGTGCCGCTGAGTATCCTCAAACTCAGCAGGGCCCCTCATCTTCCCTGGGAGACCTGAGATGTGGGGGTGGAGAGAGGCTCCTCGCTGGCCCCTGGACACCCTCCACGCACGGCCTGGCTGGCTGGCCTCCCTGCCCCCTCTCCTGAGACAGTGATTTAAGGTTTAATCGGAGGACAAGTTTCTGCAGAGCTCCTATCTGCTCCGGGAAGGAGGGGCCGGCCTAGATGGAGGGATAAGGGAGGAGGCCAGGCCTCTGAAGGAGCGATCAGAAATCTACACCCCACCCTCGGCCCGTCTGCTCCAGCACCCCCCAATAACGCGGGGGACCTTCCTCCTGCCACCCGGAAGGATGCCCTCCTGTGTGCCCAGCCTGCCTGAGCACTGACTGTGTGCACAGCCTGCCTGAGCACCTACTGTGTGCACAGCCTGCCTGAGCACCTACTGTGTGCACAGCCTGCCTGAGCACCTACTGTGTGCACAGCCTGCCTGAGCCGCCTCCACATGTCACAGCCACACCGTTGCCCCACTGCCTCCTGCCCCAGCCTAAGTCCGAGTCCCCGGGGAGGGACATGACCCACAGACTGCGCCTCAGCTCCCTCCCGAGGTCAGGCTGTCCCCGGCCTCACCCTGCCACCCCTGCCCTCCTGCAGCTGCCCCACAGCAATCCTGCCTCCCAGCCAAGGGCATCTGCAGCCCAGCCTGACCCGGATGTGATTCCTGGGCGCGCGGGGCGGGGAGGGGGCGGGGTCTGGCTGGGCCCTGTTCCCCGGGAGGGGCCCGCAGGGCTGGCCTGGCCGCGTGCTCCGTGGGTCCCTCAGGATCTCTGCGAGGCCGCAGCCTCATCACCCGCCCACCGTGCTGCCCCGAACCTTGCCCAGGCCAGTCTCCTGGTCTTCCTGGCCTGGCTCCAACGCTGTCTCCCCAAGAGCCCCCGATTCCCAGCCAGCCTCCGTCTGTCCTCTGATCTGGGGGAGCTCTCACTCGGCCTGTGTCCCAGTCAAAGGCCATCCTTCCTTCCTTCATCATTCGTTTTGCGACGTCCTGGCCCCCTGTGCAGGTTCTTGCCCGTGAACTCCGGGGGTCCGTGGAGTCTCCCCTGGGCCAACGGGCACAGCGGGCTCGGGAGGGCAGGTGGCACGGGCCGGATGGCCACTGGGTGAGGAGCCACCAAGTCCCACCCCCCACGCTGATCGTCCAGCCCAGTTTGGCCTGAAATGTCAACCACGTTGTCCCTACGAAGTGGTGGGACATACAGGCCCGAGAGCAGAGGGGAGGAGCCACGGAGGGCGCACTCACCGTGGCCACGACCCCTCCGTCCGGGTGGCTGAGAGACCCAGGCGCCATCACGGGCCCAGGGCTTGTCCCGGTCGCTCTGCACAGGCTGGGCCCAGGAGAGAGCGGCGGGCCTTCGCCTCTCGTCCAGCAGAAGGGTCCGCTCCGGAGGGGGCGGCCTTGCCCCACTGTCCCGCCACGGCCTCTGCTCGCCCGGCGTCCGGGACCTGCGCGTCAGCACACACACCGGCCCCACCAAGGCCTCTACCCCCACAGGCGGCCTCACTGGCCCAGTGGGCCCTCCTGGGGGTTGTCGTGGGAACGCAGCGCTAGCAGCAGCTGCCTAGGACTCCGAGGACACACCTCCCCCCCTCCTCAAGCAGCCCCCCATTCCCCCCCGCCCCGACCCCGCAGCCCACGGTGCCTCCAAACGTTACGAACCAGTGCTGCGGGCCGGGGAGGTGATGGACTGCCAGGCCAGCTCCCAGGACAGCGGGCAGGATCCTGGCAGGTGTGTGGGTACCCAAAGGGCTAGGAGGGAGGCTGGGGAAGGCCATGTCGGGGAGGGGGAGGGGGAGGCGATGCTGCCGCTGGGCCTTAAAGAGCCAATTAGAGCTCTCCCAGCTGCGGGGAGCAGGCCGACCTGGGCTGGAGCCTGGGGGCAGGACCTGTCCGGTGTGTCCTTGAGCTGGAGTGAAGCGGCTAGAGATGGGGCGGGCAGTGGGGGGAGGTGAGGGGCAGAGGGGCTCACACAGGGGCAAAGAGGCACCTGTGGGCCCTGGGACAGTCCCTGGGGAGGCCCCGGCCAGAGGAAGAGCCACTGGCCCGGCAGCTGGTGAGCTAGTCGGAAGGGAGGCAGAGCTTCGAGGAGCCAGGGCAGCTCAGGGGCTGCTGGTCGCTGTGAGCTCCCTCCCCGCCCCGACGGGTAGGAAGCCCGGAGGGATCCCCGGGGGCTGGGGGCCAGGGGCCTTAGGCTGCCAGGAGCTCACAGGCCACAGGCCGTGTCCCTCAAACCTCCTCCCCTCCCAGCTTCCCAGCGTCCTCTCCACGCCTGCTGCCTTTCCAGCACCTGCCGTGACCTGGAGGCCTGGCCGCTCCTAGAGACCCCTTCACGCAAGTGGGGAAACTGAGGGCAGGGAAGGACCCCACGTGCCCAGGGCTGGGCCTCGGCCCTCCGTGGTCTCCGCCGGCCTTCCTCGCGCCATGAGTGAGGTTCCCAGTGGGCCCGGCCGGCGGCTTTGAGGCGTCTCAGCCCTGCTCTGCCCGCCGGCTCGGCCCCCGCCCCGGGCCTGGGGTTCCCAGAGCCTCCCCATCCCGGCGCTGCTCCCGAGCCCCCAGGCTGCCTGCTTTCCGGTGAGACCCCTCGTGCCCCGGCCTGCTGCCTGTGGGTGAGGGTGGTCCTGCGCCCGGGCCTGGGGACTCCCTGTCCCGTGGGTTGGCTAAACCAGGTCAGGAGAGACGGGGAAGGGCGAGGAGAGGGGCCAGTGAGGGTGCCAGCCCGCCCCCCAGGGCGGTGTGCGCTGGGCTGCCCTCCCCCACCGGGTGGGGCTTCCGGCACTCAGAGGCCCTTTGTCCCTTATCTCCCTGCCTCCTCGGTGGCGGCCGATAAGCATCCCGTTGGGGCTGAAATTCCAGCCCAGCTGCCCACTCCCCCCCCCCCCGCCCCCGGGGGTCTGGGACTTGCCTGCTGCACGCTTTCCCCGACCCACCCCCAGCTCTCCCCGGACCCACCCCCAGGAGCCCCCAGCTCTCCCCGGACCCACCCCCACCTGCACCCTCGGACCTGCACCCTCCCCTGCCTCACAGTCAGTCCCCCACCCTCCATGGCTGACAGTGAGCCACTCTGAGCCCCCCATTCCCACTCCGCAGCTATC
Source organism: Cnephaeus nilssonii (assembly GCF_951640355.1). Classification (NCBI taxonomy): domain Eukaryota; kingdom Metazoa; phylum Chordata; class Mammalia; order Chiroptera; family Vespertilionidae; genus Cnephaeus; species Cnephaeus nilssonii. Next base: position 2,072,150 of record NC_137088.1, on the reverse strand, counting down.
GCTGGGGGGGTGGGAGTTCTGACAGCCCAGACCTGCCAGTGGGAGCCTGAAGCTGAAGAGCTGACCCGGCTGATCCCAGAGGCCCCAGGCACACCCCTGGGCTTCCCGACCACCGGCTCAGGGCTCCCTCCACCTCCGGCCCCACTCAGCCTCTCCTCCCGCTCCCCTCCCCCCTCATTAAGCCTCCTAAACCCGCCAGCTCTCTGAAGCAGGAAATTGCATTCTGCCAAGATTAAATGGACTTGAACGCCCTGCCTCTGCCCGCCAGGGAGGGAGCTGACAGGAGCCAAGTTTGCTGGGGGTGGGGGCCGGGACAGGAATCGCAGGTTGGGGAGGGAGGTCCAGAAGGTGGGGTACTTCAGGGTGGGGTGGGGGTCCCTGAAGGGCCGAGGGGTGAGGACAGGGACTTGGGGAGGTCGGGCCGGCGGATGGCTCCCTCCTCCGCGGGAATGAGACCGCAGAGGAAGCCGCTCTGTGGGGTGGCAGGTTCTGAATTGGTAGCGGAGGGGAGGGGGGAGGGCGGGGGAGGGGGAGGAACGGTGATTGGGAGGTGAGAGGGGACGCCTGTCAGGTTGAGACCCGACGACAGGAAACGGGAAATGAACCTGGGGCTGCGTTCCCTGCCTGTTGGAGCCGCAGAGGGCGGCTGGCACACCTCACCCCCAGGCCTCTCAGCAAGGGCAGCCGGCCTGTGGGGACCCCTGTGGAGGCAGGGAGCCCCACCTGCCCTCTTGGGAAAGATGCACTGAGGTCCAGACACCCCCTGCCCTCACCCCGAGGCAGCCAGCAAAGTGGGGGCCCGAGCGTGCGGGCTCCGGGCAGCGAGGCCCAGATCCTGTGTCCACAGCTCCCCACAGCCCACCAAGGTCTGTCCCCCTGCCCCCCGCCATGGGAGTGAGCTCCGGGAGGCAGAGCCCCTCCTCTCGGTCACTCTGTGCCCAGGGCCTGGGGGCACATCATGCGTCCCATTTCTCAGAGGGACCCAGGCCCCCCCCCAGGCCGCATGTGGACACGGGGCACCCCCAGGACATGCATGTGGACACGGGGCACCCTCAGGACATGCATGTGGAACAGGGCACCCCAGGACATGCACGTGGACACGAGGCACCCCCAGGACATGCATGTGGACACGGGGCACCCCCAGGACATGCATGTGGACACGAGGCACTCCCAGGACATGCATGTGGACACGGGGCACCCCCAGGACATGCATGTGGACACGAGGCACCCCCAGGACATGCATGTGGACACGGGGCACCCCCAGGACATGCATGTGGAACAGGGCACCCCAGGCCATGCATGTGGAACAGGGCACCCCAGGCCATGCACGTGGACACAGATGCACCCTGCCCCCCTCCACTGGGACCTGCCTGTGGGGAAACCTGGGGGGACAGATCCGGCCATGGGGCTCTTCCTGGTCCTGACGGGCCTGACACGCTGGGCTGCTGACTGGACACCCCGGGTCCGGCCACTCAGCTCGGGGGTCTCTCCTTAAGAAGCCACCTGCCCCTCCTCCTTGGCCCCTCAGAGCAGGACCCGCCCCTGTACCGCCAGGCCTCTCTGTGCCTGTCCTTGCCCTGGGCCGGGGCCTGGGCGGGGAGACCACGCTGCGGGTCACACTGTCCCCAGGTGGCACAGGCCCCTGGCCACAGGCACACTTCCAAGGCTTTAAGGCCAATGCGTTGCCTCGTCCATGGAACAGCCTGCGTGCCCCTGCCCGGGCCTGGGCGTGGCGGCGGGCAGGGAGGGGTGGGCGTTAGCCATAGGTGCCTGCCTCACAGGGCCCAGCATCTTCCGGGGGGCCGGCCTGGGGGGCAGGGAAGAGGCGCCCCAGACGAGCGCAGAGAGACCTGAGATGGCTGGGCTTCAGAGCATCAGGGGCCCGGGACCCGGTGGGCGGTCAGGGTCAGGGGTCAGAGGTCAGGGATGCTTCCTGCAGGCGCTCCCTGGAGGGCGCAGTCATCAGGGGGGGCTGGAGGCTTCCTGAGCTTCCGATGGCCTCGGCCCCCGTCCTGGACGCGCAGCAGGGCCACCTCCGGGCTGACCAGACGGGGTACAGCCTCCGCTCCTTCGCCGCCGGCGACGTCCACCCCCAGAGGGCCTGCGCCTTCCTTCGCCCGAGGCCTAGCCAGCCGCCCCCGCTCAGTGCCCTGCCTGCCACGCTGGGCCCTGGGTCAGGCGTTGTGGGCAGATCCTGGGGGTGGGTTGGGGGGTTCAGTTGGGCCTCCTGTTCTTTCTGAAACTTGGGGCCTCCCAGCTGTGGAGCGGGACGCTCAGCCCGTGGCGGGCAGGGGCGCGAGGGCGCACGCCCTGGATTCCATCTGGCGCGTCGCTCAGGCTGTCAACACTTGCTGGCATTTCTTCAGCTTCTCCTCTAAGTGGCCCCTGGAGGCAGCCCTCCGGGTCCTGATTCTTGGTCCGCGGCCCCAAGGACCCCTCTCCATGGAGACAAGGCAATTCGGGGTTTCTGGGTGTCAGGGATCGGGCTGGTCCAGGGACCCCACCTGTGAGTCGGAGGCCTGCTCCCTCAGGCGTGTGCGCATGCGGGGTGGGGGACAGGGTGCTGTTCTGACCCCAGAGGAGCGGAGGAGCCAGGATGGGGGGGGGGCGCCGGACCCGCATTCTCGGAGCCCAGGCTTGGATCCGCCCTGGCCCCCGGGCACTCTCACTGCGCCTCCTCTCACTGAATGGGGCTCCCCCTCCTCTCACTGAATGGGGCTCCCCCTCCTCTCACTGAATGGGGCTCCCCCTCCTCTCACTGAATGGGGCTCCCCCTCCTCTCACTGAATGGGGCTCCCCCTCCTCTCACTGAATGGGGCTCCCCCTCCTCTCACTGAATGGGGCTCCCCCTCCTCTCACTGAATGGGGCTCCCCCTCCTCTCACTGAATGGGGCTCCGTGCTGCCCCAGCCTCCGGGCCACAGGCCTCTCCCAGGGTCTGCCCAGCTGGGCGGGTCTCCTGATGCCAAGCCCCCCCACCGCCTGCTGCTCACAGAGGAGCCCTGGCCCGGCGTGGGCCCCGGGGAGCTGGAGTGGGGCTCACCGTCAGCCCCTGGTCCGGGGAGCTCCCCCGGGAGCCACAGGCTGGGGGAGGGGGCTGGGGGGGCAGCTCAGAGCGGAGGCGCCTGGGAGGTGAGCAGAGATTCCGCTGAGCACTGAAAAAGGTTCCGGGACCAGGGCGACCCCATCGTGGACACCCCCACTCTCACTAGGGTTGATCTGGGCTCCCTCCTGGCCTAGCCTGGGGCTTCCCTCGTCTGGGAGCCTGGGAGGAGCAGGGGCAGGTGGTGGGTGGTGTCCCCACACTCCGCTCCTCCATCCTGCCCCCCACCCCCGCTGGGCCCACCACCCCTTCCCAGGGGTCTCTGGTTTACCCCCCCCCCCCCGCAGCTCTCTCCCGCTGGGAGAACAGAAGTTAACCATGTCTGCTCCCCAGAACCTGTGGCTTTGTCTGTGCCAATGAGCCCACAGGCTGGTGGGAGCACTAAGTCTTGAAAAGTGTCAAACACAGACGTTGTTATCCGCGTGGGGGCCGCACACCAGGTGTGCGGCCACGTGTGGACCCTGACGGGGCCGTGGGCAGAGGAGGGGGAGGGCCAGGCTTCCGCCTACCACTCTCTGGCCTCGGGGCTCCCTGCCTCGGTGAGGGAGCAGCCGGAGTGCAGGGCCTCAGGCGGCCTGGGCCCTCACGGGGTCCCTGTAGGTGGCCTGCCCATCGGTGACCCAGAAGAGCTGTTGCTACAGGGTCTTGGCCCTGGAGCCCAAGGGCAGGGAAGCTGAGCGACTGCCCTTTGGCCTGGGCACCCACCTGTGTTCCTGGGCTCTCCGCTCCTCTCCTCGCAGCCAGGACGGCCAGGAGGCCGGTGGGGCAGGGAGGGGAGGCGGCCTCATGAATTCACAATGAGCAGCCTGATGAGGCTGGAGCCTGCCAGGGCCCCGGAGGGGAGGGGCATCAGGTGATGGACAGTGTCCGCCTCCTGCTCCCTCCAACCTCAGCTGCCCTCCACCCGATCCTGCCGGCCCGGGTCCCACAAGCTAAGCTCCTGAGCGCCAGGGTGCAGCATAAACAACACCTGCCCCTCTAGTCCTGGGGCTGGGCCATGGCGCCTGGAGAGCCCCGGCTGAGCCCTGGGGACACGGGGGGGGGGGGGGGGGCGGGCAGCTGGGGAGGGTCCCTGCTGACTGCCCTGCCCCCGCGTAGGCACAGCCACACAGGCCAACGACCAGGCTTCCCGGGCCAGGAGAGCCCACACCTCTCACCGCAAACCTGGGCCCGGAGCGGCCGGGGAAGAGGCTGCGGGCTCCCCGGGACCAGTCCGGCTGAAGGCGTCAGGAAGGAATGGGCTTGCGTCTGAGTTTCCCACCAGCCTCTCCGGCCCTCCAGCTCTGGCTGGTGGCGGGTGCCCCCAGCCCCCTAAGATTCCGAGGGGAAAAAGAGGAGAATGAGGTGTCTGAGGATGAGGATTGAGGGGTGGAAATTACCTCAACTGAATTTTAAAAACCCTGGCTGGTTGCCATGGTAACAGAAAGGTGCATCCCATTGCTATGGCAACAGGCAAACACCGAGGTCTGCTGCTGGGATTGGGGATTTGGGATGTGGCCGGAGGGGGTGGGCGGAGGCGGCTGGGCCTGGGGTGTATGTGGGTGGGGAGCAGCTATGCAGCCTGGAATCACGAACCCCCAACTTTCCAGGGGCCAGAAGGCTGGGCTGGCACCGCCCCCCGGCAGTGGTATCAGAGGAGAAAGATTGTTAGGAGTAATCCCCTGGGACCCCATCACCACCCCGACCCCTCAGGTCGCCAGCCTAGGAGCCCCGAGGGGACCCCGAGCCTGCTTAGCTGGGCTGCTGGCTGGGCAGAGCCCGGGCTCGGAGACCATGCACTTTGCCCTGACCTGAGGCAGTGGGGGCTGGGAGTCACGACAGTTGCCGTCCCGAAAAGAAAAGTGCATGACCAGGAGTCAGCTCAGTGAGGCCTGGAGGACAACTGAGTGATCCCCTGAGGACAGCCACACCTGGAGGAGGACCACTCCCACCTGGAGGATGACCACTCCCACCTGGAGGGTGACCACTCCCACCTGGAGGATGACCACTCACACCTGGAGGAGGAACACTCACACCTGGAGGATGGTCACTCCCACCTGGGGGCTGACCACTCCCACCTGGAGGGATGACCACTCCCACCTGGAGGGATGACCACTCCCACCTGGAGGGTGACCACTCCCACCTGGAGGATGACCACTCACACCTGGAGGAGGAACACTCACACCTGGAGGATGGTCACTCCCACCTGGGGGCTGACCACTCCCACCTGGAGGGATGACCACTCCCACCTGGAGGGATGACCACTCCCACCTGGAGGGTGACCACTCCCACCTGGAGGGGTGACCACTCACACCTGGAGGGTGACCACTCCCACCTGGAGGAGGACCACTCCCACCTGGAGGGTGACCACTCACACCTGGAGGGTGACCACTCACACCTGGAGGAGGACCACTCCCACCTGGAGGAGGAGCACTCACACCTGGAGGGTGACCACTCACACCTGGAGGGTGACCACTCACACCTGGAGGAGGACCACTCACACCTGGAGGGTGACCACTCCCACCTGGAGGAGGAACACTCACACCTGGAGGAGGAGCACTCACACCTGGAGGGTGACCACTCCCACCTGGAGGAGGACCACTCACACCTGGAGGGTGACCACTCCCACCTGGAGGAGGAACACTCCCACCTGGAGGAGGACCACTCACACCTGGAGGAGGAGCACTCCCACCTGGAGGAGGAACACTCACACCTGGAGGAAGAACACTCCCACCTGGAGGAGGACCACTCCCACCTGGAGGAGGAGCACTCCCACCTGGAGGAGGACACTCCCACCTGGAGGAGGACACTCCCACCTGGAGGAGGAGCACTCCCACCTGGAGGAGGACCACTCCCACCTGGAGGAGGAACACTCCCACCTGGAGGGTGACCACTCCCACCTGGAGGATGGTCACTCCCACCTGGAGGAGGACCACTCCCACCTGGAGGGTGACCACTCCCACCTGGAGGAGGAGCACTCCCACCTGGAGGAGGACCACTCCCACCTGGAGGAGGACCACTCCCACCTGGAGGAGGAGCACTCCCACCTGGAGGAGGAACACTCCCACCTGGAGGAGGAGCACTCCCACCTGGAGGAGGAACACTCCCACCTGGAGGAGGAACACTCCCACCTGGAGGAGGACCACTCCTACCTGGAGGGTAACCACTCACACCTGGAGGGTGACCACTCCCACCTGGAGGAGGAGCACTCACACCTGGAGGATGACCACTCCCACCTGGAGGAGGACCACTCCCACCTGGAGGAGGAACACTCCCACCTGGAGGAGGACCACTCCCACCTGGAGGAGGACCACTCCCACCTGGAGGATGGTCACTCACACTTGGAGGAGGAGCACTCCCACCTGGAGGAGGAGCACTCCCACCTGGAGGAGGAACACTCCCACCTGGAGGAGGAACACTCCCACCTGGAGGAGGACCACTCCTACCTGGAGGGTAACCACTCACACCTGGAGGGTGACCACTCCCACCTGGAGGAGGAGCACTCACACCTGGAGGATGACCACTCCCACCTGGAGGAGGACCACTCCCACCTGGAGGAGGACCACTCCCACCTGGAGGAGGACCACTCCCACCTGGAGGATGGTCACTCACACCTGGAGGAGGAACACTCCCACCTGGAGGAGGACCACTCACACCTGGAGGAGGACCACTCCCACCTGGAGGAGGACCACTCCCACCTGGAGGATGGTTACTCACACCTGGAGGAGGAACACTCCCACCTGGAGGAGGAACACTCCCACCTGGAGGGTGACCACTCCCACCTGGAGGAGGAACACTCCCACCTGGAGGGTGACCACTCCCACCTGGAGGAGGAGCACTCCCACCTGGAGGAGGACCACTCCCACCTGGAGGAGGAGCACTCCCACCTGGAGGAGGAGCACTCACACCTGCAGGATGGCTCCTCGAGGTGTAGTCGTCCCCCCAGGACCTGCCCCCAGGACTCCGGAGCCTCAGCAGGACCTGGCTCAGTGGGAGGGTGCAGGGAGGGGCAGAAAGGCCCCGTCTGTCACACCACGCACTCGGGAAGCCGGGCCACATCCTCAGGTCCGGGTGCAGGCGGCTTGTGAGCCATTGGCCCAGCTGACCCTGTCACGTCCACAGGCTCCACGGACACGCAGGCTCCGGGCCGTGGCCGGACAGCCATCAGTCAGTCTCCGGGGTTCCCAGGGACGCCACGAACTGCTCGTTAGACACACCTGGGAGCATCTCGGCTCCAGCCTCGGCTTTCCCGTTAATGCATTAGCGCAGCTGAGCTCAGCGAGGAGAGGCCCCCGTGGCCTTGGAGACCTGGCTGTGCGTGCGTGTGTGTGTGTGCGTGCGCACGCGTGTGTGCGTGTGCGTGCGCGCGTGTGTTAGCGTGTGCGCGTGTGTGTGAGCGTGTGTGCGTGCATGTGTGTGTGTGTGTGTGAGTGCGCACACAGGACAGTCAGCAAAGGATGTGTCTGCCTCCCCACCCCGCCAGCCCCAAGCAGGCTTCTTACAACCTGGGCTCCCAGACCCACTCCCCGACTTTCCTTCCGTGAGAGCGTGGCCTGGGCGAGCCCTGGAGCGCCAGGCGGCTGCGGCCCAGGGAGGCTGAGGACGCGGGGCTGCCGGTGGGAGAGGAGGAGCAGTGGGCCGAAGCAGCCCTCCGGCAGGTCAGAGCGCCTCCGGCTGCAGGAGTCAGGAAGGACCCAGCCCCCGTGCCTCCTGCCCCTTCAAGACGCTGCTTGGCTGTCCTCCGGGAGGCGCAGAGGGCGGGCGCAGGGAGGCATTCCTTCCGGCACCCCAGCCCTAGGGCATGCCGGTGTTCAGACAGTGTCCCCCCCACCCCCACTCCCACCCCCGCAGCAGAGCTGAGCCCACAGGCCTGGGAGGGGCGATTGGCCCAGGGCTGCCTGCTCAGGGCCCTCCCGCCCTCGTCCAGGTTAGCGAACTCCAGGGTCCCCGTGGCCCTCGTGACAGTGATTCTGCTAAACACAGAAACCCTCCTGCGGCCCATGTGCCCCGCCAGGCCCGTGCCCTCCCCAGCACCCCGGTGGGCCAGCTGGGCACTTACCACCCAGCCCAAAGGCAGGCTGGAGCGGTGGCTGTGGGAAGGGGGCGCCGACCCTGACCCCCTCCATGGGGGTGGAGGCCCGGGTGCAGCCAGGCCACGCCTCTCACTGCCACTCCACACCTGGGCACGCGGGCACACACCGGGCTGCAGGCACAGCTCAGGGGACCGCCAGGACTGGGGGTCTCTGGTCTCAACACACTTCCCACGGTGGCCGACCCTCTTCAGAGCAGGGACGCTCCCCACTCCCACCCTCGCCCAGCGGGTGCATCTGCAGCCCCGGCTGGCATGCGGCTGCCCTGTGACCACAGGAGCACTCAAAGCTGGCCTGGAGCCGAGGACCCAGCCCTCCCGGTCGCCTCAGCCTCCACCTGCACCCAGAGGAGCCTGGTGGTCTTTCTGAGGCTGGGCCAGCAGCACCCGGCTCCCAGAGGCTCCCAGAGGCTCCCAGGGGTTCCCATGGATTTCCAGAGGCTCCCAGGGGCTGCCAGGGGCTCCCAGAGGCTCCCAGGGGTTCCCAGAGGCTCCCAGGGGTTCCCATGGATTCCCAGAGGCTCCCAGGGGTTCCCAGGGGCTGCCAGGGGCTCCCAGGGGTTCCCAGAGGCTCCCAGGGGCGGGTGGCAGAAGCCAGAAGGAGGTGGGCTCCCCCCCAGGCCTCCAGGCCACCCACCCCCTCCTCACCAGGCCTGGGCCGGGCTTGGCAGAGCTAGGCTGGCTGCTGTGGGATGGCACCCTGTGAGCAGGTTAGGAATCTGTGGGTGACCTCAGGGATCACCCTCACCTCTAGAAGACAGCAAGTGTTTCCCTGGAGCAGGAGTTCAATGTGTCCCAGTGCAGTGTGTCCCCATGTCCCCAGGACAAGACCTGGGGGTGGGGGGCATGGCCAGTGTGCACCTGGGAGGCAGCTCCCTCGCTCAGCCCGCAGTGCCGCTCAGCCTGCAGTTCGGAGCCTCGGCTCATCCCAGCCCCTCACTGCGATGGGCCAGGGTGGCTCCCGCCTACTGTCCCCGTCAGGCTCGCCCCGACCCAGAACCCAGGATCCCAAGACCCAGCTCTGCCCGCTGTGGCTTTGACCCCGACGCTCGCTCAGGCTCTCAGGACAAAGGTTTGGGCTGGGACCCGGCAGGTCCAGCTCCTCTTGTCATAAATATTGATCAGGCTCCAGGGGCCGAGCCTGCAGCTGGCGCGGGGGCGGGGGCGGGGCAGACGCGCCAGAAGGATCTGGGCCCTTTCCTAATGAGGGTGCCGGGAGGGGAGTGCCACCTGGGCTCGGGGTCCTTGGGGAGGGGGACAGATGGACAGCGGGACAGCCAGCAGCCTGGGGACACTGGGGCATGCTCCAGCCACCGGATTCCCCGTGCACCCCAGGAATGCGGGGGAGGAGCCAGAGGAGGCCCTGGACCCCCTCCCACAGGGGATGCTGAGAGCCCTGCTCCCCACACGTGGGCCCAGACTGTGCTCTCGCCCTCAGGGCCGCCACCTCCTGCCCGCACCGTCCTCCCCGGCGGTGCTCCTGCAGGGGCCCGGCTCTGCAGAGGGTGCTCCGGGCAGTCCACACGGAGCTGTGCCCACACACACTCTCCCACCCTCGCCCTGGAGCTGGGCTCCCACACCCCCTTCTCCCTGAACCACGCAGAACGGCTCCCAACGCCCTCCTCTCAGCCCTCCGAGCTGTGCTCCCCAGGCATCAGGACCCCCACACCCAGAGGGAGCCCCTCCTGGCCAGCCTCAGCCTCCTGTGCTGCGCCCCCCGCCCCCTGGCGTGCGGGTGGGACACCGGGGAGTCAGCCCTGTGCTCACAGCCCAGCTGCCAGGGAGCTGGCCCCGCACCTCCCCCGTCCTGGGGTGAGAGCCAGGGGCAGAGAGGGCACATTTGGGGGCCCAGAGCCGCCTCCTCACTGCCACAGGCAGGCACGGCTGCAGGTAAGGGGGGCTGCCTGGGCCAGGGAGCACCCCAGTAGATAATGAGGGGCTGCGGGGGAAGGGACAGACAGCCTCAGGCACAGCCCGGGGAAGCTGCCTCATTAGCACAGCCGGGAGGAAGGCGGCTAAGTGGGTCAGGCCCCTCCCCCACCGCCTGGCAGGTGTGGGTGGAGGAGGCTGTCAGCCCATTGTCCCCACGGAGCCTGTCCCGCTCGGTGCCTCCCCCCACCCCTCCCTCCTGAGCCCTGCCCCTCCCAGCGCCCCTGCCTCCCCCCCGCCGCCCCCTTGGAGCCCCCTTTCCCTCCCTGAGCCCCCCTCTGGCCTCCTTCCCCTTCCTGAGGCCCCCTCCCCGCATCCCCCACCCCCCAGCCCCGCCAGCCTCCCCAGGCCTCCTGCGGACGGAGCGGAGCGCACCTGGGAGACACTGAAATCCTAGACGCGCCCGCCGCCTGGAGCCGCTGGAGCCCACATCCCGGCCTCCCCGAAAGGCAGTAAACCCCGCTCCGCGGGCCCAGGGCTGCGCCAGAACAAGCATCCAGATGGGGGGGGGGGGGCAGGCGGGCGCTGCGGGGTCCCAGCCCGGGCCCCTCGCCCACCCCCACACCACCCCGCTCTGGGCCTCCCCTCTTCGCCCCCAGAGCTGTGAAGCTAATTGTCCTGGCAGATCCACCTCAGGGGTGAGGTGGGCGGGACGGAGGGGGGTGCATCCTAGAGGCGGGACCTTCTCCCCACAGGGTGGGAGGTTCAAAGAGGTTCTGCTGCCGGGGTCCCCCTCCAACCAGGATGGAGCCCGATGAGGGACAGCCCGCCTGTCAGCTGCACCCCAGCCCCCTAGCCCCTCCCTGATCAAGGGCCTTCACGGGCTCCCCATTTCCGGTCGAGGCCAGCTTCCTCAGGCTCTGAGAAGCCTCTGGGCCCACAGCTGGGGGGGGGGGGGGGGCGAGGGTACCGCATGGGTGACGCTCGGCACCCTCGGTGTCGCTGTCCTCGCGGGACAGTTCCGGGAGGGGTGCCCCGCCCCAGCCCAGCCCGGCGCGGGCATGCCGCCTGCGGTCTCCGTCGGCTGCACAGGAGTTAATCGCAGGGTGCCCCCCACCACGTGTGCACAGTCAAATTCCAGGAACGCTTTCCATTAAGGGCTCGCAGCCGACTTCATTTACATTAATAAGAACCAGAGCGCGGGTGGGGGTGGGCGCTGCCGGCTGCTCAGGCTTCGCGTGAGTCTGGAGGGGCCGGCGCAGCCAGGGGGCCGGTCGCAGAGGCCCGGCCACGCCCAGTCCGGGCAGGAGCAGAGCCCGCCAGTCCTCGGAGGTCCCCGTCCTTCCCAGTCGGAGGGGATGGCAGAGCCCGTCTGGGTGGGAGAAGGCCCCACCCGGGGAAATGGCGAGGGCAGAGGCAGGCGCCCGGTGCCCACGAGCTGCTGATGGACACGGGCAGCCAGGGCCTCAGTTTACCCGTCTGTGTGGGGGCTGCTCCTTCTCCCCCCACCAGCGGTGGCTGCAGGTGTTGGAAGGGAAGGCTCTGAGCTGAGCCAACCCACCTGGGAAGCACACGCCCTCCTTAGCCTCCCAGCCTCCCGCCCTGCCTGTGGGCCCTGAGCCTGGAGCCCAGGAGCCTGGTGGGCTGGAACCCCCAGATCCGCCTCCGGGGAAGGAGGGAGCCCCAGTGACTGCGTGCGTGAGCCTGCGTGTGCCTGCGCTCCGCCAGCCTGCGCCCCGCGGCCCTTCCCCTTCCCAGCAGCTGGCTTCCTTCCTTCCTTCCGGCCGCAGGCTGCAGCGCGCACAGGTGAGCGCTCTGGCCCCACCTGCTCTGCCCTGTGCGGGTGGCCGGGTGGGCCGTCGGGAGGGTGTTCGGGAGCTTGCACGGTTGGCTCACCCACGGGGCGGGGTGGGGAGGTCGGGGTCTGCAGGCATCTGCGTGTCCTACCCCAGCACACACCTCGGTGCTGGGAGACACGCCTGCTGCGCGGTGACTTGCAGGCCTGTGCGTGCATGCGTGTGCCTGTGAGTGCAGAGGGCTGCCCCTCGGCCCAGCCAAGAGGACGGTGCCCCCACGAGTCAGGATCGAGCCCAACCTTGCCTGTTGGGCCCACACATCTTGAGAGGGCATCCTGGGGCACTGAACCAGCCTCTGCCCCACCCCCAGGGCCAGGTAAAGGGGTGCTGGGGGACACAGTTACGTCCATGAATCCTTCTCCAACAGCTCTGTCCAGCCAGACTTGGGGTGTGGGACCTGCCTGGAGCTGGGGCCCGGCCTGTGTGCGTCAGCTCCGGGGCCTCAGTGGGCAGGAAGGCAGGCAGGGGTCCTGGCCAGGGCTCCTGGCTCCTCCTTCCTCCCCTCTGCCTGCTGCAGCCTGGCCTGCCCATCAGCGTGCAGAATTCACCGCTGCTACTTGGCTGTCGTAGGCCCTCTTATCTGGCAGCAGCCAGGGGTGGAGCAGATCCGACTCCCCCAGACCCAGCGGCCCCCACCCTGCGTTATCTTGTCCCCACAGCCTCCTCCCACCCCCAGCAGCCTCAGACCTTTCCGCTCCGCTTCCCAGCATCCTCTCGGCCTTGCTTTGTCTGCAGTTGTCTTTTTTCCTGCCTCTCCCTGCCTGTCTTCTCTCTCTCCCTAGGGCATTGGGGTGGGGGTGGGCATCCCAAGGCTGAGCTCACTCCATCTTCAACACAGCAGCGGGAGCACGTCCTGCCCAGAGCGGGAGCCCGACCCTGTGCCTGCAGCCAAGGCCTGTCTTCACCAGGTGACTCCTGTGGCTCCGGGCCAGCTTGGGGGGCGGGGGCACATCTGGGGCAGAACCAGGTTCAGCACTTCCCAACCTGGTAGCCTCCAGCAGCTGCTCTTCTCTGAGCCTCGGTTTCCTTTTTAAACCAGATGGCCCGGCTGGTGTGGCCCAGTGGTTGAGTGTCGACCTATGAACCAGGAGGTCATGGTTGGATTCCCGGCCAGAGCACACCTGGGTTGCGGGCTCGATCCCGGTGTGGGGCGTGCAGGAGGCAGCCGATCCATGATTCTCTCTCATCACTGATGTTTCCCTCTCTCTCTCCCTTCTTCTCTGAAATCAATAAAAATATATTAAAAAAATAAACCAGATGAAAGTGGTGCAGGGACTAAGTGGGATGGGGGCGGTGCTCCTGGCTTGAACCTCCTGCTGCCCCCCCCTCCTGTTTCGGGAGGCTGGGTGAGAGCAGTGGGCACCTCCTGTCTCCTTCTGAGAACCCTGGCAGCTCAGCCCCAACTCGCTGGGCTGTAGAGACAGAGGCTGCGGGTGGGTCCGCTGTGGGCCCTGCCAGGGGAGAGTGTCTGTGAGTCAACCATCAGGCGGAGGGCGAAGGAGTGTGAGGGCAGAAATGCCTTTTATCGACCGGACTGCAGAGGTGGCCGCCCGGGTCGGAGAACTGTGGAGACTGAAGCACTTAGTGCCGGCCTGGCTCTGGTCCTCAGCTGAGCAACAGCTGCCCCTTCCAGCCAGGGGGGTCCCTGGGGTAGGACTGTCAGGAACACGCAGGGCCGGCCCCACACGGAGCTTCCAGGCTGAGTTCCAGCCAGGTTTCCCCGAATCCCGAAGACCCTGGGACCCTCGGCACCCCGGGACTGGGTGAGAGCCCTCCCACCGCACCTGCACCAGCCTTGCCCGATAGATGACGGAGTGCTGCCACCTGGTGGTCACCAGCAACACAGCCCCTCCTCCAGGGTCCCGTCTGGGCAATCTCCCCCACAAGGCCACCCCCCCACACGCACCCCACCTGTCTCTGAGGGCATTCACCCCTTGGGAACCAGGGTGGCTGGTGGCTGGGCTCCGGGTGCCCTTGAGACCCCCCAGCCAGACTGCGTGCCTGGGGAGCTTAGCTCAGGCCTGGCTGCTCCTCTGGGCTTTGAAACTCGTTTGATGCGCGGCCACGGCAGCTGCTCCTGGACGGCCCTCAAAGCCTGCACTCGCGGCAGCTGTCCCAGTCAAGGGCAGGCCGGGCTTGGAACCCCTGGAGGTTCCCGCTAGTTCAGCAGACGACCTTCCAGATTCGGGATTTGGGTTTCCCTGAAGCGAAGTCTGCGCAGGGCTCCGAGGGCAGGGCAGGGCAGGGCGGGACACGGCCCACCCATCCTGGGCGTGGGGCTGGAGCAGACCTTGAGGAGCTGCTGGGGGATGGCTTGGGGCTTGGGCTTCAGGTCCTCAGGGTGAGCCACTGGCACAGAGGATCTCCGGAAGACGGTCTCACAGGAGACGGGGGCCAGGCCCGGCCTCGGGTTCAGAGGCCCCTCCTGGCGAGGAGCAGCGGTTTGATTCCGGGGGCTGTGAGGCCTGGGCCCCTGGGGTCCCAAGGAAGAGGCTCGCCTGGGCCTTTGCTGACGAGGCACATCCCTGCGCGCACTGGCCGAGCCTCCTGGGCGGCTGTCAGGTGTCTAACAGCTGCTTGACTTACTCAGGTGCAGGGGGCTCCCCTGTGCTGCTCAAGGGCTCCGGGGGGCTGGCCTCTCCCCAGGGCTGACCTGGGAAGACGGGGATCCCTATGTAGGCCGGACCCTCATTTGTGAGGCTCCCAAGCCTCACTCCCTGAAGCCCAGACTCGGGGCTTCTGCATGTGCCTAGCAAAGTGGGGCTCAATCCCCCCGAGGCACCGGGAGGCAGGGGGGGCGGGCGGTGGCTGGTGCTCTCCTGAGCACCTTCATTCCTGCCTGAAACTGGGAAAAGGTGACCATCCACAAGCCATGGAGTTCTGGCTTCCAAACAAGTCCCCCCACCCCATCTCCCACGTCACAGTCCAGCCGGATTGGCAGCATGGGCGCCCCGTCACCATCTCCCCTCTCTGGTCTTGCTGGGAAATGAGGGGATGGCGGCATTTAGGATGGAATGAGAGGGGAGGCTGCAGAGGGAGGGGCCAGCCAGGCGTCACCTGTCATGGCCTGTGGGGCTGACACGCACCCCAGTCCCCGCAAGTCTGAAGCCAGGAGAAGCAAAAGTGCGCACGCTCGCTGGTCTTCAGGGGCCGGATGTGGGAGAGCTAACTCAGTTGACTGCATTTCCATGAACGAGTTTTAAAACTAAAATCTGAACCGGAGAACACTGTCAAGTATATGACCATCTGCTCACTATGCTGTACACCTGAAACTGACACAAATACCAAATGTTGGCCTGGCCGGTGTGGCTTGGCTGGGGTCGCAGGCTCGATCCCGTCAGGCGTGTACAGGAGGCAACTCACTGATGTTTCTCATATCGATGTTCCACTCTCGCTCCCCCTTCTAAAATCAATTTTTAAAACATAGTAATATTGGCCCTGGCTAGTTTGGCTCAGTGGATAGAGCGTCGGCCTGTGGACTGAAGGGTCCCAGGTTCGATTCTGGTCACGGGCACAAGCCCAGGTTGCGGGCTCGATCCCCAGGGTGGGGTGTGTAGGAGGCAACCAATCAATGATTCTCTCTCATCATTGATGTTTCTATTTCTCTCTCCCTCCCTCTCCCTTCCTTTCTGAAAACAATAAAATGTATTTTTAAAAATAAGTAAAATATAGTAATATTGAATGTAAACTGTAATGGGGAAAAAACATCTGAGCATGACCAGAGCATGGACAATAGTATGAAACAGCACCTCTAAGTAACTTAAGTTATCACCAGGCCCGACTGGCTGACATATTCCCCACCCCGTCTCCCAGGAATAAAGAGACACAGCCACTCATTTTTCAAGGTATTTCTTTTGTAAAGAAGCCAGATTTGGCAACTAGACTGAAAATCGTCCAAAACTCTGTACAAATGTCTAATATACAAATATACACGAGGCTTCTGCCAGGAAAACACAACGAACGCGGGCGGCTTTGGTGTCACCACCTAGGGCATCGCCACGCCCCCGGGAAGCGGGCTGGCGGACCGCACGCAGGCGACACATGGAAACAGGACGTACGCTATGTACACGGAAGTAGAAAAGACCAGTCCCTCGCCCGCTCACAAGCCCCCCGGCAGGAACGAGGAAGGCCATTCACCCACACCCCAGAGGGGCTCCTGGGAGGGGGAACAGCGCAAGGCATGCCCTTAGCGACCGGAGAGGGACCTGGGCGACGGCCCACCGTGCCACGGAGCTCCTCGCTCTCCTCTCGGAGCCTCACTCCATCTCCGTGAAGCGGGCAAACATGGCCTTGCGGACGGCATCCTTGTAGGAATCCGCACCGGACAGTCCATATGCGCTGCCCTTGGCCCCGAGGCCAGCTCCTTTTAGCCGGACTTGAGCCTGGGGACAGAAAACTGCTGTCAGCGGCTGG
This sequence comes from Cnephaeus nilssonii, assembly GCF_951640355.1. NCBI lineage: Eukaryota > Metazoa > Chordata > Mammalia > Chiroptera > Vespertilionidae > Cnephaeus > Cnephaeus nilssonii. Next base: position 2,055,842 of record NC_137088.1, on the reverse strand, counting down.
CAGGCGATGGGCCGCTCCCCGCCCTCGTCCAGCCCACTCCCTACCCGGCAGGAACACCCGCCAGGCGCCAGAGACCAGGCCTTCTGCCCTGGAGACCCGGAGCAGGTATAGGGACTGAGGGAATAAATGGGCCAAGGTGACAGCAGACTGAGCCCCCCCGCCCCCCCCCCCCACACCCGGTGCCTGCTGAGCAAGCATCGGCGCCGGAAGCTAGGCCCCGAGCACGACCGAAGCCGAAGCGGGCCTGGTGATTATGGGCTCAGACCGCGGCAGGGCGGCCTGGCGCCAGCCAAGCTCCCTGCACACCGGCCTGGAAGGTGTGACCTAAGCGGCGGCGCAGGTGGGGAGGGAGAGGTGACTGCGGGGTCTTGTCTAGAAGGCCAGCGGGTGGTGCCCTGATCCTGGGATTGAACCTCCATCTCAGCTCCGACCAACTAAAGGATTTCTTCTCGTGGACAAAAATCCTACTGCATTTTAGTTTGCTTTAAACCTAACCAAAACCACCTGGAAAGAAATGAAAGCACGATACCTTTCTATAGCCCAGTGGCGGCTAATGGGTCTGCACTGGAGCTAAGGGTTTGCTTATAACCAAGGACATAGGATACACAGTCCTCAGGAGGAAACAGGTCTCCCTGCGGCACCAAGACCCAGGAAATGCGAGCATTCCTCCCAACTGACATCTCAGCAGAGGCCGCGTCAGGGAGGCGCGGGGAGCAGGACCCCCTCGTGGGGAGACCGCCGTCTTGTGTCAGGTCACTGCCCGGGCCCAGGCCCCGGAGCCCCGCCCCACGCTCACCTCGATGGGGGCCGTGATGCCTTGACACTTCCTTCCCAGGCCCGAGCCTTCCCGCCAGCCCATGGCCTGCAGCATCTTGTTGCCAATGTTACTGTGGTCGATGCCGTCTTTGGTGGGCTGCTCGTAATTCCTGCCAGCGGCAAACACAGAGTTACTTAAGGGCTCGAGCCCCAGCGAGGAGGCGGGCGTGCTCACGACACGTACACGGTGCCCGCTTCCAGCTGCTTCTTGCGCTTGGGCTCCGGCGGCTCGGGGATGCCGTACTTCTCCCGTCTCTCCGCGGCGCGGTCCCGGTACTTCATCTGCGCGAGAACAAACACAGCTCGGACACCAGGCTTCAGCCTGCGGCAGCCACACTCCAGGGCCTCCCAAGTGGCCTGAGGAACAGCGCCGTGCCCCTCACTGCGCTGGGCCCTGGGCCGCATCTGAATGGCAGGTGGCAGATAAACTGCGGGCCCTGTGGAGAGCTACGTCCCCAACGAGCAGGCTTCTTATTAGCCACCATGCGTCAGCCCGCCACGGTCCCGGAGGAGGAGGAGGAGGACAGAGCTATGCTCTCCCCTCGGCACTTGGACAGGCCCACCCCCGGGCACCATAAACAGTGGGAAAAACAGGAAAACAACAAAACAGAGAACAAGCCCCTAACTACAGAACCTCCCAATGACTTGCGGAGGGAATTTCAAGTAACTTGCCCGCTGGTTCAGTTCTTTATTTCTTTTTAAATATATTTTTATTGCTTTCAGAGAGGAAGGGAGAGGGAGAGATAGAAACATCAATGATGAGAGAGAATCATTGATTGGCTGCCTTCTGCACGCCCCACACTGGGGATTGAACCTGCCACCCAGGCCTGTGCCCTTGACCAGAATGGAACCCGGGACCCTTCAGTCCGCAGGCCGACGCTCTATCCACTGAGCAACACCAGCAGGGCCCTCGGGTTCATTTCTAATCTATAGGCTTCCATTCTCCCTGCCCACTGCTGGCTGCACAGGCTTTCTCCTGCCCACCTGAGCCCCAGCCACTGCTTCCTCCACACGCCCTGCCATCACTTAGGCCAGAGAGAGCCTCCTGCTCCTTCCTCAAACCCAGGTGCTTCCCCGGCAAGTACTTGGCGTTCAGGACGCGAGAGCAGTCCTCAGGGCCCCTCCTGTCAGTGCCCCCCCTGCAGGGGCCATAAAGGCTCGCAAAGCACGCGCGGCCGGGGTCCAGTCTACACGAGCCTCAGTGGCCGCTGTGTGTGTGGTGACCTACCCTACCTTTCCCCTGGGACCTGGAACCAAGTGCTGCCAACGAGAGCTAAAGGCAGAGACCCGAGACGGTCTCCCCAGTGGCACACGCCCGCTCACCTCTCTCTCCCGCAGCTCCAAGGCCTCCAGCTCCTGCTCGCTCAGTCTGGACCGCCGGTAGATGTCCATGTTTTGCTGGAGAAGAGATGGGACACAGTTAAGAACGTGGACCATCCTCATGTGACACATCTACCATCACGCACGTCTGCTGTGTTCTCAGCTCAACGACTCCGGCAGGAAAGCAGAGGCGGCGTGCCCGGCCCATGCTCCTCCCCACCCCGAGGCCGGCGCGGGCCCCACGTCACTGCGCTGCAGGTGCTGATTTTTACAAACTGAAGGCGAGACCCCTGCCAGCAAGCAGCTCACAACTCGCTTCGGGGCAGGGGTCCGGAAGGGGCTCCGCGGTGCCTGCAGTCGCCCGTGACCAGGAACAGCCTCTAAAAGGCAATCACGGCCCTGGCTGGTGTGGCTTTAGTGGATCGAGCATCGGCCTGCGGACTGAAGTGTCCCTGGTCCGATTCCAGTCAAGGGCACGTACCCAGGTGTGGGCTCGCTCCCCAGTAGGGGGCGTGCAAAAGGCAGCTGATCCATGATTCTCTCTCCCCTCCTTCACAATAAAGAAAAAAATATAAAGAAGGCAATCACGCATTGTGGGCTCCCCTGCGCTGTCACGGCCCGGCCGCCCCCTCCCGCCCAGAGCGGGGAGAAGCGGCACCTTGTGCAGGTCGGAGAGCTGCTGGTGCCGGACCAGCGCGTCCTTGTTGGGGAACTGGCGCCGGCAGAGCAGGCAGGCCATCTTCTTCCAGTCGGCCAGCTTCTCCTCCTCACTCTCCAGCCTCTCCACCAACTCCTCTTCATTGTCACTGTCACCACTGTAAGCAGCCACCAGACCCCTCTGGGGACAAGAGGAGGAGGTCGTTGGCAATGGACAATGGCAGAGTACAGCTAGCACCTGGAGGCAGTACCGCATGACCCACGGCTCTGCGCCACCTCCGTCACCCACATTGCACCCAATGCACGGAGCAGCTGGGGCCCACGTGCTGGGGACAGCCTTCCTGGTACCGCCCATGTGTGCTGGGGACAGCCCTCCTGGTACCGCCCATGTGGGCCCAGGAGTTCCCAGATGGCGTCTCCAGACCACTGATGGTTCAGGAAAAGCCCAAACACAACAGATCAGAGAAACGGCCCACACAGACCAGTTATCTAGCACGTAAAAGACGTTTCTTGCTCCGGCTGGTGTTGCTCAATGGTTAGAGCACCAGCCTGCGCTCTGAAGGGTCACAGGTTCAATCCCCAGCCCGGATGTGTCCATGGGAGGCACCCAATCGACGGGAGCCTCACGTCTATGCTTCTCACTCCCCCTCCCTCCCTTTCACTCTCTCTAGAAATCAATGGGGAAAATATCCCTGGGTGAGGCTCAACAACACACACATTTCTTCTTAATTTTCCTTCCACACCTACAGCTATTTACAAAATGCAACGAGCTGAGCTTAGAAACTCAGGCCTCCTTCCTGCTCCATCACGCCTGCTCCCTCAGGGAGCACCAAGCCCGAGCACGAGTCTGTGCAGAAGCCGCCACGCACCCACCCAGCGCCCACCTCCCACACCCTGTGAAGCGGAAGTCACAGCAGCCGGGAGACGGCGCTGCGGAGTGAGACAGACCAGACCCGGCCTGTAAACCCTGGCGAGCTCCTTACCTTCAGGGGGTTCTCCTCGTCTCCATTGCGCACCAACTCAGGGATGAGCTGCTGCCTCTCGGCCAAGGCTCCCTGGGGAACGCGCAGTCATTAGTCTCGGGTCCGAGGCGCACCCAGCACCAGGCCCGCCCTGCCCGCCGCCCCCACCTTCTTCTCGAAGAGAGCGAAGCCCGCGTCGGCCGCGGCGCTCTCCCGCCTCTCTTCCTCTCGCGAGGAGCTGACGGGCTGGAAGCTGTTTTTGAAGTTCTCCTTCTGCTTGTTTAGGCTCTTCGCCCAGCGCTCCATGTCTTTGGCGATCTAACGTCCAAACCACAACCACGAAGAGACATTTAGGCAGACACTCAGAACACACTGCATCAGGGTCTGATCTCAGCCACGTGCTCTGAACAAAGCCGCTTTTGCTCCTGCTTCTAACGACAAACCTCTCCAAGGTCACTACATGAACACTGCCCCAGTCTGAGCCCCCAGGATGTCCCAAGTGCACAGGCAAACGGACAGACACTGGCTGGCACCGCTAAATACTGCAAAACGCTCGCCCAGCCGGGCAGCTCAGCTGGTGAGAGCGCCGTCCCGATACGCAAGGTTGCAGGCTTGATCTCCGGTCAGGGCACATACAGGAGGCAACCAATGAATGTGTGAACAGGTGGTACAACAAATGGATGCCCTCCTTCCTCTCTCTCTAAAAATCAACAAGTAAAATTAAAGGAAAAAAGAATCCAAATGAAGCTGATATAAATGCCACCGCCAAAACTCAGGACGTCACGCCCGGCGCGGCGGAACCCGGCGGCAGCGCCTCACCTGCTGGGCCGTCTTGCTCTTGGGCTTCTCCTTCTTCTCCTTCCCCTCCTTGGCAGGAGGCAGGCCCGCCTGCTGGTGGGAGCTGGACTCGGCGGCCGGCACGTAGGTCTCCTTCTCGCCGTCCCAGTACAGGTACTGCTGCGTCAGGGAGTTGTAGTAGTACTAGAAACGGACAGGGAGTGCGCACGCGCTGCCGTCAAACAACCAACTTAAATCGTTTGTCACAAGACACGGCACAGTTATTTTTTCAAAAAACCACAGAACGCGTTGCGGACGTCACACCTCCTGCCCACAGGGTGCTGCATGCCGTGGCGGGTGAGGACGATGAACCAGCCAGCGAACGTGTGGAACTTCTTGAGCGGAAGTGCCATGTGGTTTCTTTTCCAGAGTCTAGTTCCCATTCATTTAACCCCAACTCCTTTCCATAAACCATTGATACAAACCAAGAGGCCGGAACACACCCCGTGACAACCAGCTAACAGCTACCATTCGGTTCAAGCACGCAGCACTCGGACACCGAGGCCACCACACACAGGGCTGCGAACACCAGCTCGGTGCCCGCAAGGCGGTGCAGGTGAAGGAACCGGATCGGACCGGGGAAGGACGAGCTGCCCAGCAGAGGTGGCACCTCTCTCCTTTGTTCCCTCGCCCGTCACTCTACCTGCTCAACAGGGACCCAGAGCAGGTCTGTTAGGTCTCTGCTGGGAAGGGGGGTGGGTCAGACACGGGCCACACTTTGTGTCCAGCAAGGAGAGCGGCCCAGGAAGGGGTCAGACTTCACCGAGAGGTGGAGGCAGCCCGCAGCCTCGGCCTGCTCGGCGCCCTCAGCCTCACACTTCGCTCTCCATGCAAGCTCCTGCTAAAAGCACTTCTCTTGTATTCTCTAGCTCCAGCTCCTGATCAACAGTTTTATTTATGGAGTGTTAAAGCCGCTTTTCCTCTTTAAAAATCACATACACCACCCAAAATAAAACGCCACTCCACAAACCTGCCAACTTCTCCCCTCGAGAACAGAGATGCTAAGAAAAGAAGCTGGACACAAAAGGTCACATCTGATTCCCTTGGTCTGAAACGTGGAGACTAGGCAAACCCAGGGCAGGAGCAGGCAGGTTACCGGGGCGAGGGACTAGGGAGCGGCTGCCTGACGGGCACAGGGCTCCCATGGGGTGATGAAAATGTTCTGGAATGAGACGGCGGTGATGGCTGACGACACTGAGATACACTGAATACACACATCACCACTGATCTGTACGCGCTAAATGGTTAAAATGGTGAATTTTATCTCAATTAAGAAAAGAAGACATGGAAAAAACACAATTGAAAACTTCTATCTGGGTCTTTTTTTTTTTTTTAAATATATGTTTTTATTGATCTCAGAGAGGAGGGGAGAGGGAGAGACAGAAACATCAATGATGAGAATCACTGATCAGCTGCCTCCTGCACGCCCCCCATTGGGGATCGATCCCGAAACCTGGGCATCTGCCCTTGACCGGAATCAAACCTGGGACCCTTCAGTCCATAGGCTGATGCTCTATCCACTGAGCCAAACCAGCTGGGGCTCTAGCTGGGTCTTTACAGAAAGGTTAAGAGCCACCTATAAATGTCACTTGACAAGAGAATCCATGGTAAGAAGTCAGAACAGCAGTTAGAGAAGGGGGGTCCTGACCGGCGGGGGCAGGGGATCTTGCCATGTGTAGGGCTGTTCGCTCCTCTCCGTGCTGCTCGGTGTATGTGTAAACATTCAGAACGGCACACTTCAGTTTTGTGTGTTTTTATGTGTGAATATACCTCAAAACAGTTTTCTAACCTATAAATGAAAAAACTTAAACCCGTGAGCCCTGGCCAGGTGGCCAGTGGGTTAGAGCATCGTCCCCATAGGCCAAGGTGGCGGGTTCCATTTCCAGTCGGGGTGGGAGGCAATGGATCGATGTTTCTCTCTTACATCGAGCGCCCGCTTCTTGCAAGTGCCCCGACCCGGGACTGAGCCCGCCGCCTTTGGTGTACAGGACGACACTCCAACCAATGGGCCCCACAGGCCAGGGCCCGATGGCTGTGGAGAAGTGAAAGCGAACCTGGTCACCTGCTCCTTTGCAGGACTACTCCGCCTCATGCCTCACCCAGGGACTGAAGGACTCTGGGCCGTGCCCAGTGGGACCGAGGAGGAGAGTGCAGTTACCTGCGAGTTGGGGTCGTAGTACAGCCCTGTGGTGGGGTCGTAGTAATAGCCCGAAGACTCATCGTACTGGTAAGTGGACGTGTCCGGCACCGCTGCAAAGGCAAGCCCAGCAGCTAGTCAGCAGGGGCCCCACTGCATTCAGGTTCTAGGCCGCCGAGATGCAGCCATACGGTCTTCTTCTCTCACATCCCATGTCCCCCCACATCCACGAAGGGAGAGGAGCTCATTAAACAAAGGCAACAACCAGGACCTTCTAACTGTCAACAGCCCCCTGGGCTGGCTTACCGTATTTGGTACCAGGAACTACACCGGTCGGGGAAGCGGCAGGGGCCTGGGTACTTGCACTGGTGCTAGGCTGTGCCTCCTCAGTCTGCAAAGAACAGCAGCTTCAGTGAGTTCACCTGTAAGCCTCTCAGGATGCAATCACCACCACCAGGAGGAAGGGCTGCACACACACACGCACGCACGCACGCACACGCACACGCACACACACACGCACAGCTCTAAGGCAGCCCTGGAGCCAGACGCACGCAGCTACACTTTCTTCCTGAAGGTCGGTAAGCCGAAGCATGCAGAAAGCACAAGTACACCCTGCTGGGAACCTTACAACGAACACACACACACACACACACACACACACACTATTTTGTCATCTAATACCATCAGACACAAGTGAGGTTTGGGATGTGGCTCCTGCAGCACGAAAGCAAAACAAAGTCGCCCCACCAGGCGCTAGCTGTGTGTGGGAGCCAGGCTTACCGGAGAGCTGGGTGGGTTCGAGGTCTGATTGTACAACTGCGGGCTCTGGGACACCACAGCCGCCGAGGTGGTGGTCACGGCTGTGCCTGTGACGGAAGCACCGGGGTTAGGGGGAGCCAGCACGGCGCTCCGAGCCGACCGCCTTCGCTGCCATGCCCAGCCCAGCCTCTGTGTGTGTGTGTGTGTGTCAGATCTTATAAACAGCTCCCATACATGCCCTGACCCGTGGCCTTTCCGTCTTATACCCTGCTACAATGAGACACACCGCAGCCAGCCTGCTGTCGATGGCTATAGAGAAAGGAGGAGAGAACCATCTCTACTCCGGAGTTGAGAAAACATTGAACTCCGAGGCTTTTCTGATTCTGGAACAAAACTTAAGCCAAGGCTTCCAGCAGTGACCCTGGTTGATGTCTGGGTACCAGGCTCCAGGTCACTCTCTGTCCCTGACCCTGCGTGGGCACTCATGGTTCCCTAGGACACAGAGCAGGCAACAGAGGTGAGTCCAAGAATGAACCCTCGTTGCGCCACGCTCTCTGAGGCTGTGATCAGGTCTTGGTGACCACGAGCACTCTAACCTTCCCAGCCCGACAGCCCTGACGTGCCCCCAGGCCTGCGGGGAACGGACTCGGAGCTTTGGGAGTCGCTGGAACGTGAGGCGCCTCTCCTCAAACCAAGAGAAAAGGGGACGAAGTTTCTACCTGATGCAGATGCCGCATCAGGTTCCAACCCTCCAGCTTGTTGCTGATAGAACTGTTGGTAGTCCTGCGAGTACTGAAGAGAAGTCCACCGTTAAGGCTGCTGTTCCCAGAACCCTCTGGAACCAGAAGTGGGAGCGGTCAAAGCTGCCACCTACCTGGGTGTATTGCGCATAGCCGTCCTGGCCGGGCTGCAGGTAGCTGTAGTCGACACTGCCTCCTTCGCCACTCTGAGACTGGAAACCACCGAAAGATGACAAACAGACCACCTTAGTGGACACCAAGAAGGGACGAGGAAGGATTCCCTAAACGCGCCCGAGAGCTTCTAAGGCGAGCACCGCGGGGAAGGGTCACCGTACCTGGGTGGACGACCACTGGGCGGCAGCGATGGCTGTGCTGGCCACAGAGAAGGCGCTGACCCGGTTGCCATCAGGGAGGACCAGGTCTCTAAAACACAACGACCCAACCATGTGATCCCCTCAGGATGCTCCAGCCCGTCACCCACAGGCCAGGACACAGGGATTCCCTCCAGCCTCAGTGGGAGGTCTCAAATGCCAGCAAGGCCACGTGCAGAACGGGGAGGGGTCTCCAGGGCTTAAGTCCTCAGTGGGCAAGTGTCCCTGTTCTACTTTGTAACCTGCCATCCAATGAGGCGTCTGCTGGATGAGCAGACACTAGACACGGGAAACCCGCGTGCCCGCGGGGCCCCATCCACACGAGGCCACGGCATGCTATCCCGGGAGGAGGGCTTCTCTCCGGACAGGCGTGCCCTAAAGCGGCCTGCACAGCACACTCACCCACTGCCCGGCCCGCCCGGGTCCTGCTCTCAATTTTCCTGGCAACTGGAGACCAAGGCCAGAAGGTACCGAGCTCCGAGAGGAGACAACTGTCCCGCTCTCGGCCTGGGGGTCTGGGGAGGGAGTGGCCCGGTGTGGAGACCCAGCTGAGGGGACCGTCAGCACAGCACCCCGACAAGTGTGCGCGGACAGCAGTTTGAAACAAGGATGATGAAGCCACTCACTTTCTGGCACTTTTTGCAAAGTCAACCCCAATAGTCTTGCCATCGATTTTCAAAGGCGGGTGGAGACTCTGCAGTACCTGCAGCAGCTGGGAAGCGTCCTGAAGGGGAAGGGAAGAAACCCGCTGTCGTGTGATTGGAAATCTCACCCTACCACTGCTGCGTGGGAAAGAGCTTTCTCTTAAAAAAGAACAGCAGCTCATGACCGTCTGCGGCTGTGAAACCTTGAGAAAAACCGCCTCCCCCTCCACCAGGACAAGGAGGTGCCATGCTATTAAGGAGGAAATGCGAAGTCGACCCACAGCAAAGCCCGAAGGACTCACTGCGGCTCCATCACAGGCAGCGTGACTTCTAGCCCTCATCCAGTGATCGCCTGTGACTCAGCCTGCCACAGCGTCACCAGGTGGTCTTGAACTTTGGGCTCACAATTTAGTGTCACAACGGGGTGAACCCCATTTGCCTCTTGGAGCTCCGCTTCTTTTCAAAGGAGATCCCCCGAGCCCCTCACCATGGCGGAAGACAGCTGCACAAACGCGAAGCCCCTGTTCTGCTGCGTCTGCCTGTCTTTGATGAGGCGGATGTTGTTGACGGCTAAGGACGCGTAGGGGGACAGCGCAGTCATGATGGAGTCCACCACCGTGTGCGGGGCGATGTTTCGGAGAATGATTGCTGGGGCGAAGGAGACATGTGACATGTAAGACACGTGACATATAAATGCGTCCCACCGCCTGCGCTTTTCAAGGCAGGTTCAAGTACAAACACGCACACATCCATTTGGGGAGGTTCCTAGTGTGCCTTTCATTCTGACCTGGAGGAGGTTCTAACAACCAACTTTTTACAGGACACCCTGCAGCAGCTGCTGCTGCGCATGACCCAAGGGTCGGAGAACAGCAAAGCCACGCTCCGGCGCGGCCAGCGGGGGGATGGACTTACTGTCACAGTAGTAGTCCACAGACTGGACCGCCTCCGTGGTTCCACAGGGCACTTCCTGCTCCGAGTCTGCAGGAGGAAGGAGGGAGACCAGCCTCAGAAGACGAGCGGACAGCACACCAACGCATTTTTATTAACGAAATATATGCACCCCCAAAGCCTTAATGTGAAGTCGTTTGCTTTTGCAGCCACGTGTGGCTGTAATAAAACCTCACGAACTTGGACATGATCAGTGTGAAATGCACAGACGGGGCACGTGGAGGCTGACCCGACGCCTGTGCTGAAGAAAGGCAGGTGCAGAGTGCACCCAGGCAAGCAGACTCCTCTGGGAGGTAAAGGCCCCCCTGCACCCGCTATCACCAGCAGCACCTACCGAACCTACGGTAAAGGTGTCAGGAAAATATCCAAGTTACTTGTTTAAATGTCCTAAAACCTATACGTTCCCTCAAGTTCACAGACAACCCCGTAGTCAGGTCTTACTGCACATTCCAAACAGCTGAACCCGGGCTTACCAAACTTGTCCGCTCCACATCGGAAGCATTTTAGTCTTTTCCTGAAATTGTTAAGGCAGCACTGGAAAGAAAAAAGTTTCACCTTAATTGCCAGGCTTACTAGGAACCACGTGGGTCAGATCGGCAGGGCCATGGGCTCGTCCCAGTCAGCAATGTAAACAGCAGCGAGTAATACCAGGGACCCAAGACAAAGGGCATGAACCTACACACTGAGAACGCTTTGCTACGGGAACTCCTCCAAGAAAAACACATCTTGGCGTCTTTTGCAATAAACTGCATTCTTATCAAGTTGGAGGAACGTCTCAGTTCACTGAGAAACCTATGGGAAGTCACTGGCCAAGGTCTCCCTGGTATCGAAGCGCCTGACATGGACCACTCCATGTCCACAGAGGCCAACAGAGGAGTGGACACGGGACGCAGCCAGAACAGAGTTGAGCCTCTCAAAATGTCAATGCAACACCCAAGTTCAAAGTGGTGCACTGGACCCTGACAGGACTCACATAGCCTGAGCCCTGAGCCGGTCACAAGGACTTTTGTTCGTGTAATTGAGACTGCCCAAAGTTGAGAGCTCAGGAACTGAAGAAACTGTAAAGTGAAACACACCTAAAACCTTAACTAAAGCACTGGGCTTAGAACCTGGATCTTAATAAATAAAACCACTCTAGTGTTCTAGGGATCTGTCCTCTAACAGGGGGACCCAAAGAAAGTCACAAAGCACAAAAATCACCCCATGACAGACACTGGTGACCGGCACTTCCGTTTCCTTGTTTGGACGGACACACACACACACACACACACAATCTCTCTCTCTAAAACCCCGAAGGAGCCGGGTCACGTGGGAGCAACAGCCCTACCTTGTTACAAAGCCAATCTTCAAACTTGGGTCTGGGGTTGCTGTAATGCATTGCAATGTGCTTTCCTTGAATCACCAGCTTTTTCTGTAAAAAAAGAAGTAATTAGTTATTCCCATTGTGGGAAACGTGTGTCCATTTTCCCAGGGCAGAGCACACTTCGGAAAAATCAGTGCTCTGGAATTAAATGGACAACATACGGGGAGGGCCAACCACCGCCACCTATACTCTGCCCATCCAATCCTTCCGACAGGCAGCAAGAGAATGGGATGCGGAGTAAAGGTCAACGGAGTCAGGGCGTGCTGACAGGCACCAGGCGTGTCTCCGCAGAGACAGAAGTCCTAACCTCAGCAGTGACAGGCTGCCCGAGGTGACAGTCTAGTTCAAAGGCAGAAACCACAACTCTCCCAACTCTGAGGTCGTCTCCTACGTAAGCCCTTAGCACGTGTCCTCGGCTCCGCTTCGCCTGGCCCCGTCCCCCATCCTTAGGCACCGGGGAGCCTTCCCGTTTCCCTTCCCCAGCTCCCGCTCAGGAAGAGCTGCAGGGAGGGAAACTCGCTGACAGGGAGCCTGGTCACAGCTTTCTCAGGAGGGACTATTCTGAATGCCATCGAGTCTAAACCAGCTAAACGAGGCTCTTTGTGCCAGCTGCAGCCTGTCACGTCCCAGGTGACAGATGTGTTTTCCACTGAAATGGGTGGCACTCTCTTCAAGATGAGTAACCAGGAGGCCAATGAAGTTTCTTCAGGGGGGCAGGAAAGATTCGCAAATGCTTGTATGCCACCTCATCCTTCACGTCAACCACGTGACTCAGAGGGACTGAATTTGAAAAGTTCAAGACTCCAAGCTGAATCAGTCTAGCCAAGCGCACGCCCAGCACCTGCCCCCAAAGAGTCTTCCTTTAACAGGTGCGCCTTTTCTTTCTCTTTTTTTGGGGGGAGGAGGGGGACGGGGTGAGTGGGGTGTTCTGACACTATCAGAACAGATTTAAGCAGGAGGTTAGATATCCAGATTTTTAAAAGGAGTCTAACCCTCTGAACATACATACTGTTGAGCAATCTGATTCTTGCAAATCCTGAAGGATTAAGACATGCTGTGCATGTGGTCTCTGCCAGATCTAAAGGCAAGACCGACGTCAGGCCGAGGGGAGGCGCCGAGGGGCCATCCACTCCTTGTGGTACAGAAGCAAAAATAAAGAAGCCGGAGAGATGGCAACAGGTCACCCCACTAAGAGGGTGTGTGTTGGGGAGACTCCAAACTACCACTGAGTCCCTAATCCTATTGGCCTCTTGTTTCTGGAGTGAGTTTGAACTGTAATAAAGTATTACACTTAACATAGCTTTGTATACATTAAAATCGTGGAGATTTTAAAATGTCTTACAGGCTTTTTGTCTAGGAGGAGTTTTAAACTCCCAGGCGCGTCCTCAGACACAGCCACTGCGTCAGCGCCGCCAGGCCCAGGAAGCAGACTCACAGGGGCTTGTGCGCCTCTGAGGGGACTAGGGTGGCGTCCCCAGGAGGAAACGCACGGAGCTCTACTTTCCTAAGATCAGGTGTCGCCGCTGGGTTAAGAAAACGAGGCTTAAAAATCTAACCAATCAACCACACTTCGTGAGTCTTGTTATAAACGGCAATATATTAATAACCAAAGAAGAGAACTCTTATTTACGGGTGACAAGTCATAAAATGCTGCAGAAAAGCAACAGGCATTAAGAAAACGTCCCAGAACGCACTTGGGTACGGCATTCAATACTGTGCTCTGGAGTTCTGGAAAAATGTCACGTCTGTGCCAAGCACTGAACGTTATCTTGACACTTCAGTTAATGCCACGTCCAAGAACCCGCAATGGTTTGCTCTGGACCGACATCCCAGGCATTCCCAGGGAGATTAGGGTGTTAATGCCCCTCTAACTGGCTTAGACAGCAGGGCTCCAGCTCCCAGGCTACGCTCCTCAGCCTCATTGTCCACACATTCCACCAGGCCCTTACCCAGCCCTTGAAGACATGAGCAGTAAAGCCGCCAGGAGGCTTGTGGTCCAGGAGAGATAGGGACTTATTTGTAAAATGCCTGCAGCAGACTTCTATGAAATTCTTGTCATTGTCAGAGAGAGCTGGAGATTCTGAGATGACTCTCAGTGACACCATAGTACGCAGAGAAAGGGGACCTGGAGTGTTTGGTAACTAGAGAGGTGTTCAGGGGTAGCCAAGCCCCGCCAGGCAGATACGGCTAAGGGCTGAGCAAATTCTGCAGTGCACTCCACGGACTGTATTTATTCTAGTCGAATCAATTTTAATATATACAAAGCTTTTCTTTTTGTAAAGTCACTCCTTTGGAACAAACCACTCCTTCAACCTTTTTTTAAAATTGCACAGACTTGTTCCATTTTCATGAATATCTAGACTTGGTGAGTGAAGCAACCTGATTGGCTTCCATCCAGCTGGTAGCATCTTGCAAGTGATAAAACTCCACGAAGGCGAAACCACGGCTTACACCTAGAGACAGCATTCAGATATAGACGGGATACTTGTGTTAGTCAGTTCCTTTATAACAGGTGAATCTCTCTCCCACTGCTTCAACACCGTGGGACAAAGCCAATTGGGAAGCAGTTTTATAAATGTGACTTGACTTGGGGATCTTCTTGAGACTTTGCCATGGCAAGGAACCAAGCCGCCTGAGCTAAAGCCACTCGATCTGATTCCACGCTTCAAAAGTAACCATGCAACCGACTACAAACAAGGAGTTTACACATCACTACTTACCGGAGGAAAGAAAAGCCCCTAAAAACAAAGTTTTAAAAAGGTCCTCAGATGCTCTATAACATCGTTTGCAAAGAGTCACATTCCTTAGCCATGGCAAACCTGTCATTCTGAACTCATGTGCTCGAAGGCTGGGGGAGCAGGAGGGTCTTGGGGACGGGGACGGGGAAGAGGACCGGACAGCGGAACTCAGCTCTCACCTGTTTTCCTTTTCATGAGCCTCACATCCGCAGGCTGAGGGCCTTCGAAGGACTCCATCATTTCTCGAATCTGCACAGGGTTTTACACATTTACAGTTAAAGCTTCAGCCACAAACTGTTCCGCACCAAAGAAGTTCAAGGACTGGGGGCTGCATCATCTACTTAATTAGCCAAGTTCTGAACTTCCATCAACCGAATGCAATTATTGTAAACATGGGCTAGAAGGAACTCTCCCACAGGAACGCCCGTGTCACTGTACCCTGAAAGCTCTCTCTGTGCTGCCTGGGACTCCCCCTCTCACTGTACCCTGAAAGCTCTCTCTGTGCTGCCTGGGACTCCCCCTCAGGCCCATTATTTACCTCAGGACACACGGCCTTGCTCCCGGTATCCTGTCCACCACGCCTCCCCTTCAGCCTCATCCCACGGCCCTTTATGCTAAAGAACCAGAATCAATGGCCAAAAACCGAGAAACGCCTCTTCAGTTAAATAGTTTCTGCACACCTTAAGAATTTTCTTACGTTTACTTTAATGATGAAAACTAACAAAGCTCATCTATTGTTAGGCCCCTAATAAGTTAAAATAAAAATTAATTGGGCCTAGGAGCAGCAATTCTGGCTGACAGGTTTCTTACCGATGTCACACCAAGCCCTTATTGCAAAAGGCAACGAAAACAAAATACATTCGTTCCTTTATAATACCAGGAAGCAATACTCCCAGGGGGAAAAACAGGACCAAATTGGTGAAACAGGGATTCTTAGTGGCCGCTATGTGCAAAGGCTGCAGGATTACGCGGCCGGTCCTCATTACTGGTGGGTTCCTATTCGCGGGCGGGCCTGCCCACTACGTGTCTAACTCCCAGGCAGTGCCGCAGCGCTGGGCCCACCGCGGAGTGCGCAGTGACGGCCGCTCCTGGCTGTGCCGCGGGCCTGTTTCAGTGGCCACACTCCAAACCAGGGGCCTTTTCAGTCTGTTTAGTGCGGAGCTGTCCCATTCATGCGCTTTTGTTGACATCACTGTTTAAATGACTCTCCAAGTGTAGTGTGCATGCTGTCTGCTCCCAAGCGCAAGGCCACCACGTGCCTCACAGGTCACATAGGTGTCAGGTAAAATTTATTCAGCCATGGCCTACAGTGCTGCTGGCCATGAGTTCGAAGCTGCTCAATCAACGATATATATTAAACAAGGCAACTCTAAACGACATACAAAACCAGGTGGGCAAAAATGTGGCCAGAGCTCACAAGGACTTAGCTCTGGATCGTCCCCGGGAGCAGTGAATTTACAGACAGCTACTACCCCGAACAAGGAAAATGGACTGAATTTAATTTTTCAGAGTGAGAAGCTACACTGACTCAGGTTCATGCTTGTAACACATAGCTAAAGACAGTTCCTTCCAAAGCAGTGATATAGAAACATCGTGGCAACCTAGTAACTAAAGACAGTTCCTCTGAGAATTCCCATGTCAGGGAGAGGACAAACTAGAGGCCAACAAGAATGAAAGTGACAAACTGAAGCGCAGGAAAAGATTCAATACTGCACTTTTAAAGTGTTTTAAAGATCCCAACAAATTTTCTAAGACTATCTATCTATCTATCTATCTATCTATCTATCTAAAAGCCTAAGCAACCATCGGACTGGTAGCTATGATGTGCACTGACCACCAGGGGGCAGGCGCTCAACGCACAGGCATGGAAACATGGAACAGACTGATGAATCTCCGAGGGAAGGGAGAAGGGAGGGAGGGATGAGATTAACCAAAGATCTTATATGCACACTAGAGGCCCGGTGCACGCACTGGTGGGGTCCCTCAGCCTGGCCTGCGGGGACTGGGCCGAAACCGTGCACCAAGCCTCCGACATCCCCCGAGGAGTCCCAGATTGCGAGAGGGCGCAGGCCAGGCTGAGGGACCCCACCAGTGCACGAATCCATGCACAGGGCCTCTAGTTCTCTAATATTTGTGCACCTCAGAAAACCTACTTTGAAAACCAGCCTTCTATGGTGGAGACTTCTACTTCCCCAAACAAGCCTAGAACACGACAATCTCGTTTTGTCTCCAGCACGGTGGCCCTGGTGTCAGCTAGAGCCTGCTCTCCTCATGCCACCACTTCCCCTGGGCTCCCAGACGCCTCAAGGGGACAGTCGGATGAACAGGCTCTTTCCTGAACTGGCTCCGGTGGGACTTTCCATCCCGACGCCACATGCTCACTGCTGAGCTCCGAGCTCAGCTCTGCCCTCGCTAACCACCACGCTTCTCCCATCACTCCAACCCGCACAGCTTTTGCACCAGGCAAAACCCCCAGTAACTTACTTTTATACTTAGCTGGGCTTCCTAAGCCTCCAGCACCTTCCCAGCCACCTCTCCCACCCAAAGCCTTTAACTTGCGTGGACACAAGCTGGGTGCAAAGTGTCGTCTAAATCCAGCATCTTTCTGTTCATAGCCTGTTCATAGGAGCCCTGCCTGGAGGCCAGCCCCTCACGCCCCCAACTCTCCACCAGACAAAACACTCCTCTCCCTTAAGAACCAGCTCAGCGCCTCTCTCTGAAGCACTTCCTCACCCGCCACCAGCAACAATCCTCCAAGCTCTCCGAGGCGCCTGCGGACCTCTCGCAATAGGATCGCTTCCCCCACCCATCCGTCTGCTCAGCTTCGTCCTCATCACCGCTGACCTGAGCTCTTCACCTAAGCGTTGCCTGAGACTGGATCCATGGCTCTGCATCACAGCAGCATCCAGAGCACACGACAGGTGTGCAGTGGTCCCCATGAGTGTCCCACTAACTCCAACACCCCACCTCACACCGTCACTTCCCGCGTTTAGAAGACCAAAGCTGAGCGAACCCAGTATTTACCTTCAGCTTTGTCTGGAATTCATAAACATTAGTTAGAATGTTACTTTGAATACTCCAAGATGATACTGGCACAATGCTATGCATTTGCATCTTTCAAAATCATTTCAAAATCTCACATCCATTTCACCTCCACCATCGGCCGAGCAGTTTCCTGCATTGGAGCGTGGAAGCCTGTCTCAGAGACCGCTGGTCCTGTGGCGGGAGATGTGTGTGCTGATATACACTGAGTGGCCAGATTATTATGATCTCTGAACGCATAATAATCTGGCCACTCAGAGTGTGTGTGTGTGTGTGTGTGTGAGAGAGAGAGAGAGAGAGAGAGAGAGAGAGAGAGAGTGTGTGTGTGTGTGTGTATGGGATTAGAGGTCTGGTGCATGAATTCATGCATGGGTGGGGTCCGGCCAGCCTGGCCAGGGGGAGGGGACATGGGTGGTTGGCCGGCCTGCTTGCTCGGTCGAACTCCTGGTCGAGGGGATAGTTTGCATAGACACTGAGTGGCCAGATGATTATGCGTTCAGAGATCATAATAATCTGGCCACTCAGTGTAAGTGCCACTTGAATGTCACGAATAGAGCTTTGGAAGAGAAGGCATTCCACCTGGGGGGGGGGGGGGGGGGGAAGAGCAGGAAAGGCTTTGCAGAAAGTAGCCTTTGAGCAGAAAGCAGCACACGATGGACATGTCCACAGTGGCCTGCGGGGGAGGCAGGAGGTGGATGTGCCTGGGTGGAATGACAGATGCCACTGGGAGCCAGGCAGTGCCGAGAAAACAAACAAACAAGAATGAAAATAAGAGCGATCAGGCAGTGCCAGCACACCAAGGCCCCAGCTGGCCAGTCAGAGGACCGGGGAGTCAGGGAATGGCCTTCCTGTTCAACAGGCTTCGCAGATGTGTCAATTGATAGTATAATTTTCATCAAATCAAATGGGAGGCCAGATCATGACAAAGTGTTTTTACTGATACAAGTAATCAATTCAATAAAAATGTACTGACTACCTTCTAAGGGCTACTGAAGGAACAAGTCCCGATCCCTGCAGTAAGGAATGTCTGAAAACTCTACCCGGACTTCCAAAGCCGAAATGGGAATGGGAATTTGGATGAATGAATGCACCAAACTGAGAGAAGTCTACCCTAAAGCCAGCCCTATTTCACTAACTGAGCTATCAGCTTCAGCTAAAACAGTGACGCCAGACAAGGGAGGAAGCTCCTTGTGCCCAGAATGCTCGACGGAACTGCTGTTCCCCTTACGTCGCTCTCCGTGATGGTGATGGGAAGGCCGCGCAGCATGATGGTCTTGCTCTCCCGCTCATCGCTGATGTCATGCCTGTAGTCATGCTCGCCATAGTCACCATCTGAATGGTAGCCATCTTCGGATCTGTCACTGTTCCTTCTTTCACGTTCTCTCTGATTTACAATAAACAAAACCACAATGAAAACCACACTGGGTTTATGCCCTCGGACCCAGGCCCCCACTCCTGGAAGTCATCTTTGGGAACAACAGCGAGGATACAAGAACCCCATGACAACGTCCCTGCAGTGTGTTCTGAAACAGCAGAACCAAACCAGAGAAACCCTGTCAACAGTCGTTCCGTTCAGGAAGCACGGTTTGACCCCTCACTGCACAGATGCCAACACAGTGAGACACCATTACATGTTACGACATGAAGTTTATGTGCGAGGAAAAAGTGGACGGAAAAAGCCAGTGCAAAAGGACACGTGCCGCACGACTGCTCTGAAACGAAGCCATGCGCGAACGGGATAGGAAGCAAGCTGCGCTAAGATAACGGAAACTCCGACTCAGTCTCACACCCGCAGCTGCATCTTTTTAAAAATATATATATTTTATTGATTTTTTTACAGAGAGGAAGGGAGAAGGAGTTAGAAACACCGATGAGAGAAACATCAATCAGCTGCCTCCTGCACACCCCCCACTGGGGATGTGCTCGCAACCAAGATACATGCCCTTGACCAGAATCGAACCTGGGACCCTTCAGTCCTCAGGCCAACACTCTATCCAGTGAGCCAAACTGGTTAGGGTCGCAGCTGCATCTTTAAAATGGGAATACCACCCACCTCACAGGGTGGAGCGTTAGAGCGCCTGGGACATGGTGAGCCCTAAGGAAGCCCTGGCCCATATTTCTATGACGGGAACAGAGCGTTTGAACATCATACTCCAGGAGAGATGTCCACCCTTGGGATACTACTTCCAGAAGCCTGGAGGCTTTATGCGTACAATTCATACCTAATTCTGACAACCCCATAAGCAGCTGCTGTCCCTCACCTCGGGACTGTCGTAGTCTCGGTAGTCGTCGTATCGATCCCCCCTCCGATCATCACTGGATCTCTTGTAATCCGAGTCCCTGCGCCTGCTCCGGGGCTCCCGCTCATCGCGGTCATCTCTGTCAATGATGGAGCCGTACCTTCCACTTCGCTCTGTTCTACTCACTCTGCCAGGGAAAATAATTTGCATTTAATCTAAAGCAAACCACATTTTGTACCTTTAGAAAACATGGCTGAACACACGCCCACAGCTCAGTTTACAAGATATACAAATAGTTTTATGTAACCCTTAAAATTTATCACTAAATTCCGGGTCACAAAGACAACCACTGGGAAAACATCCATATTCCTAAATGCAAAACTAAGTTTTAGGAATTCACGCTAAATCGGAAAATTCAGATATCAAATGTTTGGGTTTAATATGTTTGAGAAAGGGCCAGGTTGTTCAAATGTATCCTGTATTTTCCCAAGCCTGGGGTCTATGCATCACCCCATCACCCCTGACTTCCATCTTAGCGATCAAAGGTAGGGAGAAATCAATTATTAGCACTTCACCCAGTTTCAAAGGAGAGCACATCCTGACACGTCCACTCCCAAGGCTATCATCACAACAGCCTGGATGAGTTAAAGACACCTCCGCCAGCAGGCAGTTAACGAAGGAGTTCATAGGTCAGACATACCCAGCACTGTCAGAGAACTTTATTTCCTGTAACATCTAGCTTATTTTTGGTTACTGGGCAGCACTGGGAAATCTAAAAACAAGAGGCTTAAACCCACTTGACCACAGATATACACAGTTATTTCACAAATTGTTTCCCAGGTTCATAAAACTGCTGTGTAAGGGCGTATTTAAGGCATTCAAATACAAAGAAGTCAATGAAAACCAGTAGCCTAGGACTGTTTCAGGTGAAGCGTGGGGGTGACAGGCCCTGAAAAGGTAAGTGTTCACTTAGTAAGTTACTTGGAAACACAGACCGCTGACACAGAATTGAAATAACGGCATCACGTGACGAGACCACTTCCTGAGTCCCTCTGGGCCATCAATTTGCTCCTTCACTGGGACTGGCCTCAATACTAAGGAGGCAGGTGGCTGAGTAAGGAAAGGCTGTGAGTTAAATCAAACGGTTGGAGTGGGAGAAGCCACAGCTGACACAGCAGCCACAGCTCTCACTTAATTCTGCACTAATTCCTGAGTTTACGTGTAATCCATGGCCCAAGACCTCCCAGCCTCCAAATCGGGATCATCTTGCTATGCAGGGGACAAGAACTGGCCCTCACCGGTCGCTTACTGCTGCGGCCGGGCACTGACTTCTGCACGGCTGTTATCCACCCTGGAACCTTCCGCGACCCACTCCACCCTGCACTCCTTTACCTGTGTTACTATTACCCTTCAGGCCCCTCCTCAGATGATACTTTCCCCAGGAAGCTTAACTGGCTGTTCCCAGACACCCCCCTCCCCCGGCTCCCTGTGCACAGCACCCTCCACCTCCTTCCTCGCAGCAGGATCACACACCACTCTCTCTCTCTCACTCAACGGCATGCTTGTGAGAGCAAGGATCATGGAAGCGCTCACAGCAATGCCTGGCACAGACGGACACTTGAACATCTGTTTGATAAACAAAACAATTTTTAAAAACTTGCTGTCCCCACTGAAATGTTGCGGTTAAAGCATGTACAGCAGTAACTCACCGTTTGTCGGAGCCCATTGTCTTACTGAAGATCTAGCCCACTGCTCCAAAAGGTTCAAATGTTGTGGGGTTTGTTTTTGTTTTTTTTCTAGAAGAAAAGAGAGATTGGTTGCTGCAAATCTGCATCACTGTCAATCCTTCTATGACGGGGACACTACCGAGGTAGGAATTTCATCAAAGCCTTAGAAGGGGGGTAGGGAAGCTAGGGACCAAATTGTCAACATTCAAATCATGCCGTTCTGCTAACGAGGAGGAAGCCTACTTTCCAACAGCAGAGCCCCTGCCGGTAACCAGCCCGCAAAGGGTGCGGGCGGGAGGCCTTTCCGGCTCCCGCTTCGGGTTACACAGCCAGCAAACAGGCCGCAGCGCCCTGGGCCCCGCAGCAAAGGCACGCCAGCGGGGTGGACGACCATCTCAACAGTCATCGGGGCCTTGACTGAGAGCAACGTGAGATCCAAACCTTTCGGGTGGAAAATCGAAAACCTTGTAGAAGCCGGGATGCTGAGCTGATGGAAATCTACTCCACTTACAACACAGCGGCGGCCCCAAAGCTACTTCCGTCTGACCCGAGACCAACGGGGACACGGCTTCCTTCCCGGGCAACAGGGACCTCCGCGGCCCGGGCCCGCCCCGACCCCGCAGCCCAGCAGCTCACACGGCTGGGACGCGCCGGCGCCCGCGAGGCCGGGGCACTGCTCCCGAGCCGGCCCCCAACGAACCCCGGCGGCCTTGGGGAGAAACAAGGCCCGGGGCAGGACCGCTGACGCCGCCCCTCGACGCCGGGGCCGTGCCCAGACCCACCTCCCTGGGGTGTCGCGGCCGAGATGGCGGCGCCGGCGCCTGCGCGGCCGACTGGGGCGTCCGGCGCCCGCTCGCTCCCGGCACACGCCCCCCCCCCGCCCCGCAGAGGTTCCCAGCCCGCAGCAGCCTTCCCCCAACAGCCCCCCGGAGAGGGCGCAGTGGGTGCACTGCGGGCCAGGGCGGCGGGAGGCTGCGGGTGCCGACAAGTACCCGAGGGACGGCGACGGCTCCTCGCTCGTCTGGGCTGCGGAGCGGGGCGCGCGTCCCGGCAGGGCACACCCGGAGCCCGACAGAAGCCGGCCTGGGGCGGGGCGGGGCGGGAGGCGGCCCTCGGAGACCTGACAGCGCAGGCGGCGCCGAGGAGCGCGGGCCGCCAACGCCTCGGGCAGTTGGGTCCGCGGGGAGGTCCGGCCGGAGCGGACGGCCGCGGCCCGAGCGCGGCGGCCAGGGAGACTCCGCGAGGCCCGCCCCGACAGCGAGGCCCGCCGGTCGCTACGCCCGGCCGCCGCACTTACCTCCAGGAAGGATCCAAGTGGCCCAAGTAGCGGTTTTGTGCCTCAGAACCTCCAACCGGGTACCACCGCTCCACAAAATGGCGCCTCCGTCGACTGCCGTCTCCTACCCACAGTTCCTCGCGCCCACCCCCTCCCCCGACACGCCCCCCGAGGAGGCGTCCAATCCGCGGAGGCGCCTGGCTGCGCGAGGGCTGCTGGGAAGTGTGGTCGCTAGGGCCGCCTGTCAGTTACTACGCCCCGGTTAATGTCCTGCGTATTTCCCTTCTTCAAACCCGGCCCGTGGCCAAGCTGCCTCTTGCAGACCCGGGTTAGAGCTTTCACCTTTATTAGGCGTAGTAATGCTTTGTCTTTGTTACAAGCACGTCTAACCCGGTTTTAAGAGAAGGAACGCTAGTTCATCTTACGTTGCATTATTGGACGCTAAGATGATTGGGCGACTTTACAAATATCTATTTTCATCTTCATAACCTATGAAATGGTGATTAAATCCACTTTGCACGTGAGGAAATTGATATTCATGGAAATTAAGAGGATTCTTGAAAGCAGGTCTAAAGAGTATCATCCCATTGATATTCTCTTGTTACTTTAAGGGTTAATTTAATAGTTACTACTTGGATGTCTACTACTATCTCCAAGCTAACACAGCCAAAACCCAACCTCCTCTCCACTACCTTCCCTGGCTCATAAATGGAAACTCCCTGCTTCCAGTTACTCAGCACAGGAACCTTGGAGTAACCTGTGACTTTTTTTCTTGCACCCAACCTGTCAGCAAATTCTTCTCATTCTACCTTCAAAATATTTCTAGGATCTGACCACTTCTAGCTGCAACTGCTGTCCACCTAGCCAAAGCCACCATTACTGTCCTTTTTTTGCAGAGAGGGGAGGTTACACAGAGATAATGTGTTGGAACTGGGACCTGAACTATTAGGCTTGATTTTAGAGTTTATGCCCTCAGCCACTAGAATGTAAACTCCAGGAGGGCAGGGACTTTTGTCTGTTTAGTTCACTACTCTATCCCTGGTCCCTTTCCTGTAAGGTGACCAGATCATCCCGCTTTTGGCGGGACAAAACCAATTTTTAACAATTTGTCCCGCGTCCCATGGCGTTACTCTACTGGTGCCCTGCACACAGTATGCCCTCAGTAAAGATTTGTTGAACAACAGATGAATCCATGATCAAAGTGAAAGGTAGAACATTTGTGGCAGAAAGCAGCAGAGGTCCTTGGACGATTCAGAGATGCTTTGGACTCCCGCCAGGGAGGTGGTGATCTTTGTGCATCCAGTTAGCATAACTTCCCATTATTAATAAATGTATTTTTAGAGGAACTGAGTTTTCAGGCCACTTATACAAACTGGAAAATAGACCATGACAAGGCAGAGAAAGGTCTCAGTTTATTATGGAAAACGGCACCCACACCGCTCTCTTCTAGATAACTAAGTGGAAGGATGTCAGTGAGATTCCAAACCAGAACCTTCAAATATACTAAAAAATATTTTTCCTAGAAAAGCATCTTTAAACATGTTCTTAAAAATATTTTTATTGATTTTTAGAGAGAGATGAAGGGAGAGGGAGAAGGGAGTGAGATAGAAACTTCCCTCAGCTGTCTCCTGCACACCCCGTACTGGGGATCGAGCCCACCACCCAGGGATGTGCCCTGACTTGGACTCTAACCAACGACCTTGGTGCATGGGATGACACTCAACCACGGGGCCACACCAGCTGGGCTAAACATATTCTTATTATGGCTTATCCTTCTACATCCAGGGCATTAAGTGACTGATCCTGAGAACTTTTTGGGTAATTAAAAATATGACAATAGGGAAAGGTAGAAATATCTGGATTCTGGAATAATGGGTCATTTATTTCTGTTCTCTCTGCCTCTCTCCAACTCTATATGTATGTACCCCTCTCTCTCTCTCTCTCTCTCTCTCTCTCTCTCTCTCTCTCTCTCTCTCTCTCTCCCCCTCAACTCTGCTTGGGCTACTATAACAAAATACCACAGACCAGGTAGCTTATAAACAACTCGACATCAGAAAAAAGTAAATGTATGTGCTCCACAGAAGGCACTCAAGTATGTTTAATGAAATTTAAAGGTTAAATACAGATGGGATCAGGCCTGGCCGGTTTGGCTTAGTGGATAGAGCGTCGGCCTGCGGACTGAAGGGTCCCAGGTTCAATTCCGGTCAAGGGCACATGCCTGGGTTGCGGGCTAGATCCCCAGTAGGGGGCATGCAGGAGGCAGCTGATCAATGATTCTCTCTCATCATTGATGTTTCTATCTCTCCCGCTCCCTTCCTCTCTAAAACCAATAATAAAATACATGTATTTTTTAAAAAATCTTAAAAAAAAAAAAAAAAAAAAGCCGAAACCGGTTTGGCTCAGTGGATAGAGCATCGGCCTGCGGACTCAAGGGTCCCAGGTTCGATTCCGGTCAGGGGCATGTACCTTGGTTGCGGGCACATCCCCAGTAGGGGGTGTGCAAGAGGCAGCTGATCGATGTTTCTCTCTCATCGATGTTTCTAACTCTCTATCCCTCTCTCTTTCTCTCTGTGAAAAATGAATAAAATATATTTTAAAAAATAATAAAATAAAAAATCTTTAAAAAAAAATACAGATGGGGTCTTTGCAAACCTGCAATGGACAAAAGATGCCAAGAATCCAGAACCTGCCAGACTTACTGGCCACTAGCAGTTAATGGCCTTGCTCCCAGAGCAGTTCGACAAGCACTTCTGGGCTGTGCACCTCACCCGTCATAAAAACTACATGGCTGTTCATAAATGGTACAGAATCATTGTTAAACGTGCAGGAGATGCCTAGGAAAAAAGACGGATTCCATTCAGAGGGAAGTGTGTCCTCCAGATCCTCTGGTTGCTGCCCCTTTCTGTGGACATTGCCCGGCTGAGTTCCAGAGCGCTGCCCGCAGACGCCTGCCTGGCAGCTGACGTGGTCTGGAAAAGCTTAAATTCCCGGCCGATAAGGACAACAAAAACAGCAGAGTGAGTTGTCTTTAAGTAAAGCCACACGTGCTCATACAGAATAAAGGGCAGTCCTTTACTACATTTGCCTTTACTACATTTTTGATGTAAAAAAAAGTGCTCCACTTAATGGAATATTACTAGGCCTTTCCTGTCCCCCGTAACTCCCGCCACTGGGCAAGAGGAAAAACTAGTCACATGTTTGGGTCCCAGGCTGGGAATGGCTACTCTAGAATATCAGGTAAAAAAAGATGTGAAAACTCTGGCCTGTACCAAGAAACGAAAATAAGTTTTGTCCAGCTGGGCTTTGATGAAGTGAAAGATGTAATTAAAATTTAATTTGACCAGCACTTCCCATAGACCTCTGAGCTCAGCATTCTCCACTCCTTGCTGAGCGCCTGCTGCCAGGGCCCTGTGCCAGGTGCCAGGGATATACTAATGAAGAGCACCCTCCCAGACCCTGCCCTTATGCAGCTGGCATTCTAAGCAAAGGCCTCGGGGAACTTCCCAGGGACATCACCAGGTGACACATTTTTCTCACCCATTTCCACTTTCATCAATACTCCAAGTACTGCTTTTAAAATGTGTTAAGTACGTTAGACCTTATTTCCAACAGCAAACTCTCCATCAAAGTGGCAAAATAAAACTAGAAAAGAACAAAAGTAGGCAATGGCCTGAACTAGTCTCTGAGGTCTGAGGTCTTCAGGAAAGATGAGAATCAAGTCCATGTCAGACCATCCCAATAGCTTGTCCTACTTCTTCCTCAAGGCTCTCATGCCAATAATTGTTCAATACTCATCTTCCCCAGGGGCCTGAGTCTCCTAGGCACCCGTGAGAAGTAGAATGGGCTCTCAACACATTCCTGGAGTGGCCACAGAATAACTTGGTACTTCTGCTGGGCCAGTGGTCGGCAAACTGCGGCTTGCGAGCCACGGTTTGCCGCTCTGTTGACTAATGAGTTTGCCGACCACTGTGCTGGGCAGCCCATAACCTGGGTCAGCTAAGCAGCCTCCACAGGAGTCAACAGGGACGCATTTGCTGTGTTCCACAGCTCACTCCACGCCCAGCTCCCAAAGTGTTTTGCGTCCTACTTAGTGGAGGTCAGACAGGAAGCACTGTGATGCAGTGTGCTCCTGATGTTTGTTTTTCCTTTTTAAGGGATAAAAGGACTTATTTAAGACTAAGAGGAAGAAATTATATCTGGACACAGCATGCAAACAATTCAAGTTCACATTCTGGTTGCTGGAAATGTTTTCTCCTTGGTGTATGCCCACTCTCCTTCCATCTCCCACCCCTCACAGACCATCCATCCCCTCCAAAATGCCAGCCCCACCCCATCTCTGTACAGAGCTCTTCTTGGTCTTGCCTTATGCTGGATGTGCCCTTAGAACAGGGGTTGGCAAACCACCACCTTTGGGCCAATTTTGGCCTGCAACCTGTTTTTGTAAATAAAGTTTTATTGCAACACAGGCACCACCACTTGTTTAGGTGTTACTGTCTGTGGCTGCTTCCTCAATACACAGGGCTGAGCCTAAATACAGACTCTGTCTCTACGGAGAGTTCACACACTCCTGCCGCATGTCACCGAGATGCCCTTCTGAACACGCAGGTCCCTTCCTGAGAAACATTCTTCTGTCACATCTGGAAAGTACAATTCTTAGTACTACATATGTTATCTCGAGGAATTATCTTTAAAAGTCTTAATAGGTTCATAGGACATAGTCCTTCAACTGCAAAGAATTAAACCCCCACCTGTGAGCTGGCGAGTGACGTGGGGAACTGAAGGCGGGTTTGAAAGGGGCAGACACCTCTTTGGAGAGTGGCCATGGGGGGAGAGGCGTGTGCTTCTTACTGTGCTGCCTTGTGATCACACGTGTGAAGCACTGAGTACCCAGCAGGCACTCAGAGGTGTCACACCTGCCCATCCCCCAAGAAGGGAAAGTCAGAACAGGACTCTCAAGGGTCGTTAGAGCAGTAAACCAATACATGGGAATAGTTCAGCACCAGCAGTTAGCCAAGAAACAGAAACAAACGATAGAGATGCTAGATTCATTAATTAAATTAGAAAAAATAATTCTTAGTCTATTCACACAGGCTAGAGTTCAAGGCCCCTCATCCTGGCAGCAGGCAGCGCTCCCGGGCTCCGTGCAGCACTCTCCATTCAGCAGCATCTCAAATGGGCCCACATTAGTGCCAACTCCAACCAACCCACAGGGGATAAATGTAACAACCCAAAAAGTCACATTGAAAAAAAGTTTATTTAAAAAAGTTCTAGCAGCAAGAACAGTAACAAAACAAAAGGAGAGACTGACAAACAAAACAGGAGGCTGTGTCCCAGGGGCCTGCTCCGTCCTTCAATCGAGTTCTTTATATCGAGCAAACATGACTCTTCGCACAGCGTCTCGGTAAGTCTCGTTGGACTGTCTCTTGCTGGTTCTTCCTGGAGCCCCCACCCCGGGCCCCCTCATCCGGCCTTCCGTCTGTAAGAAAAGGCAAACTATGAGGCGGGCTCTAGGAATGAAATCAGCTTCTGGGCTGGTCTTTGACTAGAGGAGCTTCTGAACCAGCTCGGATCAGGACACAGGAGAATCTTTCAGATGTTTAATAAACGAACACCCAAGATGAATAAGGAGGGTGGTGGTGCCATCATTTCAGGACACGGAATGCAACACCAGACAATGCGAAGCTAGCCTATGCTGGCAATTCCAGAGGGGGACTAAGTCAACACAGCGCGGGCAATGTTTCCTTCCTCTTCTCATCTTCTTTGTTTTCCCTGAAATCTGAGGGGCAAAGTCCTTCTTGGGAAACCAGGACTAACTTCAGGCTCCTCAAATTTCAGCCATCAAAGACATGGTAATGTGCCTGGCCGGTGTGCTCAGCGGTTGAGCGTGGACCCATGAACCAGGAGGTCACTGGGTCACTGGTTTAATTCCTGGTCAGGGCACATGCGTGGGCTGCCGGCTTGATCTCCAGCAGGAGGCAGCCAATTTTCTCTCATGGACGTTTCTCTCTACCCCTCTCCCTTCCTCCTCTCTCTCTAAAAATCAATAAAAACATGTTAAATGCCTTTCTACATTTCACTGCTAGTTCCCATGTTTTTACCAAACCATTCTTCAGTCTCGAACTCCCTAATTCCCACAAGGCCTCACCTCTGACTCTGTAAGAATAAGATGAGCCCTCTTCTAATTTCTCTCTCCCGTTCCCACCACCCAGCAAACTGCCAAGGGCAAGCAGGCCTAGTCATAACCCCATAATCAAGACGGAGGGCTCCTCAGCTCAGGTCCTTCGCCAGCAGCGGAGAGAGCCCAGGTCAAAGGCAGGGCTACAGCTCTGGGCCACAGAGAGAGAAAGGTAAGTATATTCCAGGTTCATGCCAGCCCAACAAGACGGAAACCATTTCACCTCCTCCGCTGAAGCCAATCCAGGGTGGCCATATCCGGGCCCCTTCCTCCAACCAGCAGCCTGCTGAACACAGCCTCCTTTGCTGCTGTTGTCAACATCTTCTTTATCAACAGGTTTCCGATCACTGCAACGGAAGCAGACATACTCAGATACCGTCACTTCTAAGTGACTTGTTTGTGGGGATACAGAGATGACCAAGACCTGACCCGGTTCACAGGGAAGGACGCGAGAATATGTCAACACATGCTCTGGCACACTGAGCGCCCAGCGTGGGCGTGCAACAGCAGCTCTGCGCTGAACTACACACAGGAACACACGCTGGGAAGGGGCATCACCGAGAATGACAGCAATCCCAAGAGGGGACCTCTGACTGGGTCTGGCCAACGAGGAGACGGTGAGCCAGAGAAAGGCGCGGCGGGAGAACACTACGTCCCGGAGAGGGGTGGCAGGACTGGCAGACGGCTGCTCGGGCCAGACTGCAAACAACCTCTGGACATCTCGCGACATCAGGCCTCTGGACGTCACTCCTCGGGCAAAGAAACCCCCGAAAACCAGGCCTCCCTCTAGGCGATGTCACCTCCACACAGACGAGGTTTGGGAGCTCCTGCACACCAAGGTCATGGTGTGGCAGGGGAAAGAAGGGATGAAGACTGCGAGCAAACGGTGCGGTTAAGGAGTCCGGTTTGGAGGTTCGCCAGAAAGGGGGCCCAGGCTTTATCAGGAATGTGACCACTAGCCCCAGCGGATAAAGGAGGAAGACTGGGTCAGACCAGGGAGACCACGGCGCAGTGACATTATTACTCGGAACAGGAACATAGCAGGTTCCCCAGACCCGGACTGAGTACCATGTGGGACACAACACTGAGTAACTGTTCAGTGTGAGAAGCCCCAGGGGTGCCCGAGGGGACGGGCCCAGGGGGTAAAGGAAACAGTGGTTCTGGGCCCAGGAAACGGAACTGGTTCAGCTGGAGACACAGGACTTGTTAGCCTGTTGTGGCGGCTGTGGCTTTGGGTGCCCTGGACAGTCAAGGGGGTCCACACTGAGGGCAGAGTCCTGGACCGTCATCACCCAGAAAAGGGGTGAGCGGGAGGGAAGACGGAGGGGAGGAGAGCCAGGAGGAAGTGGTGCGAAGGGCCAGGGAACAGGGAGGCCGCCTTCTTCCTCCTGGTGGACGCCGGCACCTCTGTCCTCGCCCAAGAGTTCAAACTGCAGAGAGTGACCCAATGGGATACCGCCCCCCCCCCACCATGTGTCACAATGAAGGTTCCCCAGAGAAAAAGTCTGAGTGTGACACGCTTATCGGGCCCATGACTGGTGTGGGGAGAAAGGGTTCCCAACCATGGCTGTGCCAGCCCATCTTCCAGGCAAACACGTCCTCCCTGTAAAGACAGGTGGTCAGAAGGTGGGGTGACGCTCCTGCTCAGGGAGTGGAGACAGACCTGCGCCCTGGGACAGAAAGCAGCAGCGCAGCTGCAGGAGGGGATGGTTTCACTGTTGGGTCAAGAGCTCCGGGCTTACCTGTCAGTCTCCCTGGAGTATTTCATTCGTTTTCTTTCTGGAGAGTCAAGAGATTGAAGCTTTTCTCTGCGATCATTTCCTCTTTCTTTAAACTTTCCCTGTTGGGAAGCAGAACAGACCTGAGGGGCAGGGAAGTGGGGAAGCCTCATTTTATTCCTGATTGTTTCCCCTAATGTGAAGGGAGTTCAGCTGGCGGCCAGCCCTGGCCTCTCGTTCCTCCACACTCGCTGCTGGAGGAAGCAGCGGCTGCGGGCCGTCGGGGAGGAGCAGCCGTGCTCGCACCAGCTTCTTTTCCTCTTCCGAGGAGCAGCTCCAACAGGCTCCGCGGCGGGTTCCGGCCACCGCGAGACCGGCCCCTGGCTGCGGCAGCTCGAGGCTGGGCCGAGGCTGGCGGACCGTGTGGTCCAATGGCAGGTCCATGTGGCTGTCACAGGAAGCTCCTCCCCAGCAGCCCTAGCAGGAAGGGTGACCCCAGCAGCCCTGGCCAACAGCCCTGCACGGACTCGCAGAGCTGGGCAGGGAAGTGGAATGCTGTTCATCTGATCTACTCCGCCTTTAAAACGTACCAACCTCATTAGGATGTCCTTTATACACAATGAAATGCACCCGTTTCAATGGAGGTGAGTGGGGAACTGCTCCATTATCTTTGAGGGCCTCGTGGTGCTCCGTCCAGCACAGCCCAGGAATCCTACACCAGAAAGCAGAGCCAAGGCCGTAGGTCCCGAGCTTACCTCCCGCTCTCTCCTCTCCAGGTAGGCGAGCTCCTGCTCCGACTGCTTTATCTTCCGGTGGATTTCCAGGTTTTGCTGAGAAGAGAAGGCGTTCTGAGTGCGGGTCTAGAACGAGTGGTCCAGAAACGCCTCCTGGCCTCTCCCCGGAGCTGCTTCAGGACTGCGGCTCCTCTCATGACCAGTCCCCTAGGTGGCCACGATGCCCTGCAGCACCCATCCCTGACTGGTCTACTTAGGCTCAGCAACGGGCACCCCGGTTCTAATGCTGCCTGTCACACAGGTTAGTCCTGTGGGTGGCACAAGAGGGGACTTCTCTCCACTGCTAAGATGTAAAAGACACAACTCTGGTTGGTATCCCTTTACCTGAGATACAGATGGCGGGAGAGGGCGATCTGAGCACAGCAGGGAAGAAAGCCCAATGCCCACGTGCTCTGCCTGCCCCCCAGCATCCAACACTGTTCACTTTCAAGCCCCCGAGAAACACTATAGGAAGCCCAGGCCTTAAAAGAACAGACAGACTGCTCTGAGGGTCCCCCTCCTCCGCCAGGGCCCACACTGAGGCCGCTCCCTCACAACGCCCTCAGGCCCATGGGAGAGAGGAAACCAGAGGGGTTCTGTGCGGCTTCCTCCAAGGAAAGGGAGCGCGCTGGCCTACCTTCTCCTGCCCCAGGGCCAGTCCGTCTGTGGGTCTAGCAGACGGCTAGCTTCTCTGTCTTGACAACTACCCTTTGTCCCCTTAGCCATTTATTAGTGTTTTCATCAGAAAGCTGAAGTGTAAATGTCGGTCTGCTGTCTTAGAATCTGAAAAGACTGAAGGGACTCGGGAGGCGGGGTGTTGCGGGGACTCAGAATCCCAGCAGCTTTGGGGAGCCTCCAGAGGCAGCTGGGAGAGGAGGAGTGCCCGTTAAAGAAAGCAGAGCTGCTCGGCTTCCGGCCACATGGGACGTGGTTTGTGTGGAGAGCGAGTCTAATCCACGCCCTCACAGCAGCCGCTGCCGAGGGGGAAAGAGCTCCCTCCACAGCCCCGTCCACCCAGGGGCTGTATTTGTCCAGAATTTGGCTGCTGTCAGCACATACAAACGGGAAGGCTGCAGAGGCCCGGTGCGGGTCAGTGAACGCAGCACGGCGCACAGCAGGCCCTCCCTACGCGAAGAGGGGGCAGGATGTGGCCCAGGGGAAGCTGCCCCTGTCCCAGCCAGCCGGAGCAGGGAAGCCTCCTCGTACCAAAGCAGGGGAGGGGCTGGTCTGAGGTCCAGGTGCTAGGTAACCACAGAGCTAAGGTGAGAAGCCCAGCTCCCTACTCCACAGCCGCCTCCTGTCTTCAGTGCAGGCTCCGCGCGTGGCGCCCCGCCCCAGCCACGCTGCTGCCTTGGGTCTGAAGTTTTCTGAAGGTGGCACACTTAATACAGAGCAGCGCATGGCAAAAGGGAGGAGCAACTTATTCCGGAAGGGGCCTGACTGAATCCTGGGAGCCGGGGAGGGGGCAGCTGAGGAAGGGCGGCACATGCCTTTCCAGCCCGAAACGCTCACGGACGGTGAACGTTACCGTGTGCAAGGCCAGGGCCCGCCCCAATACCTTGTGCAGGTCTGAGAGCTGCTGGTGCTTGATCAGAACGTCCTTATTGGGAAACTGCCTTCTGCAGAGCAGACAGGCCAGCTTATTCCAGTCCGTGAGTCTGTCTTCTTCATTCTCCTTCTTGCTCAGCTCCTCCTGCTGCGGGGGCTGCGCCGTGCGGGGCTGCGGAGGAGGGGGCTGCTCCTCCTCTTCCTCCTCCTCGTAGTCACTGTCTCCCCCATATTCACCCAGCAGGCCGATCAGTGGGTTAACCACCTTGGGCTGGAAGGAGAGGGCCAGGGATTAACACCAAACTGAACCCATATGCTGGGCCTGTTTTCCTGGATATTCTGATCTGGTCTTCTCACTGCTTCTTTTAGTTTGAATAGCGAACTGGGTTCAGTGTAGGCCCACTGACCATACTGCTCATTTCCCAGATGGAGGCAGCATGGTCGAGCTTGACTGTTCTCCGTGCTCACTGAGATGGAGACAGAACCAGGGACCCTAGCAACAGAACAGCGAAGAGAAGGAAGAGGGAGGAGAGCGGAAGTAGAACACAGAAAAAGCCACAACCTTACAAGTTTCAGAGGAAGAGATACAACCACCTCCAAGTCACTGTAACCTGGAGAAAAGGAGGGAGACGAAGACCGCAGCAACCCCTAGGGATTAGGAGGCGGCTGAAAGCAACGAAGGACAGCCCTCGCCCTCGGTAGAGAGATGGCTTCTGAGCAAGGGAACGGCCAAGGGGGCTAGGACACATGTGCTACAATGAACGGAATGAATAACGCGAGCAGGCAGGGCATTTACCAGCAGCTCACAGGAAACGGTTAGGTAATAAGGTAAGGTCACTGGCCTATGACCAATCAAAAGTAAAAACTAAAGCAGGTTACTACTGTTATGGAGAGAGGGGCGGGGGGGGGGGGCGGGGGAGGGCAGTCATTGGTTGAATTCTTTGTATTTTTAATATATATTTTTATTGATCTCAGAGAGGGAGGGAGAGGGAGAGACAGAAACATCAATGATGAGAGAGAATCATGGATCAGCTGCCTCCTGCACATTCCCTACTGGGGATCAAGGCCACAACCTGGGCATGTGCCCTGACCAGGAATCGAACCCTGACCTCCTGGTTCATAGTTTGACGCTCAACCACTGAGCCATGCAGGCCGAGCTCATTGGTTGGTTCTTGTATGTGCCCTAACTGGGGACAGAACCTGCACCTTGGCATATTTGGGACGATGCTCTAACCAACTGAGCTACCTAGCCAGGGGACGAGACTGTCACACTAAGGCATCTAAAAAATAGGTGCCACTGTTCATTTTGGCCAGGCAGCAAACTATAAAAATGACGAAACACCCACTCCACACATGCTTATGCAGCACAACAGACAGGAAACACCAGGCCAGAACAATGGGTTTCGTTGATCATTTAGAAGAAAAGAATTAACAAGACCAAGATTATAACTTAAAAAGGGCCAGGCAGTCTACGGCCATACCACCCTGAACGCGCCCGATCTCGTCTGATCTCGGAAGCTAAGCAGGGTCGGGCCTGGTTAGTACTTGGATGGGAAAAAGGGCCAGGCAGTCCCTGCTCCGGGGGATGGAGCGGAGAGGAGGGGAAGAGGACAGAAAACGGACTCTGCTTCTCCAGTTAAGCTCTACGAGCAGACCGTCTGCTGGGAGACGAGAGCTAAAGGACCGACGTCAAAGCGAGGCGCACCTTTGACCCTCCATTCCCACCCGGAGCCAGCCCAGCCGGGCACCCGCTCAGCCTTACTGGGGGAGGGCTCTCTTCCTTCTTCACAGTGGGAGGCAGGGGCTTCTTAAAGACATCCTCCGGGGGGGCTGTCTCCTCACTGGCATCTTCCTGAAACTGACAAAATCCAAGGTAATTCTCATAAAAGTTAGGTTAACCGTTGTTATGATTTCAAAATAAAACACATATTTAGTATATTATTTAGTGATTATTGTATGTCAGGAACTTAAGGGAATAATTTAAACGGAGAAATAAAATGCTAAGTGCTGCACATTGTGACAGTGTAAGATCAGAAAGAAGAGACAAACAATGCCAAAATGACGAAGAAAATAAGGGTACACGTTTACTGTGGATTTCTACTAAGCAGGCATGGAAATAATAATTAAAAATGGGATCCCCGCTACCATCACACTATAGAGCTGTGTATACAGAGTCAGCACTGAAGAGGGGAGGCAGGAAGCGAAACTGGAGCAGAGGAGCTGGGGTCTGAGCTGAGTCCCTCTGTTTCGAGAGAGAGACCCCGCCTGCTCTCTGAGCAACCCTACCGCTCCTACCCAAGCACCCTCTGCAGAGACCCTTTATTCCATCTGTAACTCCGGCTGAAAGAGCAGACCCAAGTCCCCTCACCCTCGGCCCGCCGCGGTCCTTCTTCTCCTTGCCATCCCTTTTAGACGCCTCCTTCTTGCCGCCCGACTTGCCCTGGCTGGCTGGCTTCTTTTCCCTGCTCTCTTCCTCCTCGGGTGGCCCCGGGTCCTGGGGCACGTAGACTTCTTGCTGTAAGACAGTGGGAACGGTAAGTCTACAGGATGTTTCACCTTCCCAGCAGTTTCAGGTCTCAGGAGCAGTTCCCTTCTGGGGGAAAGAACAGTTCTCTCGCTCCCAAGTCTCAGAAGAGACACATCAAGCAAGGTGACAACCCACTCCAGGCGTAGGACACAGCCAGGCAACCCACTGCCCCTTCTTCTACGAGCAGCACTGCTCTAGCCACAGGCACTGACTGTCCACACAGGCAGTTCATACAAAGGCCGTCATCTTTAAATCCACCTGAGTAAATAAATACACTCGATGGAAGACCTGGACTTCTTCAGTCACTGACAAAGCGAACACAGCCCAAAACTCACCTGGGTGTTGGGGTCATAGTAAGTTCCCGCCAAGGGGTCATAATAGTAGCCAGTTGCCGAGTCATATATGTAGCAGTCCGATGATGCTAGAGGGAATAAAACCAGGCCATGTCAGTCCCCGCCAATGACTAACCAGCGAGGCTGGCCAACCTGAACAGGAGCAGGCCTGTAGGTGGTGCTCTCTCTGAATGAGCACCCCTCTCGCCCACTTTGTGACCACAAGATCTTAATGCGCAGTCCAGCCAAAAACACACACCATAGAAACAAAAAGGTCACTCACACTGCTGTCCTTGTCGATTTGAATCTGAAGACCAGTCGGAATTTCTGCCACCTCCCCTCCTATCTCGGAAATATTTTTTGCCCTATCACAGAAAGGCAAGTTAAAAGAATGGAACGTCCCATAGCCATTCACCTTTAGGGTGACCCCTGGAGAGGCTCGCAGCCACTCTTCAGTCGCTTGAGAATCGTAACAGAGCACTCACTCCCCAAGTGCTGAAGCCTACCTGATAGTAGTGGTCAGAATGGTCCCCAGAATCATTTCTGCAACGAACAATACAACATGTCATGTGCCTGCCACCAAAGGTCACCTGAGAAGTGCCCAACCTACAGACTGGCCAAACACACTCTCTCCCCCCACTCTGCAGGGAAGGCACCCCCCCCCACAGCAAGCAGTTCTGCTGGTGCAGACTCCTGAGGGCGGAGCAGCGGGACTTCTATGGAGCCTCTGATGGAGCAAAACAGCAACTGAGCTGAGGGTGCAAGAGCCAGACGTGTCCCTCCCTGTAAGCGTCCGCTCTGACGTAGCCATTTGCCCGTTACCATTCCTGGGCCACGATGAGGGAAGGAGTAAGAGGAAGCTGAGTCCTCAGGGCTCTGGGAGTGTGAACAAGGGGAGGGGAGGAGGAGGTCAGGACAGCATTTTCCTAGAATTCCAAGGGGCAAGGTGGTAGCAAGAATGTCCTGCACATCCAACAGTGCAGCATCACTTGGACCCAAAGGTGCCAGGCAGTCCCAGAGGAAAGGACTGACGTACCAGGACTACTAGGGCGGAACCCAGTGAGAACAAGGCCAGCTTCAGGAAAAGAGAACTGAGCAATCCACAAAAGGCAGGCACCATGCCTACTCTCTCCGGCTCTCCAGCCAGGAATAGGCGTTTCCCCCCGAAATCTCCAGTGGAGGCAGCACGGGCCCCAGCCCACGCCTCCGCCTTACCTTCGTTTCCCAGTGGCCAGGTTTACAGCTACCATCTTCCCGTCAATACTAAACGGTGGATCGAGGTTCTGCAAGATCTTCACTACACGAAGAGCTTCCTGGGAACCAAAGACACGTGTGAACCCCAAGAGGAACGGCCCTGCCTCTGAAGGAGCCTGGACGAGGGCTTCCCTCTCAAAGGGAGACGTTCCCGGGCAGCGTGCTCTGGTCGGAACTGACCCCAAGGCCCCCAGAAACAGGCTCCTCGCAGGGGGCTGCCCGGGGTGGCCTCGGTTTCTCTCTTTTCCAGTCGGACAGCACTGCACTGTGAGCAGCACTTTTCCCGAGTGACACAGGCTTAGGGTTTGTCCAGAAGAGAAGACAGCACAGTCAGCTCAGATTTATGATTCTGCTTTTTGTTTTTTTATCAGTTTCTCATATAAATGTCAGAAATTCAAAGCCTTTATTTTAGGCTGCAACTGTCCGCACCTCAGATCCACTTTACAAAGCCCCTTGTGATTTCTGAGCATGAGATCTGTGCCGTGCCAATGAGTTTATTACTAGCTGATGTCACGTCCATGGAAGAGGCTCGCAGCTAAAAATTCAAGTCACAAGAATCTACAAAAGCAACTCTGCGGAAAGAGGGTGCGCTGTGACCACTAAGCAGAAACCCGCCTGTGGCTGGGCAAAACGGGGAGAAATGAGAGAACGCACTGAACTCCCGAAAGCTTGGCACTCGGACTCTCCGCAGTGACTAAGCTGTTTACCCTGTTCTAGCTGGAAACGGGCAAGGCACAGGGCAAAAGTGGACGGGAACCGCTCGCGGCCTCCCAGTCTCACGGGCAGTCACTTCACCCGAATGGACTTAAACCCAGAGGAGAGGTTCCCCACCCCGCTGTCCCCAGCCCGCTGCAGGGGACACTCACGGCGTGGGAGTCGAGGTCGATGAAGCCGTAGGTGTGGCCCATGGGGCCGGTTCTGTTCTTGATGATCCGGACGTTGGCAGTGGTCAGGTGGACGTAGGGCTCCAGCACTTCCACGATCACCTCCGGGGGCGTGGACCGGTAGATGCGCTTGAGCATGATGGCTGAACAAACGGCGCAGATGGCAGCGCGGAGAAAGACACAGGTTACCTTCGGAGGCCGCACAGCCTGGCTGCCGTGGGGTTTTTAACTGCGGATGCTACCTGCCCTAGCGGGGCTGCTTCTGTAACCAACGCTAGTCAAATAGATGCCCGGCCTGGGCTTCACCAACACTTAGAATCTGCAATGAGGCCTGGCTGCATGTGAACAGCAACTTGCTACTGGAGGATGAAGGTCCCTTTAACTAGAACAGCAAGGCCCGGGAGAGCAGGGCCTCCAATCAGGCTGAGCAGCTGTGCGAGGCTGTGGGGAGTGGTGGTCCCCAGCCACAGCACAGGCCGGCCGACCCCACCGCGGGGTCACAATCCGGCCCAACCCCCCACAAAGCACTCACTTTTGCTCTCCCCATCCTGGCGGGTCTCCCCAGACCACGGATCCTTCTCTCGGTCTCTTCGGAAGCTGAGCCCTTCCCTTCGAGAGGGAGGCGGATACCGATCCGCTTCTTTCTTTTGATGTCCCGAGCGTGGCTCTTGTCCTTCTTCCCGCTTCTTGGGCTCCGGTTCCTTGTCAGCGGGCCTTGGGGGCTGGCTGGGTGGCTTTTCTGATGGCGGTGGGAGGGGCGTTTTCTGAAGCTGAGGGTAAGCCACTAAGTCCTGCTTCACGTCTGTCACTAGAGGAACAGAAACAGAATCTCTGGCAGGTTCTCTCCAAAGCACTGCTGCTGGGCCGTCCTCTCTGCCGTCAGGTACTGGCCCTGCAGTGCCTTCACTAGTGTCAGGAGCGCCTGCAGGAAGCGCCCTGGCAGATTGTACGCAGCGCTAATGAGAGCACAGGAAAGAGTTCACAGAAGGAACTACCCAAGAATTAAAAACTTAATATGAGCCCGGCTGGCGTGGCTCAGTGGTTGAGCGTCAACCTGTGAACCAGGAGGTCATGGTTCAATTCCTGGTCAGGGCACAGGCCCGGGTTGCGGGCTCGATCCCCAGTGGGGGACGTGCAGGAGGCAGCTGATCAATGATTCTCTCTTCTCATTGAAGTTTCTCTCTCCTCCCCACCCACTTCCTCTCTGAAATCAATAAAAAAAATTTTAAAAAATTAATATTGAGTATTCTGTTACTTCCCAAACATTTATATACAAATCCTTCATGAGACCCTGGACCTAACAATGATAATCAACGATAAGAACAGATTTGGTGACAAAATTACTAAAATATGACTCTTGCTAGAAGTTTGGTAGAAACACACATCCCAGACGGGAGCCTTGCTTCTGGCAGGGTTATGGCACAAGGACAGCTGTCTCAAATTCCCTAAGACCTCGGCCTCGTCTCCTCTAGCGAAGGTAAGAATAGACCTACCTGCAGACACGTTGTTTATACGTAAACAATTATAGCAGGCAAATATAAATGATTCATTACAAATCTTTCTATAGGAGAATAATCTATCCAGTTAATTATGGGCACATTTTTGCAATTAATCATTCTTAGAGAGTTTATAGGAAGCCATGTGACTCAAAAGGAGACATTCTAGGGGCCACACAGAGATTGATGGCAGCGACGGCCCCTGGTGAGCACCTGCGCTATGCTTACACGGAAGGCTGTCTCAGCCCAGGGGCTTTAGAAACCATCATTCACTTGTTAGAACAGACTGAGAAAGAAGTCTTTCTTGAGAGAAAAAAACCATTTTGCCTCATCTGGTCACGTAAACAGCTAAAAGCTGAGCCGTTTGCTCACTTTCCCACCTGTGGGCATGTCTCTAGAGCAGGCGTCCTCAAACTACGGCCCGCGGGCCACATGCGGGTGTTTTTGCCGTTTTGTTTTTTTACTTCAAAATAAGATCTGTGCAGTGTGCATAGGAATTTGTTCATAGTTTTTTTTAAACTATAGTCTGGCCCTCCAACGGTCTGAGGGACAGTGAACTGGCCCCTGTTTAAAAAGTTTGAGGACCCCTGCTCTAGAGCGTGCCTTCCCGAGACTGTCACCGCGCCTGCGCCACAGCCTCTCAGGAGGGAGGAGCTCCGCTCAGGTCAGAGCCCAGAAGGAAGCTCTGCAGGCGTCCTCCGTCCCACCCGTGGAGCGTGAGGCTGCACAGAAGCTGCCTGAGTCCTGCACGGAACTGTATGTGACGGCCATCCTAGCTTTCCTCAAAGGTCATGTCAGAAAGACGGCCGTGACAATCACTGCTACAGGGCTGCTGTGAGGGCGCCTTTGGGAGCTGCCTGAAGAGGGCCCACCTAGAGCTTTTCTGGAAAAAGTTACTTTAAAGTCCAGTGACTGAGAGCCGATGGGCTTATTCCTCTATAAAAGGAGCACACACCCTCAATCCTGATGACTTCCTCTTGTCTACCGTTCAGTTACTTCAACAAATGTTTTTCTGTTGAAGATCCTGCAGTTTACATCGAGTGCAAATGAGAAAACAGTAATGATAGCAAATGACTCCCAATGACTTCAAAGAAGCGGGGAAGGGGTCACACGGACAGATGCCAGGAGCCTCTCCCAACCTAACATCCTCAGCTGCGCCGAGCCACACCACCCCCGACCTCTGTTCAGCTGCCCTGAGCCACCTCAGGCTGAGGAGCCTGAGATCCAGCTCTCCCTGGTGGGCCTCGGAGATCTCAGTCATTCACTAGCGGCCACCTAGGTGAGGAGTCACCCTGCACTTTTAAGATCAACTTACATTTGGGATGACTACTCTACAGCCGAGGAAGAGCAGGACATTGTCTTGCTCAGCGCACAAGGTAAAAACCACGGCCTCCACCCCACTCACCTTCCCGCGGGCACTTGCAGAATGAGCATGAAGGTCGGTGTCCAAGAGTGCTGGCCTTACACTGCAAGAGAAAGAAGTCAATTTGACTACAAATACTTTTTAAAACCGAACGTATACCCAACGTATGGGAATCACTTTTGGGGCCTGGAACACGTTAACTCAATTTACATGATTTCTAACGGGAAAAAGTGATTCAGTTTTCAAACAAATGGCTCTCGAACGGTCTTCTGGACTAAGTTAAGTCATTCCAAAGCGTTTCCCACGGCAGGCCCGGCACTCTGGCACAGGCCTCCAGCTCGTCGGAAATGAACCAAGAGCTTTGCCCTTGGCCATGCCCGCTACCAGACAGCGTTCCTAGACACGTGGAGGAGCTGTGACGCCAGGTCCTCACTTCTGAGGAAAGGAACTCTCGGCACTTACCCGCTTGCAGTACCAAAAATCCAGGCTGGGTACATACTCGAGGGTGACCTCTTTGTCATGGATCATCAGCGTTCCCTGTGGAGACAAAGACAGACGCCATCGACATCAGCCCTTGGAGAAGCGGAGAGACAGGAAGGCACAGCCAGCCTGCCGGTCCCCAGCGGGAACACTACAAAGAGGGAGCTTCTCATCAACAGGCGGCACTGGCTGCCTTAAGCCACCACGTGGGCAGTGTGGCGGAGCAAGCACAGGCTTCGGGACAGGGACTGCGAGGAGGTGGTATCGGTCTTCGGCCTTGGCTCCTGCGGGTCGGGGCGCTGTCCCCGGGCAGGTGAGGCCCAGTCTGCTCCTCCAGAGCTCAGGCGTGCACTCCCCTGTGCGCCCAGCACGTCCCCACCTGGCAGGGCTAGCTCACTACCCACAGCAAACTCCTCCTCCTGCAGCCCGGAGCCCCCATCGCCTTCTTTCCGAGGCTAACTCAACCTCCTTGGAGAGGGAGGAAGCGCTCTAACTCCGGTGCCTGGGAGCTTTCTTGGGAAAACTGGCTGCATGGCAAAAGCACCAGGAGAAAGAGGCACAGC
This sequence comes from Cnephaeus nilssonii, assembly GCF_951640355.1. Classification (NCBI taxonomy): domain Eukaryota; kingdom Metazoa; phylum Chordata; class Mammalia; order Chiroptera; family Vespertilionidae; genus Cnephaeus; species Cnephaeus nilssonii. The sequence goes on along the minus strand of NC_137088.1, from coordinate 2,014,152 downwards.
ACGGAAGACAGGAAGAAAGGAGGGAGGTGACAGCTTCACAGAAGCTCACATCCTCACACCTGGAAACTGGGTGGCTGGTGGCAGGGGCCACGGCATCACCCTGGCTTGGAGCCTATAGAGTGAGCCGCCATGAGAGCCGAGAACCAACCACGGCAAACAAGCACTTTGGGGAAGTCTAGCACGGGACAGGGGACAGGGGACAGGGGACAGGGGACAGGGGACAGGGGCTCAACAAGCCGCAGCTAGAGCTCCCTGCCTCTGCACAGTGGACAAGTCATGGGATCCATTTCCCACCAAGCTAAAGGGGGCTCTGTTTAATCAGCACTAACCAGCTAAAGGGGGCTCTGTTTAATCAACACTAACCAGCTAAAGGGGGCTGTTTAATCAGCACTAACCAGCTAAAAGGGGCCCTGTTTAATCAGCACTAACCAGCTAAAGGGGGCCCTGTTTAATCAGCACTAACCAGCTGAAGGGGGCTGTTTAATCAGCACTAACCAGCTAAAGGGGGCTGTTTAATCAGCACTAACCAGCTAAAGGGGGCTCTGTTTAATCAGCACTAACCAGCTAAAGGGGGCTGTTTAATCAGCACTAACCAGCTAAAGGGGGCTCTGTTTAATCAGCACTAACCAGCTAAAGGGGGCTCTGTTTAATCAGCACTAACCAGCTAAAGGGGGCTGTTTAATCAGCACTAACCAGCTAAAGGGGGCTCTGTTTAATCAGCACTAACCAACTAAAGGGGGCCCTGTTTAATCAGCACTAACCAGCTAAAGGGGGCCCTGTTTAATCAGCACTAACCCGCTAAAGGGGGCTCTGTTTAATCAGCACTAACCAGCTAAAGGGGGCTGTTTAATCAGCACTAACCAGCTAAAGGGGGCTCTGTTTAATCAGCACTAACCAGCTAAAGGGGGCTGTTTAATCAGCACTAACCAGCTAAAGGGGGCTCTGTTTAATCAGCACTAACCAGCTAAAGGGGGCTGTTTAATCAGCACTAACCAGCTAAAGGGGGCTCTGTTTAATCAGCACTAACCAGCTAAAGGGGGCCCTGTTTAATCAGCACTAACCAGCTAAAGGGGGCTCTGTTTAATCAGCACTAACCAGCTAAAGGGGGCCCTGTTTAATCAGCACTAACCAGCTAAAGGGGGCTCTGTTTAATCAGCACTAACCAGCTAAAGGGGGCTCTGTTTAATCAGCACTAACCAGCAGGTACTTGCGAAAGCAGAGGAAACCAGCTCTGCCTAGACGGGACCCTCACCACACTTGAAAGTGAACTAACCAAGAAGTGACTCTGGACCTAGCCCCTGCGCTGCTCGCTCTCCGCCCGCTAGGTCCTCTGTGTCTCCTCAGACAGGGCTCTGAGTTACACAAGGCTTTTCTTTGCAATTGGACCTCAGTTTCTTTCTTTCTTTTCTTTTTTTAAAATATATTTTATTGATTTTTTACAGAGAGGAAGGGAGAGGGATAGAGTTAGAAACATCGATGAGAGAGAAACATCGATCAGCTGCCTCCTGCACACCTCCCACTGGGGATGTGCCCACAACCAAGGTACATGCCTTTGACCGGAATCGAACCCAGGACCCCTGAGTCCGCAGGCCGACGCTCTATCCACTGAGCCAAAACGGTTAGGGGGGACCTCAGTTTCTTGCTTGGATCCATACATCTGTCCTATAATGCTTTACCTCTCTGCTTATCACACCAAAAGAGTCAAGAAAATACATAGAGCCCTAACCGGTTTGGCTCAGTGGATAGAGCGTCGGACTGCGGACTGAAGGGTCCCAGGTTCGATTCCGGTCAAGGGCATGTACCTTGGTTGTGGGCTCAGCCCCAGTAGAGGGTGTGCAGGAGGCAACTGATCGATGTTTCTCTCTCATCGATGTTTCTCTCTACCCCTCTCCCCTCCTCTCTGTAAAAAAATCAATAAAATATATTTTAAAAAAGAAAGAAAATACATAGAATAAAATTACTGTCTTGTCAGAACCAAAGGAGAACGGCCGCCTACCCAGGCCCTAGAACCTGGTCTCTGAGAAACTGTTCCCTGGCTGAGTCTCACGGCGGGGGACGACGGTAATAAATATTTGCTAACGTGTATTAGGTGCTTACTCAGAGCCAGAAACTGTTCAATTCGTATTGTATTTAATTCCCTAAATGACCCCATGAAGCAACATCACCTCCACCGTACAGACGAGGAAACATGTCAGAGAGGCAAGGCCAGCTGGGGAAAGGCAGAGCCAGGTCCACATCTGGGTCACAGGGAAGGGACCTCCTGGCCTAGTCACCAACTCCTGCTCAGTATCAGGGGAGGAGCCAGCCCAGAGGAGAAGAGCTCAGCAGGCAGGGAGGTCAGGGGACGGCACTGTCCTTCCACCTGGAGGCAGTCTCTCACATCGTTAAGCCATGGGCTCTGGGCCAGGCAGTGCGGCTCAGTGGTTGAGCGCTGTCCCATATACCAGGAGGTTGTTGGTTTGGCTCAATTCCCAGTCAGGGCACATGCCCAGGTGGTGGCCCAATAGGGGGTGTGCAGGAGGCAGCTGATTGATGTTTCTCTCTCTCCCGCCCTCTCCTTTCCTCTCTCTGAAATAAAAAACAAAACAAAACAAAAAACCCAACAACGTGGACTCTGGGTCACGTTCCCTAAATTTGAATCCTGCCTTCACTCCATGACCTTAAGCAAGATCCTTAACTTCTTTGCACTTAAGTTTCCTCATCTGTAAAGTGGGGATGACAGTATCTACTTCATAAGGTGGTTACAACAATTAAGAAAATTAACATATGAATGAGCTTAGCATGGAAAACAGTGAAGGCTCAGCAATGCGTTTAGACCCCTCTGTGCCAGACAAGAACGAGCACCCGCAGGGGAGACAGCAGGGTCAAGCAGCCACTCGCTCCAGCGCCCTGCCTGGCTGGTCAGCCAGTGATGGCTCACAGCTCCTCCCGCCCCGGGAAAGACCACACTTCCGCTGGGGAGGGCCGCTGCCCGCTGGAACCCGCACCTTATGACAACTCAGTGTTAGCTGCCGATTGCTGGGCCAGATCTCAGCACCCAGGCTCAATCTCCCGGCTTTCATCGTCAGTACCTGGTACCGAAGAGGACTAAATGCTTGTGAACGAAAGAGTGAATGGCCCCAGGGTCCCCAGAAAACTGGCATGCGCAGTGCACAGCAGCTCTGGAGGGAGTACCGCTGTCACACACTGCATCGTCCACCCCGCCCACGAAACGTGTGGGCTGCCATTGGAACGAGGCACCCTTGCGAGTGACAGTCCATTGCAAATTCTGACTCACCACTTGGCGTCAGCGGAAGCAGGGATCCCTAAGGCGAGGAGCACTTACACCTCAGGGAACCACATGCTGCCCGGGAGCGGGGGTGAGCTTCTGCTGAAGGCAGGGACCCCGCCAGAGCACTCACTGACACAGCGACTTTGAGATGACCGTCACCTCATAGATTATAAAGGCCACGGTCTGAGTCCTCAGAGGCCCCTACAGCGAAGGCAGCTGGAAACCACTGCTGAGGACAGGAAATGGCTTCACCACCGCTGCTGCTTTGGTAAGAACAGACACTCAACTTGAAGGAGAGCCATCGGGTCCATCTCTGAGCCACGGCCCTGCTGCTGCACACAGGCAGCCCAGACACCAGCGCGGCCGGGGACACACCCCGCCCTGCAGTGCCCTTTTTCAGGCTTCACCGAGCAAAGACCCACCAGTGCCTCCTGGGAAGCAACCGTGGGAGTGGGATTAATGAATGGGGAGGATGGCTTCATCACTTTTGGTTGCCCACTTTTAATTGTCTATTATCTACCGTCTTCACACAATAGAATTTTTATTCATCATTTGGATTGTTGGGTCATTTATTAAGCTACTGAAGTAAAGGCACCGGAAAGACCACGAGTCTGATGAACCAGGTGTGGCTCCTGAAGAGAGTCCCACTGGGTCTCGGTGGGACACTGCTCTCTCATGGAGAGACAGCGCACAGACTAGCAGCCATGTCTTTATTTTATAGCAGATGCCACGAGGCAAAGGGAGGGCGTGGTCAAGATGTTTACAACGTTCTCCTGGGTTTGGATCCTACTCAACTACATGCACTGATCAAGCTTTGTTTACTCGCAGCCTATATCGCTTAGGCACGTGGGGCCACGTGTTCGGACCATAGCTTCAAGCCTATATTTCAAAGTAAAACCAAAGACACCCCCTTTCTCGGGAGTGTGAGATTAGGTTAAATTAGATTATAACCTGCTAAAATCCGACCAAGCCCAAAGCTCTCACCTGACAAAGTCACACACAGGTGTTCCTATATTCGCCTTAAGTGGTCTGAATGTGAAGCTTCAAAAAGCTAGAGATAGTCCGGCCAGTGTGGCTCAGAGGTTGAGCATCGACCTATGTACCAGGAGGTCACAGTTCGATTCCCACAGATTGATGTTTCTCCCTCTCCCTTCTCCTCTCTGAATTCAATAAAAATATTAAGAAGAAAAAAAGGCTAAGAGATAATGCCCTCCTGAAGACCAGTCAGTCCTCTCCACCTCAGGGACACTGCAGGGGAGCAATCTGGGTGTGAGGCTGCTGAATTCAACATCCACATTTCCGTTTCCCTTAAAAAAATTTTTTATTTTATTGATTCAGAGAGGAAGGGAGAGGGAGAAAGAAATAGAAACATCAATGATGAGAGAATCATGGATCGGCCGCCTCTTGCACGCTTCCTACTGGGGATCGAGCCCACAATCCAGGCATGTGCCCTTGACCAGAATCGAACCCAGGACCCTTCAGTCTGCAGGCCAACACTCGATCCACTGAGCCAAACCAGCCAGGGCCATTTCCTTTTTTGCTGCTGCTCTTAGACACTTTATAACTCCATTTTGTGACTCAACCTTGAGAAAGACTTGAGTGAGACAAGTGAGACCTCCCCTAAGCTTATGCGGGCTGATAACCAAGCCAAGGATTAAGGTCTGGGAGGAACAAGAGAAATGGACACAACCTTTCTGGCCAGGAGCTTTGCATCTTTGTTAAAGATCACCCAACACGAGCAGTCGCAGGGAAACTTTGTAGTGAGAATACAGCTGCTGTGGGACATGACGGACCGTCTCATTAATGCATGGAGAGAGACAGGATCAGAAAGCAGGGAAAATGCATGTGAGCCTCGTGAATACAACTCACACCGGGAAACGGGCAAGCCCTCTTTGTGGATTTGTGCCTCCTCCAAACCCACGATGGGAGGATCGGGTTACTGGCGCTGAGAACTGGTACTGTTTATGAGACAGTAGTCTTTATTCACAAAGCAATTACGATGTACAAAGGCATTCTTCACAAATGTCACCTCGCTCAAGCCTCCTAAGTAGGACATACATAAAACCTGCTTCCACACGGAGAGTATGGCTGGGGTCCCCGGAGCAGCCTGCCAAGATTAGAGCTTGTTAGCAACACAGGTGTTCTTTTCACCATACTGCTTTTTGGTTTGATTCCGTTTTTAAACTTCCAGGGAGTCAGCCAACTCATCATACTTGCCACACCAAAATGACTTCTGATAAAAAGACCCACAAGGTAAGCTAAAGAAGTTCACAAGCAATGGACCCATAGGGAGTTCAGAGACCTGCTTCTTGACAGCTCTGCCCCGCCCCCGCCTCTCCCGGTGGTCTTCACGCGCTCCCGCACCTGCAATCACGTGGGTGCTGTGCCTAAGACCAAGAGGCTGCTGGGAGGGAGCTGCTACCTGAAGTTCCAACCATCGTGACAGAAAGAATGAAGCGAGAGGAACAAAACAGCAGGTAGGAACAGAAGTGTCATTTCTCTTAGTATAAAAGAGTCGTTTTAATATAAATCTTTTGCAAAGCAACTAGGCGCATTCTTGTTGGTGCAGGATATGTTAGATCAAACACTTTGTCACACTCACTATTCCCAAAGGCCAAATCCAAAACGAGGCAGAACAAGGAGAGGAGAAGGCGGGGAAGCAGAGGGCGGAGATCCTGCGGGAAGCACACCAAGGCTCCGTGCCCACTGCCCGCCGACCCTCTGCTTAGCCTGGCCTCGCCCCCAACAGGACCTGAGCTGCCCTCTGAGCAGCCAGGAGACGGGGCCCTGGCGGGACCTCCACTAGAAGCAGAAGCCACTTCGGGAGCCGAGTTCAGATGGACGGGCAGGAAGACGGCCTTCCTGGCTGCTGCTTATCTTGAGATGTCTTTTCTTGTCCAGACGAAAACACAACAAAAACATTTTCTAAAATCCTCCTTAACATCTTTCACGGCCTGACCCGTTTCTGTCATTTCCTAAGAAACACACCAGCATCTGGGGAAGCTGTGCTGTGCGCTGAGGGGCATGGCGGGCCTGTGCTGCCCCGAACCACTGAACTGCCCGGGTCCGGGTCTCCGACGAACTCTGCTCCGGGACCACAACACCCTCCAGACCAGGCCCTGGCGGACAGCGACTTGGTTATTTAAAGGCGTCTGGTGCTGAGAATAATCCCACCCACGCCACCACCACTCCCCGCCGGTCTTGTGTGTATTTCAAGGTAGGATTCCAGTTCCTCCAAAAAAGTCTCTTGTCAAAATGCAATCGGATCAGTGATCTGTGGTCTTGGAGATAATTTCCTTAACTGAGGCCCAGACTTAGGAAGAATAGACTCGTCTGCCCAGGGATCCACCGGACTCTCCCATTCTAAGAGGCACGTGAGTCAAAAACAGAGGCAAAATATAAAAATACACACACACACACACACACACACACACACACACACACACACACAGTAGGCAGGTAAGTAATGAAACAGCCCAAAGTCTCTCTCCTTTGAGAAAAGGAGGCTCCACCAGAGACTGCCAGGCAGGCGGGGCACGCAGCCAACTCCTTCACCACAGACACTGTGCTATAAAGAAATGATTGACAAGCTCCACTAGTATACCTAGAATCACCAAACAACCGTGAACCACTAAAATGCAAATATGTTTTACACTTTCAGTTTGTGAACTCCATATGTTTTATTCTATTATTATTATTTTTTAAATCCTCACCCAAGGACATGTTTCCATTGATTTTTATAGAGAAAGGAAAGGAGAGAGAGATGAGAAACATCCACGTGAGAAATAAACATTGATCAGTTGCCTCCCGCAGGTACCGAGCGGGAACTGAACCTACCACTACCTGTGCGCGCATGGAACGACACTCCAACCAACCGAGCCACCCGGCCAGGGCCACTTTACACGTTTTAGAGCAACATTTCATCAAATGCTTAAAAGGACCTCAGTCTAGTTAAGATGTTCCTTGTTAACAATAAATTTATTTCCCAACAAAGATCTGACCTAGTTCTTAAGTGGAAGTAGATTACACTTGAACATACCTTACTGATAATTCTCAGGATTCCCTTCAGAGGTCAGGTTTCTGTAACTGCCACTAATTTCATTTTTCTCCTCTCTCAGTTGGTTTCAATCACGCCATAATGAAATGAAAGTACTCATAAAGCAGAAGACAGAAACACGACACAGCTTGCTCGTGCCTAAGGATTTTCTCAGTCAACCCCCAAATAAGTGAGGGCTGTGCAGGGCAAAGGCTCTGAGCCCCAGTTCAGAGGGCTCCCGCCCTGCAGTCAGGACCCTTCTCCCACGTTTGGGCAGCTCTGCGACACGCTCATGTTCTGGGGTGACTCCTGTTCCAGCTCCCCCGGCTCTTTTCTTCTGGAAAAAGTGGAGCCTAAACTCAAAACACACACACACACACACACACACACACACACACACACACACACACACACACACACTTCATTGTCGAGGTTCTCTGAATCGAATCACCGCGGCGGGAGGGAGTTGCTAAAACCAATGTGGAAATGCCAAGCTCCTTATTTTGCTGTTTATTGACTAATGGAACCAGCAGCTACTCTTCTGGCCTCACCACTGGAAAGAGATGATGTCTACTGGCCCTTTACCTACCGCCTCCCACCCGACACTGAGCTCTCCTAAAGGCAGCCTCTATGGGCCTCGCCGGCTTCAATGTCCTTGCTCGGACATTCCAGAGAACCCTGCTGACGTGCTTTCTACAGAAACAGCACCCTGAAGAGAGAAATAAAATACAGAGCCACCAGGTCTCTGAAGTCACACTGTCCAACCACCGTTTCAGGGGGGTAACCACGCATTCTACTTTTTTCTTAGGCAAAAAGCTATACACCCAACAGCACTCTGACAGAAGCTGCAAGACTAAGAATAGAGGCTTCGAGTGAGAAAAGGTCCACTGGACAGGAGGCTAGGTCCCTCACCATTTTAGGTCTACCCATCCCACCTGCAACCAACACAGAAGCACCGAACTTCAGCCCTAATATAAGCAGGCGGTGGCACTTCCCATTTGAGACCTGCTCAGGTTAACTTAGTGCATACTGAGGAAGCAACGTCCGCTGAACTGCAGGCTCACGGCAGCCCCCACAGCAGATACGAACAGAGAATGAGGAATGATCTCAGCACAGGCAGAAATCTCTGGGGACCCAAGAGTGTGGGAGAGGACAAAGCCAAGGTCTCTAACGATACCCTAACTGGAGTTGCTGCCAAATCTAAAAAGGCACAGCCCACAGCCATCCAGAAACCCTCCTTCGATGCCTTTAAACACCCTCGGACCATCTAAAATAGTAAGTAAAAGGCATTTCTTAGCCCGGCCAGCGTAGCTCAGTGGGTGAGCGTCAACCTATGAACCAGGAGGTGATTTTTTTCTTTATTATGTAGGAAAAAAAATCCCCCAGGGCTATGAAGATGGAAGATAGCACCAGTGATTCTGTCTCATCATTGATGTTTTCATCTCTCTCTCCCTTCCCGTCTGAAATCAATTTTTAAAAAAGGCATCCTTTATATTTGCTTGAAGGTTATCACAATGACAAAAATAAGTGACTGTATAATTAAAATTTTCTTATCTCTTTGTAAGAAAAACTGGGGAAAATACATTAAAAAGGGAGAACTTTGGGTAATGTTCGGAAGCACCTTGAGATTTGTTACACAGAACAAACTACATGTCCAGGTTTTATAAGGTAATCCCAACTTGCTGTTCTATCCTGTTGAAGGCTGTGTGTCGGGCAGCGCAAACCAGTTTGAGGTTGCAGAGATGGTCAACATTACAACACACCACTGGCTTCTCTCAAAAAGATTAAGTTAATGTACTGAGACTGTGTCTTCTTGTGGGAAGAATTAGAGTTTCATAGATTTTAAAATGCCTTTACCTTTTCCCCTACCACCTCCTCATCCCTCAAAATCACTAGCCAGAACAGGATATGTATTCTTTTTTAAAATTTATTATCAATTTAGGGAAAGAGTGAGAAACATCGATATCAGAAACATCAATCGGCTGCCTCCTGCATGCCCCACACTGGGGATGGAGCCTGCAACCCAGGCATGTGCCCTGATTGAGAATTGGACCAGTGACCTCTTGGTGCATGGAATGATGCTCAATCTACTGAGCCACACCAGCCAGGCAGGATATGTATTCTTTATTCAACAACAAATGTTTTCTCAGCTGACTAGGCATGGGGATATTTTTTTAAATATTTTATTGATTTTTTACAGAGAGGAAGAGAGAGGGACAGAGAGTTAGAAACATCGATCAGCTGCCTCTTGCACACCCCCCACCAGGGATGTGCCCACAACCAAGGTACATGCCCTTGACCGGAATCGAACCTGGGACCCTTGAGTCTGCAGGCTGATGCTCTATCCACTGAGCCAAACCGGTTTCGGCGGCATGGGGATATTTTAAAGCATGAGGACAATAAACAGGCACACTTTTAAACAAGGAAGCACATATCTCTATCTGAAATTCGTATCAGGAAACATACAGAATGGAAAGAGTTCTTTAATATTGTCAGAAGTGAAGAGAAACAAAACAAGGGCGACAGTTTATGCTGAGAAGTCCACCGTGCTGACAGCTCACCAGCAGTTTAGGGGTAAAGTGCTCCAGGAGCTGCATGTACAACAGACAAAGCTGGATGCGACCCAGAGAGAACATGATAAGCCACATGTAAGAAAAGTGAGCGTCCAGAAATAAGCAAGATCCAGATATATTCTTGCTAAGATATACCTGGCAGAAATGCGGATGCTTTTATTCTTTCTGTACTTTTAAAAAATATATTTTTATTGATTTCAGAGAGGAAGGGAGAGGGAGGGAGAAACATCAATGAGAGAGAATCATTGATCGGCTGCCTCATGCATGCCACCTACTGGGGATCGAGCCCACAACCCAGGCATGTGCCCTGATGTGGAATTGAACCATGATCTCCTGGTGCAGTGGTCAGCAAACTGCGGCTCACGAGCCACATGCGGCTCTTTGGCCCCTTGAGTGTGGCTCTTCCACAAAATACCACGTGCGGGCGCACACGTACAGTGCGATTGAAACTTCGTGGCCCATGCGCAGAAGTCGGTTTTCAGCTCTCAAAAGAAATTTCAATCGTTGTACTGTTGATATTTGGCTCTGTTGACTAATGAGTTTGCCGACCACTGTCCTGGTGCATAGGTCAATGCTCAACCACTGAGCCACACCAGCCAGGCAGGAGGTATTCTTAAAGGGAGGGCCAAGTCCATTTTCATCCCTTCTGTCCCATTCATTGGTTGGCAAGTCAAAGTGATGGCTGACACCCAAGCAGCCATCTGGGACAGTAAGGCAGAAGTCACATGTTGAGGACTGGAAGGGCCTGGGCTCCTGATGTCCATGGCCGCACTGTAAGAAAGCCTGGCTGACTTAGACCATGCTCATTAGAGAGGAATGAACTCATTTAAGCCACAATTCTTTTTCGTGTTCTGTCACTCCCAGCTGATTCTAATGCTAACTGATCTAGAAGATTCCCTACAGTGCCATTTTAACTTTGTTACCTTCCTTTAGCTCTCCCGTGTCTTCAAATCCAAGACTAAATGCAAGCCCCTTGACAACTTACCTGCACTTTCCAAATTATTCCTTCACTACTTCCCAGGGTATGAGGACAAGAATGAGACAGGACATTTTGAACAAACAAAATGTGGCCATCTCTGTCCGAACAGAAATAGTATCCAGTATTACTACCCGCTACCAAAGATTATAGAAGTACTGGCTCCTGGCATATGTCATCAGTTTGGCTCAAAGAAACTTATACACATTTTTAAAAAAGTATAGAAGTGCCAGAATTTGGAAAGTCAAGGGATTGTTCAGGCTGTGAAGACTAGAGCCTTCTTTATTATGAAGGGAAAAAAATCCCTAAGAGCTTGGAAGATGGAAGATAGCATCAGAAACCACTTCATTCAACAGTGACTAATCCAGTTAACAAGTATTTACTTAGGGCAGTGGTCGGCAAACTGCGGCTCTGTTGACTAATGATTTTGCCGACATTGACCTAGACTCTCGATTCCAATAATTACAGGCTGTTGTTGTTCATTGTGATTAAGCTCCTATCCCAGTGGTAGGCAAATTCATTAGTCAACAGAGCCGCACCGCCGCTCGTGAGCTGTGGTTTGCCGACCACTGAAGTCTTAGGGCATCCTATGCTGAGGTCCAGCTCTACCCCATTTGGGTAGCGAAGGGAAAAAAAGAAAGAACCAGTCCCTGTCCTCAGGGGCCTTTCCAACTAGCAATGCCTGACTCTACCTGGTGACAGCTGCTTGAATGGGCCTGATCTTTGCTAGTCATTTGCCCAGACACTTAGTCCGGTCCAGCTATTTACTCGGGGCTCCAATACTACCTTGAAACGACAGAAGCCAAGTGATCCTGTACCTGATCTCGCTCCCGTGCCTAGTTCCTGGGGTGCTTTGTTTAAAGGTGTAGGGTAAGGGTCTTGTCTTTTCTTTGACCCGACTCCTGAGTGTTGTGACTCCAGAGCAATGCAGGTAGAGTGGGTTCCCTGTGCCCTGGAGGGGGCCAGCTCAGAGACATGCTTGTTTGTTCCTAGCAGGTGTCTAAGCTCAGCGGAACCTCTTTAAGGGCAGAGAACATAGTTTGGGGGCCTTGCTCAGGAAAACGCTTCTTGTGGCTCTTCTGGGTGCTCGGGATGAAGGGGCTCTCCAGTGTCAGGGTTATAGGCAGAAACAGTACTAGTAAATGTGCCACTTACGGGTGGACTCTGAGAACCTGCACGGACGGGAAAGAAGAAAATTAGCTGCTCAAGAGTCAGCTGCAAATCCTGGATGTGCTCAAAACCCAAACAACAAAGCCTGACCACGTCCAGGGCAGCGAGTGTCCTGAGGCACCTGGTGAAATACACCCACAGCCGAGGGAGCATTCCAACGGCGATGTGAACGCCCACAGCAACCAAAGCAGACCGGGAACGTGGCCGCCGGGTCTGTCATCTCCAACAGGGCCTGCCAGGCTAGCCACTTGGAGAAAGCACACACATCGAAAGCTTTAGCATTTTCACTTTTAGATACTGACCCAAGACAACCGAAAACATGTATCTACACAAAAACGTGTACATGGATGTTCACAGCAGCATTATTCACCATAGCCCAAAGTGGAAACAATCCAAATGCCCATCAACTAATTAATGAGTCGAGAAAATGAGCTACATCCACACAATGGAATGTTCAACTATGAAAAGGAATGAAGTGCGGATTCACAGCATAACGTGGATGAACTTTTAGAAAACACTATGCTAAGTAAAAGAAACCAGCCGCAAAAATGTGTATGACCCCATTTATATGAAACATCTCAGACAAATCTATAGACAGAAAGCAGATTAGGGGACATTTGGAGCATGAACGGGAGTAGAGGGACATGGGTGTGACTGCTAAAGGTACAGGATTTGTTTTAGGGGTGATGGGAAAGTTCAGGAATTAGTGGTGATGGTTGTACAATCTTGTGAACATATTAAAACCCACTAAATGACACACTTTGAAAGGGTGAATTTTATAACATAAGAATTACACATCAATTAAAACTAAGAAGAGAAAACCACCACCCAAAAGCTTTCAGGACTCGACGACCATTGCCAGAACAGAGAAAGGCAGTCCTGTCTCTTCCCTCTGCCGCGCCGTGGCCCACCTAACCTGCCCGCCCTCCAGCCTCCAGCCATTTCCCCGGGAACCAGGCACACCCCTGCCACACACATCCTTACTACACCCTGATTCTTGACCAAAGCTCTGGTCCCTGATGACAATACACACTGAAAATGAGAGGACTCTAATTAGACAGGAACATCCACTTCCCCAACAAAAAGGTGGTAAAAAAGCAATTTGACCACCTTGAATGAATAAATTTTTAGAAATATGAATGAAATTAGTCATATGTCTACCTACTTACACTTAATTTATTAATTTAATTAATCTTGTACATTTAAATTTACAATAACGTGGTCTTAATTATGACTGTCCCAATACACGGACAGATACATAAACATACGTAGTCCCTCTTATCTCTGGGGATACATTCCAACACCCTCAGTGGATGCCTGAAACTATGTAGAGTACTGAACCCACATGTATACACACACACATGTAACAGCTGATAATTCAATTGATGTTTCTTTCTTTTCAAGTTTAACCCACTGGAATTAATAATTATTCAAAGTGTGTATACATTTTTTGCGGACACCATGTATATTATGGTTTTTCCTACATACACATTCTTTTTTAAAAAAATATATTTTATTGATTTTTTACAGAGAGGAAGGGAGAGGGATAGAGAGTTAGAAACATCGATGAGAGAGAAACATTGATCAGCTGCCTCTTGCACACCCCCTACTGGGGATGTGCCCGCAACCAAGGTACATGCCCTTGACCGGAATCGAACCTGGGACCCTTCAGTCCGCAGGCCTACGCTCTATCTACTGAGCCAAACCGGTTTCGGCTACATACACATTCTTATGATAAAGTTTCATTTATAAATTAGGCACAGTAAGAGATTAATAATAAAAAAAATAGAATAATCACATATAATTAAAGCCTAATATGCAAATGGACTGAACAGCAGAATGACTGGTCGCTATGATGCACACTGACCACCAGGGGGCAGACACTCAACACAGGAGCTGCCCGCAGCCTGCAGGCCCCAGGCCAGCCAAGGCAGGTGCCAGTGGGGGGCCCCTGATCGCCCTGCTGGTCGCCCTGCAGAGGGAGGTGACCAGCGTGGCGGTGAGGGGTGGGGCTGGCGAGCAGGCAGTACCAGGCCAACCAAGGCGGGTGCCAGCAGGGGCCCCCGACAGCCCTGCCAGTCGCCCCACAGAGGGACATCACTGGTGGCAGGGCGTGGGGCCAGCGAGCTAGCAGCGCCAGGCTGGCCAAGGTGGGTGCCAGCAGCGCCCCGATCACCCTGCCGGTTGCCCCACAGATCAGCTCTGATTGCCAGCCAGGCCTAGGGACCCTACCACTGCACGAATTTCGTGCACTGGGCCTCTAGTATACTAGAATAAAAGTTATGTGAATGTGGCATTATTATCTATAATAATAAAAGCATAATATGCAAATCGACTGAACAACTGAACAGTAGAACCACCCTCTGGATGACCACGCTATGACACGTACTGGCACCAGGCCAGCCAAGGCAGGTACAATGCGATTGGTCGGGGGAACTCCATGATCGATTGCCCAGCAGAGAAAGGCCCAGGCCACCTGGCCGGCGGCCACAGAGGGAGGCCAGGCCACCAGCCAGCGACGCTGTGGCGGGTGTGTGGGGTCAGCCAGTGATCGCCCTGCAGAGGGAGGCCCAGACCAGCCAAGTGATCATACCCCATGCCTGTCAGCTGTAGAGGGAGGTGACTGGTGGCAGGGGAGGGGGAGGCAGTGCCGCACAGACAGCAAGCAGTGGCAGCAACAGTGGTGGGGCCAGCTGCCGGCAGCTGGGGGAAGGAAAGCCCCAATAGACCCTGATCGCCGGCCAGGCCTAGGATCCTACCCGAGGGGTCCCAGATTGAGAGAGGGTGCAGGCCAGGCTGAGGGAACCGCGCCCCCCCCCCCCCCCGTGCATGAATTTCATGCACCGGGCCTCTAGTGTAAAGTAAGAGTCACTTGAACATGAGCACTTAGATACCACAACAGTCTGGTAACCAAGACAGCTACCAAATGACTAATGGGCACACCTACAGTGTGGGGACAAAGTGATGATTCACGAGCCAGGTGGGACAGAGCAGGAGGCATGAGATTCCACCACACTACACAGAATGGCACCATTTAAACTTTATGAATTGTTTATTTCTGTTATTTTTCATTTAATATTTCTGGACCACAGGTTACTGAAATGAGTGAAAGCGAAACCACACATAAGGGAAACTACTATAGTATGGGGATCGGTAGCTATTGAATGACTGCATGTAGGTAATAATCAATGAAAGTTTAAACAACTAGGCGAAAGACTGAAGACACACAAAATTCAACAAGTCCAGTCATGGGTATATATTAACAGAAGGAGTATACCTATTCATTAAGTGCAATAACAACTTTGAAATAGCCCCAAATGGGAAAAACAAAACGAAACAAGACATTTCCTTTAGAGTAGAACTAATGAATACATCGTGATACCTGTATTTGTATACTGAAAGACCTGTATAACAATGAAATGAACACATCCTAGTTATACCCTAGATCAGTGGTCAGCAAACTGCGGCTCGCGAGGCATATGCGGCTCGCGAGCTACGGTTTGAAGCTCTGTTGACTAATGAGTTTGCCGACCACTGGGATAGGGGCTTAATCACAAGGAATAACAACAGCCTGTAATTACTGGAATCGAGAGTCTGTGTCAGTGGTCGGCAAACTCATTAGTCAACAGAGCGGCAATGAATTTCAAAAATAATACTAAGCATAAAAGTCAAGTAGAAGAATGCATCCTGTGTGATCCCATATACATAAGACTCAAAAGCAATTCAAAAAACTAAGTTTAGCCCTACTTGGTTTGGTTTAGTGGTTAGAGCTTCAGCCCTCAGACTGAACGGTCTTGGGTTTGGTTCCTAGTCAAGGGCATATACTGTATTTTCCGGCGTATAAGACGACTTTTTAACCCAGGAAAATCTTCTATACGCCCAGTCATCTTATACACCGGAAAATACGGTACCTTGTACCTCGGCTCCATGCCCAGCCCCTGTAAGGGCATGTGCAGGAGGCAACCAATTGATATGTCTCTCTCACATCCATGTTTCTCTCTCTCTGTCTCTCACTTCCACTCACTTTAGAAAAATCAATGGAAAAAAAATATCCTCTGGAAAGGATTAACAGAACAAGAAAACCCAAAAGACTACAGGTTTAGAACTAGGAGAGTGACTGCTTCTGGGGATGGTGGAAAAGGTATAGACCAATAGAAGAAGGACGGGCTTCTGCATAGGGAGCAGAGTTGTTTATTTAACCTGATGGTGGTGGAGCCCTCGTGAATGGGATTAGTGCCCTAACAGACAAGAGAGGTGACCTTGCTACATGCCCAATGGTTGGGGAGGGGAGGGGAGGAGAGGGTGCCAACATTGCCTCCCTTCTCCCTCCCTCCACTGTTAAGAACCACTGTCTTACAAAACACATTACCAGTGGCGTGTGCTCCCCTTTCCTCTGGCTGCTCCTGTTTCTTGGTCTAGTGCTGACTAGCACATAGTCTCTCTCTGTGTATCAGGCATCCAAATGACAGCTCTCTCATGGGGGAACACAACTGTTGGTTTTTTGAAAAGCCAGACTAAAACCTCACAATGCCCAGGAGAGGGAGGGTGGATTCTGACCCTACTTCCCATCCCCAACCTCAGCCCTTGCCTGGCAGGGGACTCTCTTGGAAGCATTGACAAGATAGCTTAAGCCCCGTCACCTTCCAAAGCACCCTCTCAATCCACCAGAAGAGCACCTCACCATGTGAGATAAAAAATAATTAATAATCCAAATGAGATTATCCATGATTATCAGTCATATGATCAATACTTTTTTTTTTAATTAACCCTCACCTGATGGTATTTTTCCATTGATCTTTAGAGATAGTGAAAGGAGGGGGAGAGACAGAATAAGAGAAACATCGATTGGTTGCCTTCTGCACACACCTCGACCAAGGCTGGGGATTGTTTGCAACTGAGGCATGTGCCCTTGACCGGAATCGAACCCAGGACTCTTCAGTCTGCAGGCCGACACTCTATCCACTGAGCCTAACCAGCTAGGGCCCATCAATACTCTTAATAAGAAATATGTACAGGCGGTCCTCGGGTTACATCGGACACAACGTACGTCGTTTCATGATTATGTCGCCATCTCCCGTTTATTTATTAAAAAAAAAAAAGGTTCCATCATTTTGACGTATGTACATATGTGCTTTATGTTTATTATTTATTTACCACAAGTAAATTCGCGAGCCACGGTTTGCCGCTCTGTTGACTAATGAGTTTGCCGACCACTGATCTAGCTCATATAAAATGAGCAAGAGGCTACAATGACAATGTTATTGGTAGGGACAGTTCCTCATCACCACCGGAAGGGCAGTTGGTGAGGGTAGATTTCTTAAGATATGCAAGAAAACTAATCTTCTGAGATTAGCACAGGAGGATGAGGTGTTGTAGAAAACTTTATTTCTGTGGAATTACACCCCTGGACTTTCACGGTCCCATTTCCCCTGTCCCACCAAGGAGGACGTGTAGATAGAGCTAGAGCAGTGGTCGGCAAACTCATTAGTCAGCTGAGCCAAATATCAACAGTACAATGATTGAAATTTCTTTGGAGAGCCAAATTTTTAAAACTTAAACTTCTAACGCCACTTCTTCAAAATAGACTCACCCAGGCCGTGGTATTTTGTGGAAGAGCCACACTCAAGGGGCCAAAGAGCAGCATGTGGCTCGCGAGCCGACGTTTGCCGACCACAGAGCTAGAATCAAAGCCAGTGTCCAGAGTTTCCTTTCCAGGTGGAGTGGAGTCCAGTCCAGTCTAGCATCAGGCTAGCTTAGCTTGTGTCCCCCACTGCATTCCATCAGTCCATTGTATGTGGGGTCAGCATGACCACATGGCTGTGTGTCTATGGAGGGGACACAGGCAGTAGCAAAGCCAAAGAGCCAGAGAGCCGAGAGAGGGAGCTCCTGTGCTTTGGGGATTATGTATTCCCAAATTGTGGCAGGTGTGCATGGCCTTGCCCACGCTGGCCAATGCCCAGGCTGGACTATAAGCAAGTACCTTCCCTATGTCCTCCGACTTCACTGTGCATGCACCCACCTTCCCCTTGTTGGGCCCCTTCCCCAGGGACTGCAGAGATGAATGGGCTGGTGGCTCCCTGGGAGTGTGAACCTGCAGCTTCGGGGTGAAGCTGCCCAAATGACATGTCTGTGAAGTCTGGCCTTCTCTTTGCCCCTTTTCTATTATTAATAACTAGCTAATTACAACAGTATCAGCAACACCTGAACACGGCTCTGTGGAGAATAAGACACTTTATTATATTATAACCTGCAAGTTCAACGCAGATGGAGGAGATGCCTAGCAACATTCAATGCCACCTGTAGCCTAAGAAAATTTGGTGATAAAACAACTATCAGAGCCCTAACCGGTTTGGCTCAGTGGACAGAGCATCAGCCTGCAGACTGAAGGGTCCCGGGTTCGATTCTGGTCAAGGGCATGTACCTTGGTTGCAGGCACATCCCCAGTGGGGTGTGCAGGAGGCAGCTGATGGATGTTTCTCTCTCAACAATGTTTCTAACTCTATCCCTCTCCCTTTCTCTCTGAAAAACACACACAATAGAATATATATATATTTTTAAAAAGATCAGAAACAACAAGGCTCTCCGGCGCAGAAGTGCTGGAATGGCATGGTCCTCTGCCCTCACATGCCGGGGTGCCTGGGCATGCATCCCTCAGATGCTGCAGGAGAGGCTGCCCAGCCTGCTTCCCTTTCAGTCTAGACACCCCAGTGTCATGGAGAGGCAGTGGGCAGCAGCACCATGGAATCAGCTGCCACCCACGCAGTGCTGCTGCTTTTCAGGCATCTGATTCCCACGAGGTGGCTAAGCTGCCAGGGAAAGGGGGACAACCAAGCAGAGGCCACTGTCCTAGAATCACTTTTACCGCTGAGCACCACATGCTGGCACTGTACCAAGCCCTTCACACACATTAGAGGCTAATCTCACAGCTGCTCTGAGGCAGGCACGATGATTACCCCTCTATTTTATAGACGAGGAAACAGATTCAGAAGTTGCAAAAGAGCTAGGAAGTGATGAAGCTGGAGACCTTATTGTCTGGAGGTATACAAAGTCATAAACCAAAGTTATAATCAACATCACAAACTGAACTGCGCCTTCCTAGAACCTCTGAGCTAGTTACGTAGAATTACACCTATTCTGCCTGTGTCCTCAATAACTGTACATAATCAAGTTCCAAAAAACCACAGACTGAAAATTAGTCCTTTGCACTTAAACTCACAGAAATGAACCACGACTTGTCTGGCAAAAAAATTAAAAACCTCATCACAGGAGACACATTGGAAGTTCCTCTTAACACACTGGAAGTTCCAAATGATGTGCTTATTTTTCAAATTCAAGAAAATTTAACTGAATCCATTTTGGAGCACCTCTTACAATTACAGGAGAAAATCTGAGACATGGCAAAGCCAGGGGCTGGTTATCAGAGCTTAGCGTTTTAAAGCCACAGGCTAGATTTCCAGTGTGCCCTGACCATACTCACCAAACAGTCAACAGGAACTCTGTCAAGGGGATATACTCCTAATCGAGTTGCCTCTGAGAACCTAGAAGTACTTGTACTGCTAACAAGAGTCTTCCACGCCCCCAAGCATAAGCTTTCCACAAGTGATCTCATTTTCACACAAGGACAGGTCCCACCTAAGATGTGGCTTCCTTCCCATACCTTCAGAAATACCCTGGCCATCCTCGTCTTCGCAAAACCCAAACTCTCTTAACTTGTTGACACAATAACACTTTCATGAATGTTCCTGTACTCCACAGCCTTCGCTCCCACGGCAGACAAGGCCAGCATCTCCCAGAACTTTCATGTCAGGTGATGACAGCATCCTTTTCCTGGCACTTCATGAAGTCAGCTGATTGTGCCATATAGCCAAGTTATCTCTGGCTACAAAAGGCCACGGATGCTAAGAAAACTGAGTAAAGATCCCAGGGAAATTAACTCTTCTTCCAAAGCTATCTTTTATAGGAGAATTTTAGTGAATATTTGACTGAATATGAACAGGCAGCAAACATCACACCTGCAAATTTGAGAAAATAAAACGCTAATCCCTACAGAACAAAGGCAACAGTTTGAGAGAGCAAGGACTCAGAACTGGGCAGCCACTGAAAGGGGTCGATTCTCTGACACAATGCTTCTAGCTCCCCTGCAAGTCCCCGCCCGCAATGGCACACCCAGCAAAGGGAGATCATACTCGCCCTCAATCTCCAGGGCCCGGACAACAAAGAAAGCCGAGGAAATAGGACACTGCTGAAGCAATCCCCCGGAGGGGCTGGGAAAAAAGGCGCTGGCTTCCACCTCTTCCTAGACAGAGAAGGTGAAGGTCTGAGGCCACAGACCTCTGTTAGAGATGACCCCCGCCCCGCCCCGCCAGACAGCGTGGCTGAGTGATGCCCCATGAGCCCCGGGCCCTGTACTGCTGCAGAGCCCACTGCAGTTGATGCTTCTGTGAAGGCACTGGGAAAGGGCTAGAGGGTCCTTGGTTACCATGTTGAACCACCTCATTAAGGCCTATATAAACCATAATATTTGACAAAGCAAGCTGGCAGACCTACAAATGTCAGTCAGTGATAAATAAAAATAATTTCACATCAAGAGTCAGGCTAACAAAGAGTTATAAAAAACTCAATCCAGCCCAGCTGGTGTGGCTTGGTGGTTGAGCTTTGACCTATGAACCAGGTCACCAGTTGGATTCCGAGTCAGGGCACATGCCAGAGATGCAGGCTTGATCCCCAGTAGGGGACCTGCAGAAGGCAGCCCATCGATGTTTCTCTCATCAATCTATCTCTATATCCTCTCCCTTCCTCTCTCTCTAAAAAATAAAAAAACATATTAAACAAAAAAAATCTCAATCTGAAGCGTTTCACTGAAACCTCCTCAGAAGCATACAAACTCTACTCAGTGGTGCCCAAGAGATGTCTCAGAATCTGTACCGATTTGGTCCCTAAGTACAACCTGAGGGGAGGAGAATGGATGAGCAGACAGACATTCATCTTCCATGAACCCTGGTTTATGCACCCGAAGGAGTAAGGACTTATTCCCTCACATTCTTATACCTCGCAGAAGATTTTCAATTACTGTGTTCTTGGGATCCACATCCATTTCCTTAAAGAATATCCAGATACGAACATTTACTTTCCTAGAATTATGATTGGAAATCACTTGACACGAAGAAGGGGGAGAAGAGGAGGAGATGTCTAATTCCAAATGCTTACTAGGTAGCAGGAGCTATGCAAAGTGTTCTGTATATATTTTCACCAAGAGTCACTCCTCAAAGGTAACGTCACTCTTCAAGAAGCGTCCCTGACCACCCCGTCTCAAGTCTTCCAGAAACCCTACCATGCATTCTCTCAGTGCCGTGCTCATTATCTTCATAGCACCCAGCACTACCATATTTTGTTTAAATGTGTCTACTTGCTTATGTACTAAAACAGAAGTTATACAATTTGTCATGTTTACTGCAGTATCTCTAACATCCAGAAAGATGAGCCTGGCACCCAGCAGGCATCATGAACAATCTCAGCTAATCCACACCGGAGCCCGTGAGGTACTGATGACACAGGGAACGGGGGCTGAGGAAGGTTAAAAAACTTGCCAGAGACAACCCAGCTAGGAAGTAATACCAGGAGGCAGAGCCTACGCTCACTCCTCTTTTCTATGCTATATACAAATTTCCCTGAAGATCCCGGTCTCAAAAATTTTCCATAAAAACGAACTGCACACATGCCAAGTTGCGGTAAAGGCTATTAAAGAATGCTGACTGGATGGTGAAGGGTATGTCGCTCAGCAAGAGGCTGCTGCTGTGGGGCAGTGCTAGCTGGAAGCCCTCAGTCCCATGACCAGGGGAAGGAGAAATATCTAGGAGATGGAGTCGAATGGATGTGGTGATGTCTCATTAAGGAATAACTCCAAAGAACATTGAAAATGGTATCAGACAAAAATCCGGAGTTTGAGAGCACATTTATGGGGCCCATGAGCACCACATAATCTCGGTCCCTTTCTTAGTCTGAGATGGTAAGGCCCTAGAAGACAGAGCTGTTCTTCCTTTCACTCCTGCAGAGCTGGATGGAACCCTATGCATCAAAGTATCTACCTGTCGCCCTGGCAGGTGTGGCTCAGTTGGCTGAACGTTGTCCTGTGCAGTGAGAGGTCCCTGGTTTGATTCCTGGTCAGGTCACATGCTGGGGTTGCTGTGCTGGATCTCCGTAGGGGACAGGCAGGAGG
The DNA here is from genome assembly GCF_951640355.1 of Cnephaeus nilssonii. Taxonomy (NCBI): domain Eukaryota; kingdom Metazoa; phylum Chordata; class Mammalia; order Chiroptera; family Vespertilionidae; genus Cnephaeus; species Cnephaeus nilssonii. The sequence continues at coordinate 1,991,910 of NC_137088.1, read as the reverse complement.
CAGCCGATTGATGTTTCTCTCTTTCCCCCCTCTCTAAAAATCAGTAAGAACATGTTTAAAAAAGAAAGAAGTTTACCTGTCAAAACATTGCTTCACACCTGGGAGAACCCTGGGCCGGCTCCTGCTTCGTTGTGCTGTCCCAGTCACTGGGCAAGGATCACTCAACAGGGACCTGGAGTCCCCGAGTGTGCACAGACTGGGTGGTATGGGTGAGAAGAGAGATACTGTGTGCATAAATGAACATTTCCCCAGGTGTGGCTCTAACGGAAGACCTAAGGATAAACACTGTTTTTAGAGAAGACGGCCCTACTTCTATTTGGCACTACTCTTTAGGGGGCTGGATACCTTAGATTTTGGTAGGGATGGAGGGAAGAAGCAGTGAAGGCACAACACTGCTTCATGTTTTGAGAGCAAAGGTTAAAGAGCTCTGATATAAAGCAACACCGCTCTGGGAGGAATGGGAGAACGGCGCAAAAGCGATGGCATCTGCCAGAGCTCCCCCACCTATGTTTCCACCACTCAGCGTATTGCTCAGGGCAGTGGCAAAGGATTGAAAGACTATTCACTGACCAGAACAAGATGATTATGAATTAAGTGAATGTTCTCGAATTAGGACAGATTGTCAGGATGAAATCAACCATAAGGATACAGATTAGGACCTCTGTTCTTCTCTCCCAATACTGGAAGGTAGCAGTTTCTGACACATGATTAGTGTCTGTTAAATGACTGATTCAATGATGGACATGGAACCATCAGTCAACAAGAACTCTGTCGAGCGAGTATGGTCCTAATCCAGTCACTCTCTGAGGATCCAGCAATATTTCTATCACTAACCATGGAGATGGACAGGTCAAGTTCCCTTCTAATTAGTGCTTCTCCCAAAGGATGCAGAGCATGTCATGTCCTTAAGGGAGAAGATGGCCAGAGAGGGAAAAGGTTCAGTGTGTGAGCAGCTGGATGGGACACAGCTGATGATGAAAGGGCCGGAGGCTGCCCCAAGGAGCCGCTCTCGAGCACCCCGCTCTCCTCCAGCGGAGCCTGTTTCTGAGGCCCTGGGAGCACCGCCCTCAGCCCGTTCAGGACAGGCAGTGGGTACCTAAAACCAAACTGTATCGCTATGCTTCTTACTAAGACACCATAAAAAACAACAAACAAAAACTTTCCCCAAGGAAACACCAAGACAAGAAGGATTCTATCCATTTCCTAATGCTTCCCAAAACTACCAGGCAGGGTTTAAATAAAGACTCAGATAAGAGATCTAGGTGGCAAGCTGAATACATCTGGGTGTTTCAAACCTAAGGGAAGTACAGATTCAGACTCACCAGCTTTGACTATATGCAGCCAAAACCTTGAGTACAAAACTCCAATTTGCAGAGAGCAACGATTCGTGCAATACACACCAACAAGCCCTGACTCTCCTCCCCGATGGCCCTTGCAGGAGTAGCACATGCAGGCAGGACCCGAGTGCCACAGACGTTTCCATCAGCGGTCTTCCCCCTAGGTCTGGATAAGAGTGCTGACCCAGAATTCCTGTGCCAGGCAGTTCCTGGAGATCACAGACACTCAAGGATCATTCTTTGCATCAGGATCCCCATCTCAGTCACACTCCACAGGGAGGAAGCACTCCAGACCTGTCATCTTCCCCATCTACCGTCTTTGAAATATAGTCCAACTACAACTGGGCTTTGGATTTTAAAATACACTCTGCGCCCATTAATTCTTCCAGAGGACCCTCCCGGCCTCTGTTCAAGTTTCTCCTCATAATCGCTTTTTGGTTGGCATGTGGTATGCTGCAAATATGAACTTCTGGCACCTTTCCAAAGTTTAATCACTTGAAACCCTCCCTCCCCATACATAAAAATATATCCTTCCAGCATCATTTGACCGAAGTATAAAGCAACCTGGTTGGCCTCCATGCATCCGATGGCATCTTCCAAGAGTGAAAATTCCACGCAGACATAGCCATAGTCGTAACCTGGGGACAGCATTTAAATACAGACGGGAGTGGTGTTAGTGCCTTGCAAAAACAACAAACACACTTCAACCCCCTGTTTCTGAACCCCTTAAACCAAGCCCTCCCACTGGCCCTCCCTCCCCTATCCTAGGCAAAGCTGCTATTCCAAACAGAAAAAAGTACTGAAGGAAAGTCTGGATGTTTCTGGACAGTCATTCCAAAAATGACTTTTCCTATGAACCAAGAAGATCCTCTGTGCTCTTTAGCACTGAAGCTCCGGAGAGGGTCATCCCACAGGAAGTTTAAGTGGGGACCCAAAACATTTAACCACAGGCTGAATCTTCTGGGGAAAAAGTCAGTAAGAATAGGAAAGTATCTGAGGAAAAAAAAAAACATCCCAAGAGAGAAAATAGAAGCAATTATCCCAAAGCTATGCTAATAGTCACCACTTTTCAAGCAGAAACCACCTTCAAAGACAGAAGTGCTGACAGACTGAGGCAACTATTCTGTTTGGATACCACGGGAGGCTTCTGGTTGGCCGGGCAGACCATTTCAGGCCTCCTCTTTTTTTCTTGTTTCAACTCAAGTCATAAACCAGCTAAATCTTTACAAAAGGAAGAAGGTGTAAAAGCATAAATAAGTACAAAGAGCTGGGTCCAAAATTGTGCTTATGCACAAAGATCTGCGGTGGGTAGGCTGGGGGAGAGACAGCTGTGGTTAGCAATCAATACACATCGGAGAACTGTACGTACCATTAGTTATAACACACCCTTCACCTTGCTCCTGACCAAGTGCCCTCTGCGGCTCTCGTGACCCATGAGACTGCAAAGTCATGGGATTTACAGGCTGCTGACCTCTAACCCCACCACTCTGTAATCTCCCTGCGATGTCAGTATCTGACTATACAATGCACTTGTCAATGTAAATGCCCATGCCTCCTCCACTGCCTCACATGATGAGGAGAGAGCGGCTCGTCTTTAGGAGGGCGCTGTACAAATGCAACAGCAAGGAAAGATACGGTTTGTTCCGATGAGAAGTAAAAATCGGAAAGAAAAACAACACAAAACCCAGGGCAATTTTGAGTACAAAGTATAAATAATAGGAAACTGCTATCATTGGTTCAAGACATCAAGGGCCAGGGAGGTCAATCGGGGAAAAGGAGACATATATAATACTTTAAACAAAGCAAACAAACAAAAAAGACTTCAACAGCCAAAAATCAAATCAAATCATATTAATCAAAATAAAAAAACACACCTACGGTAAGAGAAAATATAACTTAAAAAGGAGACCAAAGTTGGTAAAATGGGTTGGATTCATGTGGAATGAATAGCCTGAAATGTTTTATGATAGTAATATAGTTGTAACTTAAGATTTGTTAAATACTCCAGGTTCATTAAGACAAGTTACGACGGTTTAGGTTGATTCTTGCTTTGAAATTTAGGAAATGACCAGGAAGAATAAGAGAAAGCTGCTAGAAATCTCAGATTTTCTACCCGATTTCAAAGTTTTGACCATTACCCCTGCAACCTCCACTTAAACTTACCACAAATCAGCCTCCTCTGATTAGTAACTATTGGAAGAAATGAAACTACTTTAGAGAAAAGGTGTGAGTATATTTGTATATATCCTATTAGCAACGGAAATTGATTTGTTACTTAATTTCTTTCAATGGAATGGATTCTCTTGATCAAACTCAGTGCACATCTCATACAGAAAACACTCTGCATTGTGTAAAGGGCTCTGAGTCTTCTTGGGAAACACTGTAGAATAGCAGGAGCAACTAAGGTACTATTTATCACCAAACTAGAGGCCCAGTGCATGGATTCGGGGTCTTGAGGGGTCTCAGATTGCAAGAAGGCACAGGCCAGGTGGAGGGACCCCACTGGTGCATGATCGGGGTCAGGGAGGGACCGGGGGAGGGCTCCAGAGCATATCTGGCCCATCTCGCCCAGTCCCGATCCACTGGACCCCAGCAGCAAGCTAACCTACTGGTTGGAGCATCTGCCCCCGGTGGTCAGTGCGCGTCATAGCGACTGGTCGAACGGTCGAACGAATGGTCAGACACTTAATATTAGGCATTTATTATATAGGATATCTACTGCAAAAACTCAAATGCATGTTTACAGTCAGAAAGGGATAAGGGGTAGCCACGGAATGAGCAGAGGTACCCTCAAGTATGTGATGGCTGCTACCAACACACCAAGAAAGAGTGCAGGAGTGTGGGAAGCAACTCACAGCTGCCGAAATGAAACAGGAACTAATACCAAACTCGCAAAGCCTTGAGCTTCCTTCCTATGCTTACAGAAGTAAGTATTGTGGCCCAAAGGAGCGTACAGAATCTGTAGACAGAGAGACAGAGAGAGGACACACTCATGGCAACATCCATACTTCGCGAGAGGACAAACAGACTTTGATAGTAAAGTCACTGGGAAGGAGAAGATATGGTCCACAGGAGACATTAGGAGCACCTAAGAGCATCTTTATACATCAACCCTGCAATATGGTATGCTGACAGTGTACTTTAGATTTAATATTAAGTTCACAAGCTCAACGCTCTGCTCGATTTCTCCTGCCCACAACTTTAGCTATCAAACAAGAACAGAAGTTTAAAGTTTAATTATAATGCCTAAAACTTAAAAAATAATAAGTTTTAAAAGTACACAATCTTGACCCAAGGCATTTTTGTTGTTGTTGAGGATATCACCAGAGGATATTTTTCCATTGATTTTTAGAGAGAGTGGACGGGAGGAAGAGGAACATCGCTGTGAGAGAGACACATTGATTGGTTGCCTCCCGCACACACCCCAACCAGGGCTGTGGATCGAGCCTGCAATTATGGTCCTTGACCAGAATCAAACCCAGGACCCTTCAATCCATGGGCCGATGCTCTATCCACTAAACCAAGCCGGCTAGGGCGATCCCAGGCATTCTGTGTGTCCAAGACTCATGGTTGTATCATAAGGATTTTCAGTTTTAACAAAAGCAATGATGATACTAAGTTACATTTACTTTACCTACATTAACTGCATCCTCACAGACTACCCTAGGAGGCAAATGTTACTAACCTCATTTTACCCATGGGAAGCAGGCAAAGAAAAGAAGAATGATTTGCTTAAATTCACCTAGACTTCAAACCCAGGCAGCCCAGATTCAAACTGATGCTATGAACCGCATACTGTATGGCCTCTCACCCTTTAACACTGATATAAGTAATTTAAGTAATTTGAATTCCAAACTCTCCACAGCCCATTTACAGAAAGGGTCCCACATGCTTGAGCACAGGTAAGACCATGTCTATAGTTAAGAAATACTGAATTTGCAGCACAACAAATTATTCTTACTGTAAAATGTCAATGGCAGAACCATTGGGAGTGGGCCTGAGTATGCAAATTAGAAAGCAATCATTCACAGGTTGACTTATACTGCCTATCAAAGTTCTCCTGAAAAGACAAAACCCAAAGTCTTATTATAAATGATGGCTATAAAAATTACAGCCCTAGCCCTAGTTGGTTTGGCTCAGTGGATAGAGCGTCGGCCTGCAGACTGAGGGATCCCAGGTTCGATTCCAGCCAAGGGCACATGCCCAGGTTGTGGGCTTGATCCCCAATGGGGGGCATGCAAGAGGCAGCCGATCAGTGATTCTCTCTCATCATTGATGTTTCTATTTCTCTATCCCTCTCCCTTCCTCTCTGAAATCAATAAAGAAATACAGCCCTAGCCAGTTTGGCTCAGTGGATAGAGCATCAGCCCATGGACTGAAGGGTCCCAGGTTCGATTCTGGTCAAGGGCACATACCTTGGTTGCAGGCTCAATCCGCGGCCCTGGTTGGGGCACGTGTGGAAGGCAACCAATCAATGTGTCTCTCTCACATCCATGTTCCTCCCCCTCCCGTCCACTCTCTCTAAAAATCAATGGAATAACATCCTCAGGTGAGGATTAAAAAACAAAACAACAAAAATTACAATATGGTAAAATACTTGATATAGGATACTTAATATATTTTAAAAGCTTTAAAAATGAGGACAACTATATAAAAGATGTATAGGAAAAAGGACTAGAATAGAAAGAAGTCATATCTAACTCGGAGGACAGAGACAGAAGTCAGCCCACGAGATGAAAGCTATGCATTGTCAAAATCATACTCAAACCCCCCAAGGTGAAGAACACACCATCTCTCAACACAGGTTAAGTCCAACACGCCCGGCTTTCCTCCCGCGCTGCAACAGACTGCCCTTTCGGATGACACCAGGTGAAGTGGCTGGCTTGCATAGTTAAGGACCATAGTGTATGAAAAATGTGTGACTTGAAATAACAGCAGCACAGCCAGCACAGTGAATGCTCACACTCGGGGAAGCTTGGAAACACAGACCATCGGAAGCGCCAGCCAAGTCACAGCCCGCCCCCATGCTAACTTCCCGAGGGAAAGTGAGTGCAGGGTGGAGGAGAGGGGTGAGCAGGCACAGGTGGACACAGAAATCTAAAAATGACATAGGCAACACAACTGTATACAAAAATAATTACAGTGGTTGGACTGTTACACCGAGATAATTAAGATTTTATAATCCACAGGAAGAGTTTTAGGAGACACAGAAGGTATTCATTCCACCCAGAGACCTAAACATTCCATGTGGAACCATCAAGATGATAACTCAAAAAATTAAAATTAAAGAAAAGACGGCAAACTCCGTGTTCCTGGTCCCACAGACAGATCTGTTCTTACCTAGCGGAACAAAAGGTCTTTCATTTCCTTTTCCTTCCTCCATCATCTGCTGGGAGGAAGTCGGTGGGCTGATGGGTCTTAGTGCTTATTTCCATGACTTAAAAAGCACATCTTACTCCATTTTCTAACCTGAAACTATCAATTTCTCATAGAAATGCGAATGCTCTTATACTTTTTTTTGGCAGCTGAGAATGAGAACAAGGCAAAGGGAGAACATCTATAAAGGTAAAATCGAGACTTTGACTCGTCTCTTCATTAACCATGTGGTTGCCGGTTCCCAAAAAGAGTATCTGTGAGAAAATCTAACCAGGTGCTTAAGGGGGGGAACAAAGCCCTGATAAATAACACCCAACTCCAGAATCAATTTAGTCTCTGCCCCCAAAAAAACTGACTTGGTGATGCTGACAGACATGGCCCCCTCATTCAAGTCTGTTAGTCCACACCAAGCAATTATACAGCAATGTTTACTTAGGCAAATGAGATGAGCAGCCCTATACTCAAAATTGATCTAGAATATAAATGCCAAATACAAAATGTAAAAAAGAATCGGGATATTAAAGGACACAGGCCGAGAGAAAAAGCAATTATTTTACTGGGGATCTTTGAGGGAAATGAATGCAGTTTTCTCCCTCTAAACAAGGAGTGTTACTTCTGTGGGAAGAAGCATCACGAGTATAAAAAGCACCGTGGGAAACCTTAACAGAGATTCAAGAGGGCTTGGTTGTATAGTCGACCCTGGTTTCCTAACTCCATTTCATTGGGTAATATAAGTTTTGAGAAGAAAAGTAAAATATTACCAAGTTAGAGATTTTAGCAAGAACCAAAACAGGATCGATCCAGGCATCTGAATTTCTATCAAGAATAGAAGAACTGCCGAAACCGGTTTGGCTCAGTGGATAGAGCGTCAGCCTGTGGACTCAAGGGTCCCAGGTTCGGTTCCGGTCAAGGGCATGTACCTTGGTTGCGGGCACATCCCCAGTAGGGGGTGTGCAAGAGGCAGCTGATCGATGTTTCTCTCTCAGCGATGTTTCTAACTCTCTATCCCTCTCTCTTCCTCTCTGTAAAAAATCAGTAAAATATTAAAAAAAAAAAAAATAGAAGAACTAAGGAGCCCTGTGCCATTTCCGACCGGTACTCTGCTGCTGAAACCTCAAGGGGATGTGCACCTGCTGCGCTCATCAGGAAAATTAGGAAAAATATCTGATCTAAACTACCCTCTGGGAAAGTTGGAATTGGCCCATATGAAATCCATCTCTCTGACATCTTACACGCCCTTTCAATTTTCTCCCCCTCACCCATACATGTGAGTTGTTGGTTTATAATAAAACACACAAAACAAGGAAGATGTGCATTACTATTACTCGGTAAATTTTTGAAATCTGCAATATGGTTCTATTTTATTTAGTTTTCCATCTGTACCAACTGGCTATTTTTAAAAAAAATTTTGTTGTTTGTATTTTCAAGGAGTTTTCAAAGTCCAAAATTAATCATAGGGTCACTTCATCCATGATGGTTTTCTGGGACAAACTAAAAGTTGCTCAGGATGTGAGCAGATCACACTGGCCCAGCCGCTCATCTATTCCAGAAGTGAACTAGCGCCCAGGGTAAGGGTCAGACAACAGGTATTTTGTGACACTTTGACCAGAACATGAGCCTAGGTCATTTATGCTCTATAACAGAGAACTGGTGCTCAACTAAAGGTACTAGGAACCAACCAGATCCAGTTTGGGGATCCCCTTCTGTGATATCAACAAAAAATATTTGGGCCCTGGCTGGTTTGGCTCAGTGGATAGAGCGTCGGCCTGCGGACTCAAAGGTCCCGGATTCGATTCCGATCAAGAGCACATGCTCGGGTTGCGGGCTCAGTCCCCAGTAGGGGGCGTGCAGGAGGCAGCCAAGCAATGATTCCTTCTCATCATTGACGTTTCTCTCTCGCTCTTCCTTTCCCTTCCTCTCTGAAATCAATAAAAATATATTTAAAAATATATATTTGGTCTTTGCTCCAGTTTCTTGCTGCAGAGTTCCTAAAACTCTTGGAGTCTCCTGAGCGATAAGGGTGTGTGACTGTCTTTTGTTCTATGAGGCGACTCTTGATGGACAGTTCCAGGACGGAGACTGGTCATCAGAGACCAAGGCCTGGTTAGAAGCTTGGAACTTTCAACCTCACCCCCCAACTCCAGGGAGGAAAAGGGCTACAGATCAAGTCAATAACGAATGGCCAATGACTTCATCAGTGATACTTACATAATGGAACATCCATAAATGATGGCGTTTGGAAAGCTTCCAGGTTGGTTTACAAATCCACATTCCAGGATACTTGCAGACCTATGAACCTACATACCTCTTCACTTGGTCCTTTATAATAAACTGTTTGTTTTCCTGAATCTTGTGAGCCATTCTAACAAATTCTCAAACCTGAAGGGGGGATGTGAGACCCTCCAGCAAAAGAGTGGGTATCTCGGTACTGATATGTGCTACGGGCACCTGAAATAAGGGCAGCCTTACAGGACTGAGCCCGTAAACCTATGGGGTCTGATGCTAACTCTGGGTAGTGTCAGAACTGAACTGAATTACAGGATGATCACTTGGTGCCAGAATTGGTTGGTGTCAGGAGCAAAAAAATCTCTCATCTGCCTATGACATGGGAGGCAAACACTGCTTTCCACTGATGTCATTCCTGAACATGTTCAAACCTCCGCCTCTCAACTTGCCTGAAGTTTGCCCCCTCCTCCCCCCACTTTCTGCCAAGTTCAACAGCAAGCACTGCCATGATCAGGAACTTAACTGATAGCACTTGTCCTCCAAGCAGCCATTTTAAAATACAAGACTAGCCCTAACCGGTTTGGCTCAGTGGACAGAGCGTCAGCCTGTGGACTAAAAGGTCCCAGGTTCGATTCTGGTCAAGGGCATCATGTACCTTGGTTGCGGGCACATCCCCAGTAGAAGGTGTGCAGGAGGCAGCTGATTGATGTTTCTCTCTCTCATTAATGTTTCTAACTCTCTACCCCTCTCCCTTCCTCTCTGTAAAACATCAATAAAATATATTTTTTAATAAATAAATAAATAAATAAATAAATAAATAAATAAATAAATAAAATACAGGACTATTTTCAATTAAGGTTTCCCAAAAAAGGTCCATTTCATCAGATATGCTTGTACATTTGCCAAGCATATTCATTGTATGATAAGCAAGTGAGCACTTTCTAGGGTTTGATATTAGTCCAAAAGCTAAAATGAAAATTTTTCATTTTCTAACAAATACAGAATTTTAAATTACTTATAATGACATGAACAACAAATAGAAAACTCTACTCCCTCAACATAACACTATTGCACAGTTTTCAAAACTAAACTTGAATGTGACAGTACCATTTTGGGGAAATTTTCTTCGGAGGTTCTACTCATCCAGTGTTTTATTTGTAGTTTGCACATACGCATCTCAATATTTAGACAAATATTATTTAACCACCAATTCATACATAGTACATTGCTGCCAGGAATTTTTATAGCATCGAGTGTGATATAAGACAGCATGACTAATGCCTTCTGTGATTTGGAGGCGAGCAAAGGTGGGAAAGCATTTCGTTTGTGGCACAAATCCAGTTGGTAGGTGACTAGGAGAAACCTAATGAAGCTTATACCATGCAATGATTTTTCTACCGTCACCATCATTCAGGAACATTTGATTCATTTTTTTAAAAACTGAGTTTTAGAGAGAAAGAAAGGGAGAGGGAGAGACCAGAGACACATCAATTAGTTGTCTCCCATATGCATCCTGACTGGGGATAGAACCCGCAACCTTGGAATGTGCCCTGAGCAGGGATCGAACCTGTAACCCTTCAGTGCACAGGATAACGCTCCAACCAACGGAGCCACACCAGCCAGGGCTGATTCTTTGGTTGTTGTTGTTTTTAAGTGACATTATCTAGTCACTTCACCTCAGCAGAGCTATGAAGTGCTATTCCCAGCCCCTCCCCAGCCTCCGGACCGTGGCGTTTTCTAAGAGCGGACACGCACATTAAATGCAGCGTGCTTCCGTGCTTCGTGTCCCTTCATGTCCCTTCATGTCCGTGTGAACAGCCTCTGAGTCGCGTGTCCGCCCCTCAGCATGCTGCCTGTGAGACTCATCCCTGCTGTTAGGGGCATGAGGAGTTTCTTCATTTACTGCTGAGGAGGGGGCACTGCATGCACATGCAAGCGTTTGTCCAGGCACCAAAAGACATTCCACTCCTGGTACTGTCTTCCCCAGGAATATAATCGTGTAACTCAAGGTAATTACAATGAAGGGGGTTAGAATATATTTGAAAATGAGAAAAGAAAAACTCCCAATATACGCATATATAGGTTCACAATCCCTTACATGCAACTCCAGAATCCAAAAGTTCCTTAAATATCAAGTTTTTGGTATATTTTCAGTTAAGTCATCTGGAGACAAATCCAGACCTCAACTATACTGAGTCTCTTTATAGTCTTTTTTAAGTCCTCTTAGTGAGAGTAGTCATACATTTTGCTGTAGAAATATTATGTCTAATATACATCCCACTAGGGTATATAATTCATATATGATCTATATGTCACATTACCTTTCCATATTCAGAAAAATGTATGCACTCATCTGAACCCGCAGTTTTTGGATCAAAGTTGTGGCCCTGTGCTTACACAGCTCTGAATGAGACAAAAACTCCAAGGATGCTCACTGGAGTCAGTGACGAGTCTGCTATAGACTGGCTCCCCATTACATCAGCTAAAGGGTGAACCCCACCCCACACACCCCTCTCATGAGCAACAGCAATCCTGCACGGTCTTTGCAGGTCAATAGACAGCCTGAGAAAAGTGACTGCCATTTATGCAATCACCTTTTCTGCTGAAATTCACACACAATCTCTTTAGAAGTAAATGTTAAAGTTCTCGAACACCTGAGTGTTCCAAGGCACATTCCTTCCGTGCACACTGGGAAGCCCTCAGTGCCGGGCAGGGTGGAAGCACTCAGGATCAGGACGGACCAGGACACACAGGCTCCTGCCGTTCCGGAGCCAACGCTCCAGTGGGAGAAATAAGACACACAACACCACTGAGAAAAGTATCAGTGCTGGGTCTGTGCCAATAAACTAGGATAAAAGGAGAAATGACGAGGGGTTCAGGTAGGGATGGCGAGGAAGGCCTCTGCGAAGTGAAACTGGAGCCAAGGGCTAAACCCCAGAAGACAAGGGAGGGTCAGAGGAAAGGCAGTGCAGGGCCCTGCGGAGAGAGAAGCCTGTGCTGGTCCCGGGCTGGAGGCAAGGCCGGCCCGGCTGGAGCAGAAGAAGGCGGAGAGCAGTACAGGATGAGCCGGACAGCCGAGGGCCAGCCCCGCAGGACAGAGTTGGGAATGTCCTCCAAGGGAGGTGCAAGGCCAGCAGAGGATTTTAGGCCTGGGTGTAACATGCTCTAACTGGTGCTTTCAAATGTTCCCTCTACTTGCCACAGAGATGTAATACGGACAACATGGGACTGGTAATCTAATCCTTTCATTAAAAAAAGAAAAAGAAACATATCTACCTACTACGTTATCACTCCATATAATAAAATGCCAAGAAAGGATCGCAGTTCCTGAAAGGTGTGTTTTTCTAAACCAGCGTCCTGAACGATTTCACGTGTGTGTCAATGCCTTTGGTCAGCCCGTATGGTTCTAATAGCTCCCACAGCCAGCACACTTAAGAACGTCCTTTGTGGACACTATACAGTAGTATGTCTTACTCTGCTAATAAATCTGACAATATAAAGAGAAAATCAGTAAGTACTAAAGAAATGAAGAGTTTAAATTGCTGTTATTTAAACACCAAGAGATCTCTACTTTCCTGCAACAGCATGGATGGAACTGGCGAGCATTATGCTAAGCGAAATCAGCCAGTCGGAGAAAGATAAGTATCACATGATCTCACTCATATGTGGGATATAATGATCAACATAAACTGATGAACAAAAATAGATCCAGAGACAAATGGGGGGGAGGGGCACATTAGAGATCAACTAAAGGACTTGCATGCATGCATATTAGCATAACCAATGGACAGACACTGGGGCGGTGGGGGCTTGCCCTCGGGGGTGGGAGGGGGAGTCAATGGGGGAAAAGGGAGACATATGTAAAACTTTAAACAATAAAAATATTTTTAAAAAAGATATCTCTACTTTCCTAAATATGCCAATACCTAATGAAAGCAGTTCATAAACCAAGATCAAAGCTGAGGTTATTGCCCCATTGCAGTTAAAAAGCACCTGCAGCCTATAAACTCTACTTTAATTCCCAAAGATAACAGTAAACCAAGAAAGTGTGTGTAAGACAAACAAAAATCATAGGTGAAGTGTGCAAGAACAGAAGAACTCTTAGTGATGTTTCCACAAATTCAGAGTTGCTTTAAAACAAAGAAATGATTAGCTTTCTAAGAAATAATGCTTCTGAGTTTGTTCTCAAATTACAGAAAAGATATTTCTGGACTTAAAGTAAATTTACTTTAGCACCAGACTATTTCAAGCAGAAAAAATTATTTTTGTGGATAGTTTCCCTCTGCAGAACCAATCTGAAGCAGCAGCTATCTTATTAAAGCAAAAAATTCTATTCCATGGTAAACTGTAAACTATATCCTCAAAAATATGGCATGCTCTTACTTGACGAGTTCCTTAACTTGGATTACTGAAATCTAAATTCTGTGAAAAGATTAATGCTCTACTTTCTTCAATGTAAAATTCTGCAAGTTAAATATTACCTTATTTTTAAGCCATTTCATATTATGTAGTCCTAAAAATATTGGTCAATACTTTAAAGTGTTTGGCACTTCCCTTTTGACAATTCCGTACTAGTAAGCATGTGCGAGGGGGGGGGGGAGGCAGGGCGGGTAGGAGAGGCGGGGGGGGGGAGGTCAATGGAGGAAAAAAAAAGGAGACATATGTACTACTATTTGTAATACTTCAAACAATAAAATAAAATAAAAAAGGATTTGAAGGAACTGACGAAACTGGTACTTTCAAATATTAGGAGGATATTCTGAAGAGTTTAATCTGTAGTTAAGACAACAGAACAGAGGTCAAAGAGAAAGTTCTTCTGGATCTATTTATGGATTTCAACAAACTAGTGACTGCAGGACTCTGTTCTCAAAGCGAGACTGAAAAGTCCAGAAACCACTAATTTGTACAATTTCTCTGGAAAGTTGTAATTTCATGCTGAAGCAATAAAACGTAAACTTTTACATATAGTAAGTTTATTAAATCCTACTAGGCTCCATCGTAAACATCCCCCCGCCATGAAGAACATAAACAGCCAGCTTAATGAGCTAATTCTATGAAATGTATTCAGGGAGAAATACTGCAACACTCCCTTTCTATCTCCCAGGCACTCAGGCATCCGCACCGTGTGGACAAAGCACCACCCAGAATCACAGCTAAGACTAAAGCTGGCTGCTATCTGACGGCACCAACAGGAGGCTTCCAGAAATCGTTAACTGTGGTTTCTCAAACATTTTTTGAGTGGCACACATTGCAGAGATCTGACAAAGACCCTTCCTGACCCAAGGCCACATGCACTACAAGAAACTCACCTGTGTCATACCCCTTCAGCTGCAAGTCCTTTACAGGCATGTCATCAGGAGTCCGAAAGGCGTTAAGAATCTGCAAGAATATGGTATTTACAATGATGATACAAATCATAATCAAATACTGAAGATTATATTTTCCATCCTGGTTTTTACTCGACATAATTTAAAACTATGATTACTTTATAAATGCACTTTGGCCTTCAAAAACCATTGAATGAGTCTAACATAATTACTCAAAAATCCCCCAATATACACTGAGTGGCCCGATTATGATGATCTCTGAACGCATAATAATCTGGCCACTCAGTGTGTATATATATATATTAGAGGCCCGGTGCATGAATTCGTGCATGGGTGGGGTCCGGCCAGCCTGGCCAGGGGGAGGGGACATGGGCAGTTGGCCAGCCTGCCTGCTGGTCGAACTCCTGGTCGAGGGGACAATTTGCATACTAGCCTTTTATTATATAGGCTATACACTGAGTGGCCAGATTATTATGTGTTCAGGGATAATAATCTGGCCACTCAGTGTATAAGAAGGCAGAAGAGCAGAATTGTCTTGAGCTCACACTGGAGCTCTGAAATTGGCCTGTCTGCGTCTGAGCCTCTCCTGCTCACCTGCTGTGTAGCCTTGCAGTGGCCGGTTTCTCGTCTGTTAAACAGAAGACATACACTGACTCATTCCAATCCAGGGCCATGGCCTTAACTCCTCAGCCTGGTCAGATCTTTTCCCCATCTTCGGGGCTGTTCTCTCACTGCATTCAGTCCTGGGCTCAAATGTTACTTCCTCAGGGATGGCCTTCTAACTACCCGATCCAAAACAGTCCTTACCCATGACGCTCTAAAGCTTTACTTTAGTTTTCTTCAGAGCACTTATCACTGCCTGAGGTTATTTACCTTTTGCTTACTTTTTTATTAACCTCAGAGGCAGTGGCTTTATAATAATATTCACTGCTACTTCACTCAGTGCCTAGCATACAGAATTGCTTAACATCTGAAGTGAGTGGATTAAGAGTACCTACTCACAGTACGCTGTAATATTTAAATGAACTAATGCTGTAAGCATCTGTAAGCATCCATAATGCCTGGCGCAGAATGAACACCAAGCACTGTTTGCTCTTACAATGGTTATCAGGCCTGAGGACTGTGATCATTTGCCTTAATATTTTGTACAACTCTCAGCTCACTGAGTATATGCACAGCTGGTGAAATCTGAATGAGCTCTGTGATGGTACCAAAGCCAGTTTCCTGGTTTAGTATTGTACTACTAATATAAGATGTGAACATTGCCAGGAGCTGGGTGAAGAATACCCAAGGCTTCCCTGTATATTTCTTTGCACCTTCCTGTGAATCTGTAATTTTTCAAAATAAAGTTTAAAAAACATTTTTTAACTGACCAAAAAAAAAAGCAAAAGGAACAATTAAAAAAAGACACTTACCTCTTCTTTTGTGGCATTTTCAGGCACCCCATTTAATCGAATAAGCTTGCTTGCTTTCTCCTCACTTGGGCCAGTCCTATAATCTTGATCCTTGAACCCAGAAATGAATATATGTTAGTACAAAATGAAACTGAACATAAAATACAGGTACTCAGAATCAAATATCAAATCACTGCATCATATGAAGCTGTGAAAAACGGTAATTTTTTCTGTTTTTTCTGTGAGCCAAAATTTGATCTCAAACCATTAGAATACACTGTCCTAAAACCAAGGCTCACTGAAGGAGCTGTGAAAGCGTAAAGCAGAATGTTAAGAGAAACAACACTGAACAGGACTTTTATAATCAGGAAAAACACACACAAATAAAACATTCTCAAGACTATAATTTTCTTTTCTTGAATGAGAAAACAGGAAAACAATTTAAGCCAGATCTATAAACAAATACCAGAACAAAGTCAAAAAGTGTCATCTGAACATACTACTCAGTTCAGAGAAATCTGCATTTTCCATATTCACAAAAGTCTCAGCTCCAACTGATTTCTCTTTATTTCAAAATTTTTATCAAGAATTTAACTTTTGAGAAAAAGTCTCCTAATACTAAGGGACCACACTTCCCAGTTATGTCTACTGTCCTGAAATAACTGTCAACAGTATCCTCTTTCACTCTTGAAAGTATCCTAATTTGAACAACAAATTACATGGTCACTCACCTCTAACATTCTCAAAAGCTATTATTGGGCTAGCATGTCTTAGGATTACTGTCTAAAATAACAGAAACCTGAGTAGACATGGGTAAAATCTATTTAAAAAGATAATATTGCCCTAACCGGTTTGGCTCAGTGGAAAGAGCGTCGACCTACGGACTGAAGGGCCCCAGGTTCGATTCCGGTCAAGGGCATGTACCTTGGTTGCAGGCACATCCCCAGTAGGGGGTGTGCAGGAGGCAGCTGATCCATGTTTCTCTCTCATCGATGTTTCTAACTCTCTATCCCTCTCCCTTCCTTTCTGTAAAAAAATTAATAAAATATATTTTAAAATAATAAAAATAAAAAGATAATATTTTCATTGTCCAACTGCAAACATAACTCTCCTCGCTTAGATTATATGTATGTTAGATTATGTATTATATATATAGAAATTCAACAATTTTTTTTTAATTTTTTTTTCTTAATATATTTTATTGATTTTTTACAGAGAGGAAGAGAGAGGGATAGAGAGTTAGAAACATCGATGAGAGAGAAACATCGATCAGCTGCCTCTTGCACACCCCCTACTGGGGATGTGCCCGCAACCAAGGTACATGCCCTTGACCGGAATCGAACCTGGGACCCTTGAGTCCGCAGGCCGACGCTCTATCCACTGAGCCAAACCGGTTTCGGCGAAATTCAACATTTTTTAAAATGTTTTTTTGATTTTGAGAGAGAGAGAGAGAGAGAGAGAGAGAGAGAGAGAGAGAGAGAGAAAGAGAAAGAGAGAGATAAACATTGACCAGCTGACTCCTACATATCCTCCACCAGGGATTGAGCCCGCAACCTGGGCATGTGCCCTGACCAGGAATTGAACTGGCAACCTCTTGGTTCATAGGTCGGCATTCAACCTAGCCACACCAGCTGGGTGAAATTCAACATTTAATCAATTACTTTAGCTGCAAGAAGATACTTGCAACATTAATATCACCTCCTCGTGACTACAGGAAGATTCCTAGGTACTTCCTAAAAAAATTTAAATAAGAAAATGATCCCAAAACAGCCACAAGGCCTGATTCTGCTAAAGTTGAGAGAATCAACTCACAAAAACAGATATTTTCAAAGTAAATTATCCCAAGGCATTTAAATCAGCACCATAAGGCAAAATGTTGAATAAATACACATCAAAAATATGATTTGAGCTGAGGGCCTGTGTGTGGAGATGTACATTCCATTCCTGAGTGCACATTTTGCTTTCCAATGGTTATACAAGGAGAGAGCAGGACTAATGGTCCTGAACTTCACACGTCATCCCTCAGGAAAGCCTATGAAAAAGCAAAAGAGCCATTCCCTCCACTCACATACCTGAAGCTCCTGCGGGGCCTCTCGAGAAGGTTTGCCCTCTGGGAAAGACTTGCTCTGGCCGTAGCCAAACAGCTGGCTTCCCGGCAGCCTGTGGTCCACGTCCCGGTACTCCATGCTTCTGTAATCTGTGTCCTGCCGGCCAAGAAAGTCCAGACCACCTTCTTCTTTGAATAAACCAGAACCAGAACTCTGTCTTTCGCCGCCAGGAGGCTGTGCCTTGTCTTGGTCTTGCAGTGGACTTTGGCTGCTCTGAAAGTCTGACGAAGACTCCTGTTCAAAGGCTACGCCTTGTGTTTCTCCTTCTCTCGTTTCTGAATGCTCCACTTCTCCCTTCCGAGTGCCAAAAGCAGGCCTTTCTGTTGTGTGGTCATGTGTGGATTCTTCTCTCTTGTTCACATTCATACCAGAATGTTCTCTGTCTTGTGTAGAGGGTTGAATGTAATCCAAAATATTTGGATCCACAGAGGGCATCTCCCTACCCTTAAATTCCATACACGTTCCCACATCCCTGCCCCTAAAGTCCTGATCCGTCCTGGACCGGTGTCTACCTCTGAAATCTGAATGTGGTGTATCCCTCTCCCTAAAGTCTAGATCACTAGTACCTGAACCTCGGCCTCTAAAGTCCACCTGTGTTCCGTCTTTGTCCCTGAAGTCCAAATCAGATACATCTCTATTCCTAAAATCAGAACGAGACTGATCTCTGGTCCTGAAATCCAAATCTGATAAATCCCTTCCCCTAAAGTCTGCATGAGATCCATCCCGGCCTCGGAAGTCTAAGTCATAAGCGCCCCGGCCCCTGAAGTCAGATGGAGGAGCATCCCTACCTCTGAAGTCAACAGTGTGAGCATCCCTGTCTCTGTAGTTCATGTGAGAGGTTTCCCTACTTCTGTAATCCACAGAAGTCCCATTGCCGCCCCTGTAGTCCAGAGGTGGTCCTTCTCTATCCCGAAAATCCCCAGAATGGATGTCCCTACCTCTGAAGTCCAACTGGGATGAATCTCTGCTCTGGAAATCAGAAGATGAAAAATCTCCCCCCCTGAAATCATGTCCAGACCCCTCCCCTCCTGGATAGTCACCAAGGAGTCCGTCTCTAGCTCCATAGCTGAAAGGGCGCTCCTCTACGTTTGCAAAGGGAGGCCCCGAATGCCCCTGGAAATCAAAGGGAAGTGAATCTCTGCCAGGAAAGTTGCCAGAGTGTCTCTCTTGAGCATGACTCTTAAGGGGAGGAGGAGGATAATCCCTGTTCCACCCGGGAGCAAACCTTTCTTCTTGGCTCCCACTGTAGAAACAAAGACAGCGTTATTCATATTGTCCAGAGAGTTTCAAATCTACACACCAGCATATTCTTCTCTAAGCACAGCACATTCTTCTGTAAATATATTTTTTTGGCAGAGTTCTGTAACAAGGTCCTAGATCTGCAGAAACAGCAAGGGTTTGCTATTTTAGGACGAAGTGGTGGAGTAAACTTTTACGCTCCCATTTCAGAACACGAGGAAAGTCAACACAAGGTTTTCAACATGACTGCTGCAGAAAAAGCTTTCACCCAGTCCTGCAACAGGGAAAATCCGCAACACCAGATAAGCTAGCAATGGTGACACGCTACAGAAATTTCCATTTCCTATAGCCAGGGAACTTAGAATTCCAAGATCAACGTGATGATTCCTATACATCAGAAAAATCAATGCACTGTAAATTTCTTACAGTAAGTTTCAGGAGGTGTCTTCCTCATTGCTGCATAAGGAGGAACATTCCAAAATGTTTGATTACAGCTACAGCACGGACACCACCCAGTCAGAATGGAGGCAGGCCCCAAAGGAAGAAACCCTGGCTGTAAATAACCAGCAGGAGCACACCGGTGTATGCCAGCTGAGCGCCAGCCCTGGCTGCATCTAACTCCCAGGCCTGGAGTGGCTCCACCTAGAAGCACTCGCCCGGGGCCCCTGCTATTATAACTGCCCAAGGGTATCACAGAGGCAGGATGAACCATGCCACAAGCATGTATAAGTTGACTAAGCCAAGCAACAGCATCTAGGAGCTGAATGCTGAAAGGGACCTAGAGACAGCATTAGGCCTTCAAGCATTATTCACATGTCCCGAATAAAGCTGATATTCCAGATTCTAATGCTTTATGCTAATTTTTCATGGTAATAAGTATATCTTAAAATAGTATAGTATTAAAGTCATATTCTCAGTTTACAGAACTCAAGCGATAAATGAGAACTGGCCCAATCTTTTATGCTACCCCACTCTGCCTTTGCCTAACCTCCAGGTCACCTTACTTTTATTTTTCCCCAGGTCATTTTACATTGTTTTAGCTTTGATGAAAGTTTAGAGTTTAAGTAAACAATTAGGTACCCAGAATTTTCACTTTGAGGAGAACAGGAGGATGTGAAAAGGGAAAACATAAATGATCTGAAAGGTTAAAAATGATCTGAAGGGTTATCTGCTATTTAGCAGTAAAACAAAAATATTAAGAGATCAAGTCCAACTCAGTAGCCCACTCCTCCCAGAGTATACAGGTTCTATTATACGACCCTTCTGAACTCAGACTACACCATTATACTAGACAGATTCAAAGGACTGATGCTCGGTCACTCAGTTCAAGAGAAACAGTTACAATGCCAAACCCTCTTAAATAGGAATTTAACAGCAGCAACCTAAACGTTAGAGTTATGCTTATTTAATGAATTTTCAGAACATGATGACTTCCGTGAGCTCCCATTAACATTAGTTATATCTATGTGGTTCATCATAAGAGAAGCAAATTTAAATGTTCTTCATAAGTAATACAATTTAACAATAAAATTAAGACAGTACCACTAACTCGAATGTCTCCCATGTTTAAAACCACTCAAATCCCAATGGTTAGCTTGCAGGAAGATTTAAGGGTGAGTGCTAAAATATCTAAAACTACATGTTTTCTGACCAGAACACATCCAACACTGTCTTTAAATACTGCCCTAAGGATTATCTTACCCTCTTAAGTTGAGACGATCAAATAGTTCTAGAGTAACCTACTGCATTAGGGTTGTTAGAACTGTATTATATGTAGACTATTCAAGAAACAGTTCTATTAATATAAAATAGCAGTGGCTATGAAAATAATTTTTAATCAAAGAAAAAAATTTAGGTTGTTAAAATGAAATATAAAATCATTTTCCTACAAGTACCTTTTAAAAAAATCCAAATAGTCAACCCAAAAGTTATGCTATATAAATTATGTCTCCCTTCTAGTCAAAGATCTTTTAAAAAGCATGTAATAACCCAGCCTGCATGGCTCAGTGGTTGAGCATCGGCCTATGAACCAGGAGGTCATGGTTCAATTCCTGGTCAGGGCATATGCTCTGGTTGTGGGCTCGATCCCCAGTGTGGGGCGTGCAGGAGGCAGCTGATCAATGATTCTGTTTCATCATTGATGTTTCTCTCTCTCCCTTCCTCTCTGAAATCAATTTAAAGATATATTTTTTTAAAAAGCATGTAATGACTTATAGTTAAACTAAAATTAAGGTGAGGAAATATAAATGATAAATTGGTCAAAGAAAAAAATGTTCTGAAAATTTTAGAAAGTTAGGCAATAGAGCTAAAGTTACCTAACATTTCTGATGGCTTACCTAAACCATCAAAATGGGTTAATTCTATAAGAAACAGCCTTACTTGTAAAATAATCACCCATAAATATAAATGAAGTGCTAAAACACAAAACACTTGACATGCTGGATATTCAATCTCAGAATCACTTCAGAAATGACTAAAAATTTTTAAATGTTTTTATTTTTTAAAATCCAGAGCTATTTCTACACACAAAAAAATATCCCCCTTTTTGGTAGCCCCCAAAAAATGTTATACTATATCATTAAAATATTAACAATTTCAATATTCATTATTTTAAGACTTACCGAAAAGGTCCTGTTCTATTAGCAGATCGAGAATCCCCCCACATCTCTTAAGTCAAGAGGGCCCAATAAGCAGATCCTTTTGCTACCAAACGTTGGTTAAAGCAGCACCTGTACAAAACAAGCCACAAAAAATGAGTACATTAGAATATGAAGTAAAGGCTAACCTAATCTCCTCCTGCTTAGCTTATGAGGGACCACATCAGCAGGAATATTTTTGGAAGTCATTTTTAAACATTCACTTATTAACTTATAACAAAAAATATATTTTTAAAATTAGAAATGCATACCCCAGGGCACTAAAACTTCTCCGTGTACTAAGAATGCTTCACATTTATAAATATTGACTAATTTTTCTAGTAGCCATTCTAGAAACAGCATCTTAATTAGCATGAACACCAGCCTACACCATACAGCCTACCCAACCACAACAGTCTCGTACCCTCACCACAGTGACACTTTGAAGATGGGCACATAACCCAAGAGAAGCTGAGAAGTCATCAGCAGACCTTTGCTGCAGCTACTAAAAAAGAGGCACACTTTCATGACCTTGGATTTGGCAATGGTTTCTTAATGACACCAAAGGCACAAAAGACAAAACAGATGGACACTTCATCAATTTTAAAAACTTTAGTGCATCAAAGTACACTATCAAGAGGTCAGTAAAATGACAGACGAAAGAGTTCCCCCAAAAAGCAGTTAACTGTCTGAATCAACTTCGTTGGAGCGTGAGAAAACAATCAAAGGTTTATAACCACGAAGCAGATGCTCATTCAAGAAAAAGCCATCTTCAAAATAACAGGAAAGTTTGTGTCTTTCCTCATCCCTGCCCCACCCCCTCTAACATGGCAGTGGTTTTAGTCTTGAAGTAGTGGCAGCCCAGTTCCCAGCTTCCTCCATCAAATCAAAAGGAAACCTGATTTGCAAATTATTGTGTACATCTGTTCTAATCTGTCTGGGGCATATCTGAAGGGCTGATGCAAGGTGCTTGTTTCTATTTTACCTAACTCAGAACTCTGTGGGGGTAGGGTGGGAAGGGGGGAAGCAGCAGGCATTGCTAATAAAAGCTGCAAACTATAGACTCACACTAGAGGCCTGGTGCATGAAATGCATGCACAGGTAGGGTCCCTAAGCTCGGCGGGAGATCAGGGCCAATCTATGGGGTGACCGGCAGGGTAATGGGGGGGGGGGGGCCCCGCTGGCACCTGCCTTGGCCGGCCTGGGGCCTGCCAGCTGGGGGCAGCTCCTGTGTTGAGCGTCTGCCCTCTGGTGGTCAGTGCATGTCATAGCAACCGGTCATTCCACTAGGGGTTCCGCCATTCAATCAATTTGCATATTACGCTTTTATTATATAGGATTTTTAGAGAAGCTGGTGTGAAAAGACGTTGGGAAATAAGAACACTTCAAGGCAACATGTATACGGAAAAATTTAGAAAGCCACATGCATACCCAGGCAAGACACATGATCAGACAAGACCTGAGAAGCTTTCACCTGGGCTCTCCCGAGGCCGGAGAAAGCCCAGCCAGGTGCTGAAGGAGGGCCCCATCATAGAACCACGCTGCAGAAGCAGAGGGGAGTTCATTTTCTGCTTTTCTCTTTTTTGTTTGTTGGTGTGGTTTGTTTGAACTCCTGGCATTCAAGGAAATCTTTCTTAAAATATTAGATGAACAAGTGCTTAAAAAAAAAAGCAGCCCAGTGGTGTGGCTCAGTGGTTGAGTGTTGACCCTTGAACCAAGAGGTCGCTGGTTCAATCCCTAGTCAGGGCACATGCCTAGGGTCCTATTCTATTAGTGTTGGCTGCAGTATGCAGCAGCTTTATTCTGCTTTAAACACTCTAATTTTTTCCAAAGTAAATGCTTTGGGCCCCAAAGGACACTCAGCTAAAAGCATAAACAAGGCACGGAAGGCAAAGGTTGGATTGAAAACCTAGCCAACTAAGAAAATTTTTATTTATTTGAGAGAAGTAGGGAGAGGGCAGGAGGGAAGGCAAGAGGGAGGAAGAGGGAGAGAGAAACATCGATTTGTTGTTCCATTCAGTGGTTGATTCTTGTATGTGCCCTGACCAGGATTGAACATGCAACCTTGGATACTGGGAGGATATTTTAACCAACTGACTTATTGGGTCAGGGCCCCAACTATGAATTTTTAAACAATAGCAACTTTAGCCCTGGCCAGGTAGCTCAGTAGGTTAGTGTTCTCCCAATATGCCAAGGTTGCAAGTTTGATCCCAGTCAGGACACATACAAGAATCAACCAATGAGCCCTAGCCAGTTTGGCTCACTGGATAGAGCATCGGCCTGAGGACTGAAGGGTACCTAATTTGATTCTAGTTAAGGACATATGCCCGGGTTGCAGGCTCGATCCCCAGTAGGGGGCATGCAGGAGGCAGCTGATCAGTGATTCTCCCTCATCATCGATGTTTATATCTCGCTCTCCCTCTCCTTTCCTCTCTGAAATCAATAAAATATATACATTAAAAAAGAATTAACCAGTGAATGTGTAAATGGGTGGAGTAACAGACGGATGTTCCCCCCCCTTCTAAATAAATACATAAAGCCTTAGCTGGTTTGGCTCAGTGGATAGAGCGTCAGCCTGTGGACTGAAGGGTCCTGGGTTTGATTCCGGTCAAGGGCACATGCTGGGTTGTGGGCTCGATCCCCAGTGGGGGTGTGCAGGAGGCAGACAATCAATGATTCTCTCTCATCATTGATGTTTCTATCTCTCTCTCCCTCTCCCTTCCTCTCTGAAATCAATAAAAACATATCTTAAATAAGTTAACTGGGGGAAAAAAGTTAATTAAAAATGGATCAGACATAATGTAGAAGCTAAATAATAAACTTCTAAAAGAAACCACAGGAGATCTTCCTGAGCGTGGTGTGAGCAGACACTCCTAGGAAGGATCCAGGAAGCACTTCCCATAAGACATTAAAATTAGAATCTGTTCTTCAAAAGACACTGTTTAAGAAAATAAATAGGCAAACTACGGAATGGGGAGTAAATATCTGTAACCCGTACCTGGAAATGCTCACTATTATTAGTCATAAAGAAAACCACAATAACAATACACACCCCCTAGAACTGCTAAAATTAACAAAAAGACTCACTAAACCAAATGCACATGGATTTCCAGGAACCAGAACTCTCACACATTGCTGGAAAGATGGCAAAATAGTACAAGTCCTTTAGAAATTGCTCTGACGAACGTCACTCTAAGGCAGGGGTCCTCAAACTTTTTAAACAGGGGCCAGTTCACTGTCCCTCAGACCGTTGGAGGGCCGGACTATAGTTTAAAAAAAACTATGAACAAATTCCTATGCACACTGCACATATCTTATTTTGAAGTAAAAAAACAAAACGGCAAAAACACCTGCATGTGGCCCGCGGGCCGTAGTTTGAGGACGCCTGCTCTAAGGCGCAGTAATGCCACTTCTAAGTATTTACCTGAGGTAAATGAAAACAAAATACTTGTACAAATATGTTCATGAAAGCTTTATTCATAATAGCTTTGAAAATGGAAAGAAGCCAAAGAGCCTTCAGTAGGATATAAACACTGTTGGGTGTCCTGAAGGGTTTTCCTCAATTAAGTAGTTTACTTCCGTTTGGTTTCTAATAGAGAGGTGCCTTTTGGTAAAGTGGAAGAGGGATCAGTAAGAAACGGGACAAGGGAAAGTAGAATCGATAAGATCCATTCTTTTTTTTTAAATTATGTATTTTTTTAAATTGTTGTAAAATACACATAGTGTAAAACTTGCTATTTGCCATTTTTAAGTATACATTTCAGTGGCATGAAGTACATTCACACTGTTGTGCAACCATCACCACCATCCATCCACAGAACTTTTTGCATCTTGCAAAACTAAAACTCCATATTCATTAAATAGGAACTCCCCATCCCCCTTTACCTCGCCCTTGGCAACCAACATTCTATTTTCTGCCCTATGATTTTTTAAAATGTTTTTATTAAGTTTAGAGAGAGAGGAAGGGAGAGGGAGAGAGAGAAACATCAATGAGAGAGAAACATGGATCTGGTGCCACCCACAAGCCCCCTACTGGAGATTAAGCCTGCCACCCAGCAGGTGCCCTAACCAGAAATCAAACCAGCAACCTCCAGGTGCACAAGACAAGGTTGAGCCACACCAGCCAGGCTGTCTCTATCATTTTGACTACCCTAATGTACCTCTCATGATACTAGTGGAATCATACAATATCATACAATATTTGTCCTTCTGTCACTGGCTTATTCACTTAGCATATTGTCTTCAAGGTTCATTGATATTGCAGCATCTATTAGAATTTCATTCCTTTTTATTTTTATTGCTTTCAGAGAGGAAGCGAGAGGGAGAGAGAGATAGAAACATCAATGATGACAGAGAATCATTGATCGGCTGCCTCTTGCACGCCCCACACTGGGGATCGAGCCTGCAACCCAGGCATGTGCCCCGACTGGGAATCAAACCATGACCTCCTGGTTCATAGGTCGACGCTCAACCACTGAGCCACGCTGGCCAGGCTCCTTTTTAAGACTGAATAATATTGTATAGTATGTATATACCACAGTTTATCTATTCATCCACTGATGGACACCTGGGCTACTTCCATCTGTTAGCTATTGTGACTAATAGCTGAGTCCCTCACATATATGGTCAAGTGATTTTCAACAAGGGTGCCAACAAATGGTCATAGGAAAACTGGATAGCCACATGCAAAAGAATGAAGTGGGACCCTTACCTAACATCATATACAAGAGTTAAAAGGGGAAGCTTCATGCATTGGATTTGGCAATGATCTCTTGAATGACACCAAAAATATAGGCAACAAAAGAAAAACAGACAAACTGGACTTCATCAAAGGGCCCTGGCCGGTGTTCGCAATGGTTAGAGCATTGGCCCGCACAGCAAAGGTCGAGGGTTCAATTCCCGGTCAGAGGGAGTGCAGGAGGCAACCAATTGATGTGTCTCTCTCACAGTGATGTTTCTCTCTCTTTCTCCCTCCTCCCTTTCTCCCTTCCACTCTCAATCAATGGAAAAAAACATCCTTAGATGAGGATTAATAACAAAAAACAAACAACAACAAACACAGAGAAAATGACAAGTATTGGCAAAGATGTAGAAAAACTGGAACCCTTGTGCATTGCTGATGGGAATGTAAAATGATGTTGCAATTGCTGTGGAAAAACAGTATGGCAGTTCCTCAAAACCTAAACACAGAATTATCTTATGACCCACTTCTAGGTATATACCCAAAGAAATTGAAAAGAGGGACAGGAAGAGGTATTTGGATGCCCATAGTCATAGCTGTGTTATTTACAATAGCCAAAAGGTGGGAACAACCCAAACGTCTACCAACAAATGACGAGATAAAACATGGTCCATACATACCAACAGAATATTATTCAGCCTTAAAAGAGAATGAAGAGCCCTAGCTGGTTTGGCTCAGTGGATAGAGTGTCAGCCTGTGGACTAAAGGGACCCAGGTTCGATTCTGGGCAAGGGCACATGCCCGGGGTTTCAGGCTCGAACCCCAGTAGGGGGTGTGCAGGAGGCATCCGATCAATGATTCTCTCTCATCATTGATGTTTCTCTCTCTCTCCATCTCCCTCCCTCTCTGAAATAATAAAAAAAAAAATTTAAAAAGAGGATGAAGCCGAAACCGGTTTGGCTCAGTGGATAGAGCGTCAGCCTGTGGACTGAAGAGTCCCAGGTTCGATTCTGGTCAAGGGCATCATGTACCTTGGTTGTGGGCACATCCCCTGTGGGGGGTGTGCAGGAGGCGGCTGATCGATGTTTCTCTCTCATCAATGTTTCTAGCTCTCTATCCCTCTCCCTTCCTCTCTGTAAAAAAATAAAATATAAAAAAAAAAAAAGAGGCCGAAACCGGTTTGGCTCAGTGGATAGAGCGTCGGTCTGCGGACTGAAAGGTCCCAGGTTCGATTCCGGTCAAGGGCATCATGTACCTTGGTTGCGGGCACATCCCCCGTGGGGGGTGTGCAGGAGGCAGCTGGTCGATGTATCTCTCTCATCGATGTTTCTAGCTCTCTATCCCTCTCCCTTTCTCTCTGTGAAAAATCAATAAAATATATTAAAAAAAAAAGAGGATGAAGATATCAATCATACCTCAATCAAAATTTTGTTTTTAGATTTTAAAAAAAGGAATGAAGTTTGGATACATGCTATGACATGAATGAACCCTGAAAACATTATGTTAAAGTGAATTAAGTCAGACACAAAAACACAAATATTGAATGATTCCACTTACATGGAGTACCTAGAACAGGCAGATTCACAGAAACAGAATATAGATTAGATGTTACCAGGTGCTGACAGTAGGGGAAATGGGAGTTATTTGCTTAATGGTTAGAGTTTCTGTTTGGGATGATGAAAAAGTTTTGGAAATAGTGGTGATGACCGCACTATACGTATTGTGTGTGTAATTAACACTCTGAATGTAACTAAATGGTTTAGCCCTAGCTGGTCTGGCTCAGTGGATAGAGCATCAGCCCTTGGACTGAAGGATCCTGGGTTTGATTCCGGTCAAGGACACATACAGGTTACGGCTTGTTCCCTGGCCTGGTCAGGGCACATGCAGGAGGCCACAAATCGATGTCTCTCAAATCGATGTGTCTCCCTGTCTCTCCCTCTCCTTTCCACTCTCTCTAAAAATCCATGGGGAAAAGTGCTCATTAACAAACAAACAAAAACAAATGGTTTAAATAGCCTGGCCAGTGTCACTCAGTGGTTGAGCATCGACCTATGAACCAGGAGGTCACAGTTCATTTCTAGTCAGGGCACATGCCCAGTTTGTGGGCTCCATCCCCAGTAGGGGGCATGCAGGTGGCAGCCAATTAATGATTCTCTCTCATCATTGACGTTTCTTCTCTCTCTCCCTCTCCCTTCTTCTCTGAAATCAATAAGAATCTATTTTTTTTAATGGTTTAAATGGTGCCCGCGCCATGTGGCTCAGTTGGTTGGAGTGTTATCCCGTGCACTAAAAAGGTTCTGGGTTCAATTCCCGGTCAGGGCACATACCTATGTTTCGGGTTCAATCCCCAGTGAGGGAGCATACAGGAAGCAAGTGATCAGTTTCTCACATTGATGTTTCCCTCTCTTTCTCTCCCCCGCTTCTTTCTCCAGAAAAAAAATAAATTAAAAAAAATCAATAAACTTATCCTCAGGTGAGGATTAAAATAATGGTTTAAATGGTAAATCTTGCTACTATATATCACAACTTTAAAAAAATATTTTAATTGACTTTTAGAGAGAGAGGAAGGGGGAGAGAGAAACATCGGCTGCTTCCTGCATGTCCCCCCACCGAGATGGTGCCCATGACCTCGGTATGTGCCTGACCAGGAATCAAACTGGCAATGTTTTGGTGCATGGGAGGACATCCAACCAACGGAGCCACACCAGCCAGGGCTATCACAACATCGCAAAAAAAAGTAGTCATATAAAAAACATGACTTACACATCTCAACAAAGCTGTGAAAAAAGGTAACAGTGGCGGCTCACATGTATCACATCACCTCACAACAATCTGTGAGGTGGCCACACTGCTTAACCTCACTTCACATAGTGAAGAAACGGAAATTAGGTAATTTGCCAAATGTCACCAAGTTAGCGGAGTCGTCAGGGAATCAAACCCTATCACATTCTAGAGCTCCTACAGTTATTTTTTTTTTGGGGGGGGACCTACACAGAAAAATTAATTCTAAGCACTTGGTGTATAGCTAGAAGAGCCCAGCCAAGAAATGACTTACCATGGTTAGAATTTCAAAACTTTCCCATAGTTTTCACCTTACTGTAACGCTGAACTAAACCATTACCTCCAGTACAAACAATAAGCTCTGGCAGAAGAATATACCCTTGCCCTCAAGTGGAGGCAATAAGACGGTCGAGTTCATTTAGTAACCTCCCCCCTTGGCAATTCTCCTCTGGAAGGCTACAAGAACCTAGATACAAAAGGCAACAAAAAATAAAACAAAATAAAAGACATGATTTAAGTATGAAGGAAAAAAAAAAAAAAGGCAACAAAAACCCAAGTCTGGCAACAGCATTCTGTAAAGAAGGATGCTGCGGATGTCCAGAACAGAGACCTGGTGCCCCCTCTACAGGTCAGGTACCTCGCCCGGCGCCAGCTGATGAGGTGAGGTTCAAGTTAACTTCTTCACCCACACGGTGGGTACCACACCAGCCCTGACTGCGGACACGGCCGGTCCTGCCGCGTCTCGCCCGCTCCGGATACCTCTCCCCACAGCCCTCGCCATTCGCCGATGCTGACATGATCTAACCATTCACACGGGTGGCATTACTCAACAGGGAGTGGAAAACAAACCTAGGGCACAATCCAGAGTTCAGAAAACGAACCGGGTGACCAGGCACAGGAGTCTACTGGACTCCTTCACTCAGATCCAGCAACTCTGACCTTCCCAAGCAACAACCTGGAATATGCAAAAAAAACAAAACAAAAAACAAACCACCATTACCCTCACAGTGGATGGACCCTACAATGCAAGGCCCTTCCTACTTAAAAATGCACTCCTCGAGCGGAACACGGCAGCGAAACACCCATTCTCCAGCTGGAAGAAAAACCCCGTTTGCAAAGCCAAACGGGATCTAAAATGTCCAGAGTGGCTACGAGGGAAAATCCCGCTCTCCCCACGTTCGTCCAACGGGCGCAGAACCCACCAGCCCACTCCCCCGCCTCCAGGTTCCACTGCCCAGGATGCCGGGACCGGAGCTCTCGCGCCCGCGGGGGTCCCGCCGCGCCCCCACCCGTGTCCGTCCGGGTCTGAGGGCGAGGCTCCGTGCTGGGCACAGAAGCGCTCCCTCTCGAGCGAAACCTCAGGACGGAATCAGATTCCTGCAAAAGCAGGAGAAGGGAAGGAACAGAGGGCCCGCCTGCGGCCCCGCACACGGGGAGCCCCGACCCGCAGCCACGCGCCAGTCCCCGCCCCGCAAGCCGGCCGCCCCGAGGCCGGACCGGTAATCCTACCGCCCGGCCGGGGCCCGCCCCTGGCCCGCGACCGTTCCGGGGCGTTCCTCCCGGGGGCGGCGCCTCCCTCCGCACACCAGCACTCGGCTCTCTTCTTCCCGAGCCAAGTCGCGGCCGCCCCGCGACCCCGAAGCCGCAGCTTCCAGGCCGCGCGGGCCCTCGACGTCCGGGGCGGCCTGGTAGGCCGGCGTCCTCCCCTCAGGCTCCAGCGCGCCCACCCTCCCGCCCCAGGTCCTTACCGAGGCAGCGCGGCCTCCGCGGCCCGCTCCTCCCGATCCTCAGCCGCCGCCGCCGACCCAGTGTCGCGGAGACCGGAACTTCCTCCGCGCCCGGCCGCTGCCTCCACAAAGGCGCCGCGCCGCCGCCTTGAGCGCTCGGCCTGCCGGGATATGGAGTAGAGCGGCGGGTCGCGCCGACTCCCCTCCCGCCGTGCCCCGCGCATGGGGGGCGGGGCAGGTGTGTCTGCGGGGGCGGGGCGTGAGGGCACGCTGCTTGTCGGCGTCCAATGGGAGGGCACGCTTTCCCGCCGCTGTGTGTCAGACCCGCGGGGGGTGGGGTTTGGTTTCGGGCGTGCGGCCACTTGCCCTCCAGCTCGCCAGGTGTGCTGCCGGCCGGCGGGGAGCTAGGATAGCACCCTGGCCCGTGTCGCCCGAGGCTGCCTTCTTGTGACGGGCAAGAAAGGGAGCCCGAGCCCGAGAACAGAGTTAGAGAAGCAGTAGTCACACGGTTCGTCCCTCTTTCCTGCTGATAGGCTCCCCGGTTAGGCATCCCCAGCCCAGAAATACCAGGCTGTGTTAGCTGTGTTTAAGGTTCAGGGGCCCGCCCTGCCTCTGAAGGACAATCAACCCAGCTTGCACAGGGCCTGGCTAGTTCTCAGCAATAAATCGGGCTAAGAGTGACCTGCGCGAGGTCACACAGAAGCTGGAAGCTATCTGCAAATCAGCAATCTAGTGGAAAACGGGGCCTCACAGTTCTAGCTAATGTTCTTCAAGTGGCCGGCTCCAGGCAGCCAGATGGATGGTCCGCACCTGAAATGCTTGCTGATTCCAGCCACCTGGTGTCCCTGTCAGAGTGGATCCTTAGAGAAAGAAGCCTGGTTTTATAGCCTAAATTCAATTTCATGGGATGGAAGAAGCCTGCTCCAAGAAAAACCTATAAGGCATTCTCAAATAAAGCAAGCCTTATCTGTAGAGAAAGGAGGTGGTTGGGTTAAGCAGTCTTGAAAGTTACCTTCCCACTTTTCAGGCATCTTGTCTGCAAGCCAGTTCTTCATTCAAGAATTGTAGGAAGTACCTACCGTCTGCCAAGCACTGTATCAGGTGCTGGAGATACAGGGAAAAAGCAAAGCTTATAAAAGTTCTGCCCTAGTCCTGGCCGGTTTGGCTCAGTGGATAGAGCGTCGGCCCACGGACTGAAGGGTCCCAGGTTCGATTCCAGTCAAGGGCACATGCCCGGGTTGCGGGCTCGATCCCCAGTGGGGAGTGTGCAGGAGGCAGCCGATCAATGATTCTCTCTCATCATTGATGTTTCTATCTCTCTCTTCCTCTCCCTTCCTCTCTGAAATCAATTTTAAAAAACACTTTTAAAAAACTTTAAAAAAATAAATAAAAGTTCTGCCCTAGCGGAGATGCAGATGGGGGCGGTTATTAAACAAGATATACAACCTCTGCTGAAATGAGTTTGGTTTCTGTAAGAAGGGAGATGGAAAGCTTTTGGAAGGCTCTAAATCTATAATAATAAAAGGGTAATATGCTAATTAGACCAGATGTCCTTCCGGAGGAAGCCAAGGCCGGAGGGAAGCTGATGCCGGCAGCCGGGGGAAGGAAGGCCTACTCTTGCACGAATTTTCATGCCTTGGACCGCTAGTAGAATGATATGCCAATAGGATCCCTCTGGCTGCTGTGTGGAGAATAGGCTGGAGGTAGGAAGGTCAGAAGCAGGGCGCCCGGTGAGGAGACCTGTGGTAACATAACCACAACAGGATGGTGCTTGTGTGGTCACAGTGGTCACAGGAGACAACTAGGATGAGGAAAGAGGGCAGACTGTGGGAGGGCAGTTTTGGTAGAAAGAGCAGGAGTCCGTTGGGAGTTTTCCGTGCCTGGTGGGACCTGGAGTTGTCAGTTGGATACATGAGCCAGGAGTTCAGGGTAAAGGTCAGAGTTAGAGAGGCAAGTCTGGGCGGTATCAGCGTATCTAGTGCTGGTATCTAAAGCCTGGGGCTTGGGTGAGAAGGCCAAGGCAATGAGGGAGTGCGTGTGTTCTGATAGGTCGGAGTTCCAGCCCTGGGCCCTGGGACACACCAGCACTAAAGAGGTCCCAGAGAAGAGGAGGAACAGCTACAAAGAACTGTGGGTACTTTGACTTTCCTTCCCAAACTGGGCCATCTTTAAAAATATATATTTTTAGTGACTTCAAGGAAGGAAGGGAAAGGGAGAGAGAGAGAGAAACATCAATGATGAGAGAGAGTCATTGATTTGCTGACTCCTGCACTCCCCCCACCAGGGATTGAGCCTGCAACCCAGGCATGTGCCCAGACCAGGAATTGAACCATTGAATTGTGATCTCTGGTTCAAGGTCAACTCTCAATCACTAAGCTACACCAGCTGGGCCAAACTAGACCATTATTGATGCATTTTTCCCTTATCAGAGAGTACTTTATCCTCTAAACAGGTAAACCGTATTAAGGAACTAATTATTCTTGCCTACGTCCAATGTCCTTGGGTAGTAATAATTGCCACCCTTCATCACACTATATGCCTGGCATTGTGCTAGCATTTTGTTATCTCATCTAGTCCTCACAGTAGCCCGACCGGCGTGGCTCAGAGGTTGAGCGTCCACTTATGAACCAGGAGGTCACGGTTCGATTCCTGGTCAGGGCACATGCCAGGGTTGTGGGCTCAATCCCCGGCAGGGGGCATGCAGGAGGCAGCCGATCAGTGATTCTCTCTCATCATTGATGTTTCTTTCTCTCTCTCCCTCTCCCTTCCTCTCTGAAATCAATAAGAATATATTTTAAAAAATAACTAATCTTCCCAATAACCTTATGATATACCCCTTTCCAGTTAAGGAAACCAAAGCGCAGAAAGACGAAGTCATTTGCCCACAGCAGGGAAGAAGAGGGCGTGGGGATAACAGCCCCGGCTGGTATGCTTCCGAGGCTCATGCTGCTGAATGCTTTGCCCTTTTCATTAAGGTAATCATTGAGCGTTTTCAGAGGAAGCATCTGGAATTTTTTTTAAATTACATGGGCCCATAGTACCTGCCAGGTTGTATTTACTGCCTAAGATCAAGAACTATGAGCCATTTGAAAGGGCTGACCCAAAGCAGTGTCCTCACTTGGAATGGGTGGTACAGAGTCCAATCAGGGAGGTGGGCTCTCTTTCAGCCCCTACATCTTTCTCAGAGAGAAAGACATTATCCTGCCCTAACCGGTTTGGCTCAGTGGATAGAGCGTCGGCCTGCGGACTGAAAGGTCCCAGGTTCGATTCCGGTCAAGGGCATGTACCTTGGTTGCGGGCACATCCCCAGTGGAAGGCGTGCTGGAGGCAGCTGATCGATGTTTCTCTCTCATCGATGTTTCTAACTCTCTATCCCTCTCCCTTCCTCTCTGTAAAAAATCAATAAAATATATATATTTTAAAAAAAGACATTATTCTGCCTGTTGTTCCTCATCGTCTCAGTCTCATGTGGGTCATGGCTCAAATATTAGAATGAGAGACAGTAAGCAGGAGAGAGATGATGGAAGACCACACGTGAGGCTTTCCAGCGGAGCGAGACGACCCGCTGCCTGCGGGGACTGCGAAGCACTGGAGGCAGGAAGGGGGCCTGTGGGGAGGGTCCGGGGAGGCCTGGCTGTCACCATTAGCTCAGGACCCTCCCCGGTAACTGTCCTGCATGTGTGTGAGCAGAAAGCTGCTGAAGACGCTGAAAGACTCATGAAAGGGTCTCCCCTGTCACTTACGCGACAGGGCTGGGGACAGACTGCAGTGAGGTCACTGCGTTACAGCCCCAACCTCGGGTTCTGAAATGTCCAGCAAAGCGATGAAAGAAAAGAAACGTGGGGAAGAACAAGCGGTTTGTGGCGTTGGCATGCTGGGTCCGTGAAAACGGTGGGCCCACAAAACAGCAAGCGAAGGTCTCGAGGAACCCCAAACCTGGAGGGCAACAGGAGGTGCAGCGTAGCCTGGAGTGTTGTTGGTGGCGAAGCCCAATGTTTGCAACAGCACCATTCAAGGCAGCACAGCCAACATGGGATTGATATGCATTTTTGTTCCAAAAGACCAGGATTTATTTTTTTATTTTTTAAAATATATTTGTATCGATTTCAGAAAGGAAGGGAGAGGGAGAGAGAGATAGAAACATCAATGATGAAAGAGAACCATTGATCAGCTGCCTCCTGCATGCCCCCCACTGGGGGATCCAGCCTGATACCTGGGCATGTGCCCAGACCCTGGATTAAATGAAGTTTTTTTTATTGATTGGTTTTTAGAGACAAACATCAATTTGTTGTTCCACTTATTTATGCACTCTGGTTGATTCTTTTTTTTTTTTAATTGTTTAAAGTATTACATATGTCTCCTTTTTCCCCGATTGACAGCCCCCCGCCACTCCCACCCCCCAGGACAAGCCCCCTCCGCCCCAGTGTCCATGTCCATTGGTTATGCCAGTGGTCAGCAAACTCATTAGTCAACAGAGCAGCAAACCGCTCAGTCACCTGGGAAGCTTTTTAAAAGATGCACTCTCGAGCCGCAGTTTGCCGACCACGGACCTAGGGTACAGTATACGTGGCCATTTGCTTGGCTACGTAGATGCAATACTTCTAAGTGGCAGTGGTGCTTTCTGATGGGGAGGTACTTGAGAGCAAGAGTGAGACTCGAAGACACCCTGGGGGCAACATGGAGACTGACGGGGGACTCACCAGGAATGTCAGAACACTTTAAATGTCTTCTGTGGGGATCAATTCTACGGGGCACCATTTTTCGGTTCAGGAAATGTTTCTGTACCAAATCAGAGAAGGTGGGATCTTCTTGGCTTACACCCTCATAATGTAACCTGGTGGGACTTATGGGAACGAAACTATACAAGTGAGATATGTCCATATATTTCCTCTAAGGGAGGAGCCTGGACACCTGAGCCGGTGAGGAGAGAGAATAAGCAATGACCTTGGAGACCTGAGAGGCTCCTCCTCCTCCTGTCTCCTTTCCCGGGAATCCTTAAGGAGCTGGGCGTTTTCTCACACGTTCTTACCTAAAAGGGAGGAGAAATCTTCCCTTGAGTTATGTGCCAGGGCCCACGAGGCCTGCGCAAAGCCCTCTCTGGTAAAAGGCCACAGCTTCGGCATCACCCTGTGACCACAGCCAGTGCTGTGGAGGGAGGCTGCCCAGGGGCGGCCCTCTGAGACCACAAGACAAGCGCAGGGCAGGGCACGGCTCTGGGACCTTGACCAGTGAGGGGAATCAAAGGAGTGACTCCAGACTCTTCCTGCACCCGGAACTGTCGGCGAATGGACTACGGAGCTGTAAAGCGATGTGATTGCTTCGGAGAACACACGAGCAGTATTGTTGTTAACCCCTAGTTTTACATCTTCCAACTGTTCTGCAAAAATAAATGTGTTTGGGGAAGCTTTACGTGTTCCTGTCTTATTGCTTTGCGTCTAGGAAAGGACACGTTCTGTAGCAGTTCCTTGCCCTGGCCAATCACCTGGGCAGCTTTTAAAAAGATGCTCTGGCGTGAGTCCTATCCCAATCCAATTAAGTCACGTTCTCTAGGGGTGGTGTCCAGGCATTAGTGCTTTGTGTTTTGTTTTTTAATTATTTATTGATTGGAGAGAGAGGAACATCGATTTGTTGTTCTACTTACGTATGCATTCATTGTTTGATTCTTTTTTTTTTTCATATATTTTATTGATTTTTTACAGAGAGGAAGGGAGAGGGATAGAGAGTCAGAAACATCGAACATCGATCAGCTGCCTCCTGCACACCTCCCACTGGGGCTGTGCCCGCAACCAAGGTACATGCCCTTGACCGGAATCGAACCTGGGACCTTTCAGTCCGCAGGCCGACGCTCTATCCACTGAGCCAAACCGGCCAGGGCCATTGTTTGATTCTTGTATGTGCCGTGACCAGGGCTGACCCGGCAGCCTGTAGGGAGAGGGTGGAGAGGTAATCCGGAGGCGCTCTAACCCACTGAGCCCCGCAGGGTCTGGCATCGGGGTTTTGTTTGTTTGTAAGCTCCCCAGGTCACTCTATGTGCGGTCAGATGTGAGAATTACTGTTTTAGAGCCTCTTCGTATAGTATTAAAACGTGGCCAAAAGGATGTGTTTCTGAGCAACAACTGCGGTGCGCACATGCTTCACAGCCCACTAAAGACGTTCACAAGCTCTCCAAGCCCCGCGGCCCTTCCACGTCACAACAGCGCCCACGCGCCTCTCTCTCCCGCGACAGACGCCTCCGGTGCGCAGGGCGGCGGGGCCGGGCGGCGGGTCTCGGGTCCACGCGGGATCGGGACTTGGAGGAAGCGCGGGGCGCGACCGGACGCCGGAGAAGGCGCGGCGGGGCGAGAGCGCCCCACCCAGATCACGCCCGGCCGGGGCTCTGCGGGGACCGGACGCCCCGCCCCCCGGCACCGCGGGCGCCCGCGCTCTGCGGACTCCATTTCCCATCATGCAGCCGGAGACGGGCAGGGTCGGGCCGGGAGGCTGGAGCCGGGCCTCCGCGGGGAGAGGCGGGCGAGGGCAGGCTTCCTGGGCCGGCGGCCGGGCGACGGGCGGGGGCGGGGGCGGTGGTCCGCGCTGTGGCCATGTCGGTGTCCACAGGGCGTCGTGGCCCCGCGAACCTGCGCTCTCAGTCCCGGCCCGGCCCGATCGCAGCGCCCTCCCGGGGGTCCGGCAGAGGGCAGTGACCGGCGATCGCTGCGTCCTGGGGCCCCCCCAGACACAGGTAGGTCCGACTGCCAGCCCACGTGGCCTGGGGGCGCCGGGAGACTGGAGAGCTGTCATCCTTGGAGGGAGGGGCTTGGGCGGCAGGTGGGGGAAGGGGTCCTGCCCTCCGCGCTGCCTTCTGCGGCAGGAGGACAGGTTCTCTCCGGGGGGGTCCTTTGGCCGGTTGGTCCCCAGCTGGGGGATACAGAAGGCGAGGCCTGGAGCCCCCCTTTGGCTGCGAGGGCAAAGTCCTGGAGGGGGCAGTGGCCAGGAAGGACCCGCCCCCCAATGCACACATTCCGCCCGCAGAGTTCTCGCTCCAAGATCCGCAGAGGTGACTGGGCTGAGCGGGGCAGCCCCTGAACAAGACTGTCTTGGGCCTTGGGCCT
Source organism: Cnephaeus nilssonii (assembly GCF_951640355.1). NCBI lineage: Eukaryota > Metazoa > Chordata > Mammalia > Chiroptera > Vespertilionidae > Cnephaeus > Cnephaeus nilssonii. Next base: position 1,953,987 of record NC_137088.1, on the reverse strand, counting down.
CTGCCCACGAGGGTGCTCTGACTCCTTGTCGGGCTGCCCCTCGTCCTGGGTGAGCCACCCTCTCTGGGCTCGAGTTGGCTAGGGGGGGCGCACAGCGCGCCTTGGTTGGAGCGGGGAGTGGCGGGTTCCCGGCGACGCTCTGCGCCTGGAGGAGGCACCCTGCGGAAGCACCTACTCCCCGCCTCACCTGGGCCCGGTCTGCACCCTCCCCCAGGCCACGCCCCAAAGGGTCAAGGCTGCAGGGAGCTCTCTCTAAGCAGGAAGAGGGGGCCAGCGGGGAGGGGCTTTGGCCCGGCCCTCCCCCCCGCAGGGCGGGCACCTGAGGGAGGGAGGCCGGCCTGCTGGCGGCTCCTGTCACAGCTGAGCACCTTTAGGCCAAGCACCCGGGGCGTCCGGAGAAGCTGCCTTAGGAGGCCCCAAGGGAGCACCTCCGCTGGGCCTGGTTCCCAGAGCCCGCTCTGCCTCAGCCGCTTCAGGCGCAGCCTCGCAGGCGCTGGCGGTCCAGGCTATGGATCCAGGGGCGCTTGGGCTGGCTCTGCTCCCTGCCTAGTTTCCAGGGTGAGTGTCTGGAGAGCTGTTTGCTTCATCAGGGCACCTGGCGGGGTCCCCAGTTGGCCTTGGAGATGCTGAGATGCTGCATGGTCTCAGGTGGCAGGGCAGCTGCGGTGAAGGGGGCGTCCACCAGCCCCGGCCAGCGGACCCCACCCCCACTCCATGTGGGTACTACTCCGCCAGGCTTGACTCGGACACCTGAAGCCACAAGGCAGTGGCCCCCGGGGACATTGGAAGGCTGCTGTAGACCTTGTTGGGATCTGTGAGCCCGAGATGCAAGGCCAAAGGACAGGAACATGTGGCGGACCAAGGAGTCCAACTTGGGAGAGACTCCCAGGAGCAGCAGAGAGCAAATGCATGGTCTGTTCTTGCACGTCCAGGGCCCAGGAGGAGCCCGTTAGCCTGGAGGAACGCCCAGCCCTAGTCCCATAGACAGCTCTTTGCCCCGTATCACAGGTGGGTCACGTCAGGCCAGAGCGCACTGGCTTCACAAGGTCAGAAACATGTTTTCCCAGGCCGGTCCACGCTGGGCCTGGCTGGAAGGGAGCAGACTCTCAGAGTGTTGTACAGGGCAGAGACCACTGAGGGAATCCGTGTAAGTACAGCTACACGTGGTTGAAGGCTAAGTCAGAACAGTCATCATGTGCGAATGGCAGCAGCTGAGTGTACCGTGCCTACCCTGCACCGGGGTAGCCAGATTACATGGATTATCTCATTTAATTCTCCACAGCCCGATGAATCTGTATTACCACTGACCCATTTCATAGATGAGAAAACTGAGACTTATGAAAGCAAACCAGGTTAACTCAGGTCCCTCTCCAGAGACGTTCCTGACACTCGATTACTAGCGGGGACAAGTCTTCCCTGCAGGCAGGGCCTCCAGAGGCCACACGGCAAGTGCCTACATATCCAGAAAGAAAACGATTGCTCAACTCTGTTTTAAAAAATAGGTGTTTATTGATTTCAGAGAGGAAGGGAGAGGGAGAGAGAGAAACATGGATGATGAGAATCATTGATTGGCTGCCTCCTGCACACCCCTCACTGGGGATCGAGCCCACAACCCAGGCCTGTGCCCTGACTGGGAATTGAACCGTGACCTCCTGGTTCATAGGTCGGTGTTCAGCCACTGAGCCACGCCAGCCGGGCTCAGCTCCATTTTGAATGGAGCACTGTGCTTGTTGGGATGTTCAGTGAAAGGTATCAGGACAGAGTTGTTTCAATGCCCAGCTCTCAGGCCTCCTTCCTGCGGTGACATCGGGCCAGGCACTTCCTCCCCCATCCTGCTTCCTTCCTCTCCAGAGCTGGCCCGGAGGAGCGCCTGCCTCCGAGAGCAGTGCTCAGGAACAGCAGACTCCATCCACATCCCTTAGTGGCTGCCTAGGCATTCAGTGAGCTTTACCTGCTGTTACCAGTTTGTAAAAAAAGTTACCTTTTATATACATTAGAAAAAAGAAAAAAGACTAGAAGGAAATACACTAAAGTGTGAACAGTGGGAAATGTGCATGGGGGGAAATGACATCTTTTCTTTATACTATTTTTGGCCTTTCCAACCAAGTTTTCGACAATGAATAGATAACCATGAATTCTTCCTTTTCTGATCAGGAAAAGAACAAAGAGAGAGAGAGAGAGAGAGAGAGAGAGAGAGAGAGAGAGAGATTGAGCCCACAACCTGGGCATGTGCTGTGGCCGGGAATCGAACCTGTGACCTTTCAGTGCACGGGATGTTACTCAACCAAACTGAGCCACATAGGTCAGGGCAACCAACTTCATTTTCTAGAGGGGAGTACTCAGAGGCCACCCCCAGAGGACTGAGCTGGGTCCTGGGAGGGACACTTCATCGCTGTTAATGATGGCAGTGTTCCCTGCCAATAGCGCCTCCCCTTCCTCTGGATGATGCCTTTCGTTTGCCCACAGGAGGTCCGAAGGGATGGCTGCTGACATGCAGAGGAAGAGAAGCAGCGAGTGCCCGGACGGCACACTGGCTCCTGCAGATGGGCAGAGTGTGGAGAGAGCCGAGAGCCCCACCCCAGGGCTGGCCCAGGGAATGGAGCCAGGTACGGGCAGGGTGTGCACGGCTGGCCGCTAGCGCAGCCTCCAGGTCGGCCTGGATTCCCTCCACTCTCTCCCTCCCAGGCCATGGAGTGTGTGCTCAGCTCCCTGGGCGTTGTCAGAGGCTGGGGGTCCTGGAGGACCGAGCTCAGTCTGCTTCCCGCCTTCCTCTGCGCACACGTCGGCCGGCCATGCTCCCCGGGCTGTCTGCCGCCAGCCTGGGCTCCTCCCTCCCTCCCGTCCGCAGTGAACCTGCGGGGCTCCGCTCCCGCTCTCGGTGTGAATGTCGCCTCCTCGCGAGGCAGTCCTGCTCTGTACAGAGCACTCGTTATTTTGTAATTTCATTTTTATGTACGTGTTGCCCATCTCTCTCTGAGCTCTGAGCACAGAGCAGTTGTATCCTCAATGCCTAGTCCAGTGCTGAACTCATAATGGAGACCCAAAATATATCTGTTGAGTTATTCTGTCAAAAAACAAGTCAGAAGAGGAAGACTGACAAGGTCCCTGGGGGAGTCACAGGCTGGTGGGCCCTTTCAGCGGCGTGGCCGTCTCCCCGGGGAGAGTCACTGCGCACAGGAGGCATCCAGGGCAGGGGGACCGGGCACACCGCAGTGAACGGCCAGCTTCCGGCCGTGGGGGGAACCCCATCACAGTTGGGGAGAAGGACAGTCACCGACAGGAGATATTGAGGAGGGAGGATACAGTGCTGGGCTTGGCGGTCAGGTGAGGAGGACAGGTGAGGAGGGAGGGATACAGTGCTGGGCTTGGCGGTCAGGTGAGGAGGACAGGTGAGGAGGGAGGGATACAGTGCTGGGCTTGGCGGTCAGGTGAGGAGGACAGGTGAGGAGGGAGGATACAGTGCTGGGCTTGGCGGTCAGGTGAGGAGGCAGCTAGCATCTTTGCCGAGCGCTGACAGAGCAGGCCGTGCGAGGGGCTGGGGTGCCTGCCGGGCGGAGGGAGGAGCAGGTGCAGACGCCCTGGGGTCGGTGGGCGGTGTTGAGTGCCCAAGGAGCAGGTGGACAGAGGCCCGTGTGCCTGGCACGGACAAGGCTGTCCGATGAGAGTGAGAGGCGGGCGGACAGCAGCTGCCCCCGCCATGAGGCCTTGGGCCTGGCCCCGTGTGGTTGGCGGAGGAGCCTGGTGGCCAGCGAGTCGCAGGCGGACCGCAGCAGCGGGAAGAGGGACTTGCCTCACGGAGACAGGCAGCCACGCTGGCGCGTCTGGGCGACGCCTTGCTGTGAGGGGCCGGCGGCGGCGGCGGCTCTAAGCCTGGTGCTCTCGGCTGGCAGGTGCCGGGCAGGAGGGTGCCATGTTCGTCCACGCCCGCTCCTACGAGGACCTGACTGAACCGGAGAATGGGGCGGCTCCCGGGGAGAGTCCCGAGGAGGGTGCTGGGGGGCCACCCCCGCTGCCTGCGGACATGCGCCAGATCAGCCAGGACTTCAGTGAGCTGAGCACCCAGCTGACAGGCGTGGCCCGGGACCTGCAGGAGGAGATGCTGCCAGGAAGCTCCGAGGACTGGGCGGAACCCCCGGGGGCCTCGGGGAGACCGGCCACCGAGTCCCCCAGGGAGGGCGCGGGAGAGGGGGACGAGGAGGCCGCGGAGGCCTGGCGGCTGCACCAGAAGCACGTGTTCGTGCTGAGTGAGGCGGGGAAGCCCGTGTACTCGCGCTACGGGTCCGAGGAGGCCCTGTCCAGCACCATGGGGGTCATGGTGGCCCTGGTGTCCTTCCTGGAGGCCGACAAGAACGCCATTCGCTCCATCCACGCAGGTGAGCCACCTGAGGGGGCTGGGAGGGCGCCCCTGGCCATGGTCCCTTCCCAGCGGGGTGGACTCCCCGGCCTAGAGGGCGGGCTGTGCTGTGCGGCCCAGGGCAGCCCCCCCACTCACTGTCTCCAGGTCTCATCTGAGCAGCGAATAACGCCCTGGCCGCCCCCGAGGGCTGTGGAGGCCAAAGGTGGCTCTGATGTGGGCTTTGCCCTTGGAGAGAGTGGGAAGCCTGGGGAGGTTACCCAAAACCCCAGGTCCTGAGGACCCCCCCTCCCCCGGCTCTTGTTGCCATTTAGCACAGGAATGCGTGCTTTTCTGAAGTGCTTCCGCTTTCAGCTGGTGCTAGTCTGTGAGGCAAGTTGCAGGGACAGGCCCGGCTCCCTCAGGGAAAGGGGGCCTGAAGCCCCTACTGTGTGCAGAGCTCAGAGGGAGGGTGGAGAGGATGTGCAAGGAGGCAGCTGCCAGGAGGCAGGGCTCCGAGGGAGTTGGGTGAGGCCAATCCAGGAGGGCTTCCTGGAAGGGGCTGCAGCTGACGTCCCCCCGCCGCTCCCCCCCAGATGGCTACAAAGTAGTGTTCGTGCGCCGGAGCCCCCTGGTGCTGGTGGCGGTGGCGCGCACGCGGCAGTCGGCGCAGGAGCTGACGCAGGAGCTGCTGTACATCTACTACCAGATCCTGAGCCTCCTCACGGGCGCGCAGCTGAGCCACATCTTCCAGCAGAAGCAGAACTACGACCTGCGGCGCCTGCTCTCGGGCTCGGAGCGCATCACCGACAACCTGCTGCAGCTCATGGCGCGGGACCCCAGCTTCCTGATGGGCGCGGCGCGCTGCCTGCCCCTGGCGGCGGCCGTGCGGGACGCGGTGAGCGCCAGCCTGCAGCAGGCCCGCGCGCGCAGCCTCGTCTTCTCCATCCTGCTGGCGCGCAACCAGCTCGTGGCGCTCGTGCGCCGCCGGGACCAGTTCCTGCACCCCATCGACCTGCACCTGCTCTTCAACCTCATCAGCTCCTCCTCGTCCTTCCGCGAGGGCGAGGCCTGGACGCCCGTGTGCCTGCCCAAGTTCAACGCGGCCGGCTTCTTCCACGCGCACATCTCCTACCTGGAGCCCGACACCGACCTGTGCCTGCTGCTCGTCTCCACCGACCGCGAGGACTTCTTCGCCGTCTCGGACTGCCGCCGCCGCTTCCAGGAGCGCCTGCGCAAGCGCGGGGCCCACGTGGCGCTGCGGGAGGCCCTGCGCACGCCCTGCTACAGCGTCGCCCAGGTGGGCATCCCCGACCTGCGCCACTTCCTCTACAAGTCCAAGAGCTCGGGCCTCTTCACCAGGTGAGGGAGCCGGGCTGGGGAGCGGGCTGGTGGGGCCTGAGCGCTGAGGCAGCGGGGAAACTGACCACCCTCTGGGAACGGAGCGACACCCGGTCTGTTTCACTCTGACCCCTCTCGCCCTCCTCTCCACGGGCTCACACCCCTCGCCCTCCTCTCCACGGGCTCACACCTCGCCCTCCTCTCCACGGGCTCACCCCTCTCGCCCTCCTCTCCACGGGCTCACACCCCTCGACCTCCTCTCCACGGGCTCACCCCTCTCGCCCTCCTCTCCACGGGCTCACACCTCGCGCCCTCCTCTCCACGGGCTCACACCTCTCGCCCTCCTCTCCACGGGCTCACACCCCTCGACCTCCTCTCCACGGGCTCACCCCTCTCGCCCTCCTCTCCACGGGCTCACACCCCTCGCCCTCCTCTCCACGGGCTCACCCCTCTCGCCCTCCTCTCCACGGGCTCACACCCCTCGCCTTCCTCTCCACGGGCTCACACCCCTCGCCCTCCTCTCCACGGGCTCACACCCCTCTCGCCCTCCTCTCCACGGGCTCACACCCCTCTCGCCCTCCTCTCCACGGGCTCACCCCTCTCGCCCTCCTCTCCACGGGCTCACACCCCTCGCCTTCCTCTCCACGGGCTCACACCCCTCGCCCTCCTCTCCACGGGCTCACACCTCGCGCCCTCCTCTCCACGGGCACACACCCCTCACCCTCCTCTCCACGGGCTCACCCCTCTCCACGGGCTCACACCTCGCGCCCTCCTCTCCACGGGCTCACACCCCTCGCCCTCCTCTCCACGGGCTCACCCCTCGCGCCCTCCTCTCCACGGGCTCACCCCTCTCCACGGGCTCACACCTCTGGCCCTCCTCTCCACGGGCACACCCCTCTCGCCCTCCTCTCCACGGGCTCACACCCCTCGCCCTCCTCTCCACGGGCTCACCCCTCTCGCCCTCCTCTCCACGGGCTCACACCCCTCGCCCTCCTCTCCACGGGCTCACACCCCTCGCCCTCCTCTCCACGGGCTCACACCCCTCGCCCTCCTCTCCACGGGCTCACCCCTCTCGCCCTCCTCTCCACGGGCTCACCCCTCTCGCCCTCCTCTCCACGGGCTCACCCCTCTCGCCCTCCTCTCCACGGGCTCACCCCTCTCGCCCTCCTCTCCACGGGCTCACCCCTCTCCACGGGCTCACCCCTCTCGCCCTCCTCTCCACGGGCTCACCCCTCTCCACGGGCTCACCCCTCTCGCCCTCCTCTCCACGGGCTCACACCCCTCTCGCCCTCCTCTCCACGGGCTCACCCCTCTCGCCCTCCTCTCCACGGGCTCACACCCCTCTCGCCCTCCTCTCCACGGGCTCACCCCTCTCCTTTATTCCCCGGCGGCCCGGAAACGCCCGATGCACCGGGGAAGGAGCTGGAACAGAAGTCTCGGCCCCTTGTCCTGGAGTCTCTCTGCCTCAGGGGTCGCCGGTCCAGCCCAGGATGCGGGGCTCCTCCCCTCCTCCAGCAGAGGGCTGAGGCCAGATGGGGCAGCTTCTGCCTCCCCCTCACCCCTTTGGGGTCCAGAGAGTTCCCAGCTCACCTTCCTTCCCTCCACTTCAGGCCTGTCCCTCCGACTTGGGCACTTAAACTCCTACGGGCCGCTCTCAGCGAGGCTCAGCCAGGATGCCATGAACTTGGGGGAGGTCAGGCCTCCAGGCTGGGTGGGCCCAGCCCTTCCTGGGGAGTCTGCTGTGGGGGGGAGACAGGGCCGGTCCTGGGGGAGCATTTGGAGGGTAGGACACTGGCGGCCAGGAACAGGTGCTTCTGGATCTCCAGAGCAGGCATGGCGGGCAGGCCTTTCACACCCACTCCCCCGCCTCCAGCCCGGAAATGGAGGCCCCGTACGCCAGTGAGGAGGAGCAGGAGCGGCTGCTGGGCCTCTACCAGTACCTGCACAGCCGAGCCCACAACGCCTCCCGGCCCCTCAAGACCATCTACTACACAGGCCCCCACGAGAACCTCCTGGCCTGGGTAAGGCGGCCGGGGCGAGCCGGGCTCCGGGGGCCTGGCACGGGCGCAGGGCGTGTCTCACCCGGGTGGTCACCCTGTGCCCCTCCTTCAGGTGACAGGTGCCTTTGAGCTCTACATGTGCTACAGCCCCCTGGGGACCAAGGCGTCCGCCGTGGACGCCATCCATAAGCTGATGCGCTGGATCCGCAAGGAAGAAGACCGCCTCTTCATCCTGACGCCCCTCACCTACTGACGGGAACGTGTGTGGGCTCAGCGCCCCTGCGCCCTCCGGGCCGCGGGAGCCGTGGGAACTCAGGTCAGGCGGCAGGCAGGGACTGGGGGCGTGCATTAAAGTGCTTCGGGGAAGACACGTGTCGGCCTCGGCATTGGTTCCCTCGCTCACTCACTCTCGCTCACACACAGACACCGGGGCTCCGCCCTAGCCCCGGCCCGCCCTCTCTCCCTCCCTCCCGCCCTCCCTCCCTCGACCAGCATCAGGCCGCAGGAGCTCAGCGTGGGACCCTGGGCTTGAGCTGTTTTCATTCCGCCGAAGTCCCCCCACACGTAAAGGTTTCTCTAGATCCCACTGGCTTTGCCCCTCCCAGCCCTTCCCCCACACTCAGAGTCCCCTGTGCCTCCCCTCACCCCTGCGTGGGCCCCCAAGGACCACCTAAGCACGGGCAGCCCTGGCTGTGGCCCTGCTCCATGGGCTGCTGTCGCTGGGCCGGGGCAGGGCTGAACAAGGTGGGGACGGTCAGCCCTGGCTGTGGCCCTGCTCCATGGGCTGCTGTCGCTGGGCCGGGGCAGGGCTGAACAAGGTGGGGAGGGTCAGCCCTGGCACAGCTGGGGCCCAGGGGGCTGAGCAGGGAAGGCCCAGCCTCGGCCACTCTCCTGAGACCCTCCCGGGGCAGAGCTCAGGGCTCAGTGCAGGGGCCTCTCGTTCTGCCACAACGTGACCACCTCCCTGGCGGGGGCGGCGGCAGTGGGAGACAGGAAGTGTTTATCAGAACAGCGTCCACTGTCTACGTCTTCAGACTGGCATGAGTCACGCTCCTCAGCCTGAGAGCTGGGCCAACTATCTGCGCGGAAGCCAAGCCATGTGGAGTGTCCATGTGGGTGGCCTCGGCGAAGGCGCACAGAAGGTCCTACTCCACTGTCCCAGGAAATGGCAGCACAGCCCTGCCCCTGGTCCCTCCCTGCTCCCAGGAGAACGAGGATGGCAGCAGGCCACCTGCCCGGGTCCCCAAAGCCCTCGGGAGCAGCCACAGCTTCGCTGCCTGCCCTGCACACAGGCCCTGGCGGCCTTTCTGCCAGTCTCCTGCTGTTCTTCCCCTTGCTCCTGCCAAGGCTGCAGCCCCTGCCTCCGGGCCGGGGCGGCCAGGCCAGAGTCCCCGCTGCTACGGTGTCAGCAGTCGACCGAGCTGCCCTTGTTGACGGTCCTGACCCTGCCGGACTCGGCTTCTCCTGCCCGTCCTGGTGGGTGAGGGGGGTCACAGTGAGAGGAGTGTGTGAACCTCGGAGAGCGGACACCTGGGGGGTGGGGTTTATCTGGGGGTCGGGGAGGGATGACGGGCAAGCAGGGAAGGTGCTCCTGGGGAGGAAGCAGCATGTGCAGAGGGAAGGACCTGGTAGGACCGGTTCACAGCGAAGCCGGAGGAGTCTTCAAGGCCTCGGGCTCTCGACTCCAGGTGAAAGCCCGGCGGGCGGCGGGGAGCCACAGAGGGTGCTGCCGCCGAGGTGGCGGGTTCTGCGTGGTTAGGGAGGCCCCTGCTGCCTCTCGGTGGTCTCTGGCTGAGGAAGAGGCGGGCACTAGTTCTCGAGGGGAGGGCGAGCCCAGAGCGGGCAGAACGGCCAGCGCTCCTTCGAGGTGGCAGCTGGGCGGCCCTTGGACAGGCCGTGAGCCAGGCAGAGGCCAGGCTTTGTGAGTTCCAGGGGAGCCTTGGGCGCTGCAGGGCCCTGAGCTGGCTTCCCCACAGGGCTTGCTGCCTCCGCCTCTGCAGCTGGGGAGGGGACAGGCGCTCCTGCGGACACCGGACACCTGCGCCCGGTGACCCAGCTGGAGGCGAGGAGACGCCGGCCTGGGGCAGCCCGCAGCGTGGCCACACGGTGGCAGCAGAGAACCAGCTGTTAACGGCTGCGCTCCACCCGGAGGGGAGGGCCGGGTGACTCAGTGTCTGGAGGTGGGACACAGGTCCTGGGAACCCGTGTCTCGCCCTGGCTGGCATGACTCAGTGGTGAGAGCTCAGCCTGCACACCAAAGGGTCGCAGGTTCGATTCCAGGTCAAGGGCGGGCCAGGGTCCTGTGCGGGAGGCTGTGTGTGTCTCCATCAATGTTTCTCTCTCTCCCCTTCCCGCCCACGTCTCTGCTCCAGGCGGAGAACATTTCATTCCGGGTTTGCCCCGCCGACTACCTTTAGACACGGTGGCTGCGGAACACGGGAGCCGTGCCGTGATTTTCCGTGCGTGTGTACTCATTTCCGGCCGATTCTGGTTAGAGAAGGGAGTGCCTTTACATCACCCCCGGCCCTGGGCTCCCCCGGCACTGGGTGTGGCCACACAGGTGCTCCTTCCGCTCCCGGTCACCACGTGCTCAGCATGGAGGCAGAGTCCAGCACTAGGAATGGGGGAGGGGGTCAGTTATCCAGAATGAACTACGCTGGGGTGGATGTAGCATAGCGTCTGTGAGACCCCAACAGTGGAACTGGACTGCCTGGACCTGGAAGGCTCCCTGGAGGAGGTGCCACCCACGCTGCAGAGGAGAAAGGGGAAGGGTGCTCCTGGAAGGAGGAGCAAGGAGTAGGGGCGGGGAGAGGAGGTTACAGCTCCGAGGGCCAGGTGGGGTCCTGTTGGGCTGAGGGCTCTCTCTCCCACCCCCCTCACTCTTCAGAGCCCTGGTGTTGTAGGCGGAGCAAGGACGACGGGCCAGGAGCAGGTCACCAGGACGGAAAGCCCAGGTGCTTAGCAAAGGACAGTTGTCGGGGGGGCCTCTCCCCCAGGTGCCTTTCCCTACTCTCGCACATCGCTGGTGTGGACCCCCTGACCTTTTCTCTCTGGAGATAGAACATCTAGGCCTCAGTGGTATTTCCGCTCCAGGCCCCGATAAGCAACAAAAGCAGCTGACGGTGACGGCAGGCCCAGCTGCATTGATTACTGACCCCTGCCGGGAAAGGACTCGCCCCGGAAAGCTGCCGGGTAGTCCACTGAGCTCTTCTGAGGGGACCTCCTGCAGCATCTCCACCCGAATCGCCACCCTTAAAACCCTTAGGACCAGGCCCCAGGCCTTCCCCCCCCCCTCTCTCCCCCTGCCTGCCCCAGGCACGTAGCCATTAGCTTCCTCACTCCCAAGCTCCTAGGGCCATTCATTGACCACAGCGCCTTCCCTAAGCCCATTTCTTCTGGGAACTACTTTCCCACCTCTGTGACTTACCAAACAAACCATCTCTTACGGTTTGGGTCTCGGCTCTGAATTCTTTCCCAGCCGGAACCCAAGACCGAGGTTGCTGCGCCCAGGTTTGGTCTCACCCCACTGGGGAGACAGAGCCAGGCTTCACAGGTCCTCAGACCAAGGCCATCCTGCGAGTTTCCCCGCCCTCCAGGGTCCAGGCCCCCCGTGGCTGAGGGGGCTGCGAGGTGGAGGGTGTCCCCCGGGGCCCCTCTTTGGTGTTAGGGGGGACCGGCGTCAATGTAAGAAATGTTCAAACCTGTAGAGAATTTTTATGAGTTTATTTGAGCCCAACTGATGACAATTGCCAGGAAGTAAAATCTCAATGGATTGAGAAAATGCTCCAGTAAATGGCAGTTTTCCGGCTTATTTTATACATTTAGAATGTAAACGCAAGAAATGACCAAACCTGTAAGAAATTTTGAGTTTATTTGATCCAAACTGACAGCAGTTGCTGGGAAGCAAAATCTGGATAGATTGAGAAAAAAAAAAAACTCAATGGTTGAGAAAATGGCAGTTTTGCACTTTATATATTAAATATATTTTTATTGATTTCAGAGAGGAAGGGGAGGTAGAGAGAAACATCAATAATGAATCAGTGATTGGCTGCCTCCTGCACGCCCTCTACTGGGGATCCAGCTCACAACTCGGGCATGTGCCCTTGACCGGAATCGAACCCGGGACATTGGCGGGTATAGGATAGTTAACAATGAACATGTGTAGCACACAGAGATGGGGCCCGCAGATAACAATGAGGGTGTCTGTAGTCTGTGCTCTCCCTCTGGGTGCCCTGAGGGGTCTGGAGAGGGATTACTCAGACCTTCCAACGTTCTCTTAGGCGCAAAAAGAAAACAGACAGACTCAGTTCAGGTAAAGATTAACCTTCGTCAAAGATACCGGCCTAGACAGGACTTCCCATCCTGACTCACTGTTAGGAAGTTTTCATTTCAGACCATCCTTTGTGGTTCCTTTTGGTCTCTGAGTTTGTAAGGCCACCACGAAGGCCTCCCCTCAGCTTGTCAGGGTTAGTATGTGACCTCCTTTCCCACAAGGATCAATGAGAAGCTGTAGGGAAGGTGACTTGAAATTCATTGGTGCTAGATTAAGGGGGAGGGAGAAAGCAGAGACACACAAACTTTTTTTTTTTCTTTTTAGAATCCTCATCCACGGATATGTTCTTACCATTTTTTTTTTAGAGAGAGAGGAAGGGAAAGAGAGAAACATCGATCAGTTGTCGACCAAACCCACAACCTAGGTACGTGCCTTGATCCAGAATTGAACCCGAAACCTCCTGGTGTACAGGACGACGCTCTAACCAACGGAGCGAGCCACCCACCCGGGGCCAAACTCCTTTTACGTGGATAGTTAATAATTAACGTGTACAGTACACAGAGCTGTACTTGGGGAACCAGCTAACAGTGAGGGGTTCTGGGGCCTCGTGCTCTGTGCTGTGTGCGCTGGGGGTGCCTGAGGGGCTCAGAGGCTCAGGGACAATAGACGGGACCACTTCAGGGAAGACGGACCTTGTCAAGGCAGCTCCAGGCTAGGCTGTGACTGCGCACCAGGACCCACTTCCAGTGGGAGTTTATGTTCAGACCGTCCTGCGGTTACTTCAGGCTCTGAGCTTGTAGGGCCCACCTGCTGGCTACCCCTGGGCTTGTCAGGCCAGTTAAGGGGAGATAAGGGGGGAGGGGAGGGGCGGAGGTCCAGGTGAGAGATGGCAAGAGCAGACCTAAGTTGCCTCCTCTCCCCCCCACGCCTCCTTACATCCAGTCTGGGGGGAGAGCTCTGGGCTACCACCTAGTGAGACTACATCCTCATTAAAAATAAAAATAAAATAAAAATATATACACACATATATATATATATATATATATATATATATATATATATATATATAAATATTTTATTGATTTCAGAGAGGAAGGGAGAGGGAGGGAGAGAGAGAAACACCAATGATGAGAGAGAATATTGATTAGCGCCTCCTGCACGCCCCCTACTGGGGATTGAGCCTACAGCCCCCGCACGTGCCCAGACCAGGAATTGAACCGTGACCTCCTGGTTCCTAGGTCCGTGCTCAACCACTGAGCACACCGGCTGGGCTGCACCCTCATTTCTGAGGGAGACTTGAGACCCAGCAGGTTAGGGGTGCCCGCTTCCCCCCAGCAGAGGCTGCTGGAGCAGAGCCGAGGGGAAGGCCGGCACGGCTCCCTGCCCCACATTACAGCGTCCACACCCTGAGGCACCGGGAAGGGGGCCGGAACTAGGGCGGGGCCTCCACATCAGCCCCTCCTGACTCTGCTGTCCAGCCAGCCGGCCCGGCCTCCGCGGGTAACCCCTCCGTCCGCCCGTCCACAGGCCGGCAGGGGGCAGCCCACCGCCCTCTGCCCCCACCCTATTGCTGACAGCCCAGGGCAAGCCGGGAGGGATGGCCCCTGCCCGCAGAGGATGGGGTCACTCCGGGGGGCCCTCACCTCTCTCCTCGGATCCTGCACACATTCCTGGTCTCTTCCCCACACGGTGGGGTCCCCAGGCCCTGCCCTGAACCAGCGTGGAGGGTGCTGCTGTAACAATGGCACCAGAGAATAAATGAGTCAGTGACCCTAGAAACCTCCCGCCCCCTCCCCACTGCGGCCCAGGGCCTCGGGCCGGGATGGGCCTCCAGGCCGCCCCTGCGCACCCAGCCCCCGGCCGCTGAGGAAGGCGCCCTGGAGACGGAGCGGGACGGCCCCGGGCCCGGAGATGGCTGGGCGGGGCTGGCCCGGCTCCCCACAGGCCCCGCCCCCGCCCCGCCCGCCCGCGAGGTCTCCGCGCCCGGCAGGGAGCGGCCCGGGCGGCAGGTGAGGCGGCCCTGCCCGCGCGGGCGGTGGGTGTGTCCGCGGCGCCAGGTGCCTTCATCCGCCGCGGGGCCGGAGGGGGCAGCGTCGCCGGCGCGCAGGGCGGGGAGCGGGTGCCCGCGGGCGCCCAGACCTGCGCTGGACGCCGGTCCCGGCCCACGAGTCTGCGCCCCGCCGGGCCCTCGGCCTCGGGAATCCCCGCCGGACCCCGGCGCGGCCTCCATGGAGCTCCGCCCGCCGCCCTCGACCTCCCTGTCGCTGCTGCTGCTGCTGCTGCTGCCGCTGCCGCTGCCGGCGGTGCCCGCGGCCGGGAGCCCCTGGCAGTGCCCGCGCATCCCCTACGCCGCCTCCCGCGACTTCGACGTGGAGTACTCGGTGCCCCGCTTCTCGGCCGGCGGCCCGGTGCAGGCGCTGGCCACCTACGACGGCGGCCGGGACGGAAGTGCCGTGTTCGTGGCCACGCGCAACCGCCTGCACATGCTCGGACCGGACCTGCAGCCGCTCGAGAGCCTGGCCACGGGCCCTGCCGGCCACCCCGGCTGCCAGACGTGTGCGGCCTGCGGCCCGGGCCCCCACGGCCCGCCGGGGGACACCGACGCCAAGGTGCTGGTGCTGGACCCGGCGCTGCCCGCGCTCATCAGCTGCGGCTCCAGCCTGCACGGCCGCTGCTTCCAGCTCGAGCTGGAGCCGGGGGAGCCGGCCCCGCGCCTGGCGCCGCCTGCCTGCCTCTTCTCGGCCGACCGCAACCGGCCCGAGCGCTGCCCCGACTGCGTGGCCAGCCCGCTGGGCACCGTGGCCACCGTGGTGGAGCAGGGCCGCGCCTCCTACCTGTACGCGGCGTCTTCGCTGGACGCGGAGGTGGCCGCGCGCTTCAGCCCCCGCTCCGTGTCCATCCGCCGGTTCCGGGCCGACGCCTCGGGGTTCGCACCCAACTTCGAGGCCCTGTCGGTGCTGCCCGCCTACCTGGCTTCCTACCGCATCGACTACGTGTACAGCTTCCACGCGGGCGACTTCGTCTACTTCCTGACGGTGCAGCGGGCCAGCGTGTCCGCCGCGCCCGGCGTCCTGCACACGCGCCTGGCCCGGCTCAGCGCCGTCCAGACCGACGTGGGCAACTACCGCGAGCTGGTCCTGGACTGCCGCTTCGAGCCCAAACGCCGGCGCCGCGGGGCGGCCGAGGGCGGGCAGCCCTACCCGGTGCTGCGGGCAGCGCACACGGCTCCCGTGGGCGGCCACCTGGCCGGCGAGCTGAGCGTCTCCGAGGGCCAGGCCGTGCTGTTCGGGGCCTTCGGGGCCGGCGGAGGCGGCGGCGGCCGCGCGGGCCCCAGCTCGGTGGTCTGCGCCTTCCCCATCCCGCTGGTGGACACGCTCATCGAGCAGGGCGTGGAGCGCTGCTGCGAGGCGCGCGCCCCCCAGGGCCTCCGGCGAGGCCTCGACTTCTTCCAGGCGCCCATCCTGTGCCCCAACCCGGTGAGCAGAGCGGGGACCCTCACCGGAGAGCGGCGGCCCGCGGGTGAATCCCGGCTGCTTTCCGGAGGCCGAGAGGAGGCGTTTTCTCTCCCCCGCAACCCTCAGTGCCGGGTGGCGAGGGCGCCAGCCACGCCTGGGCCGCACCGAGGCGCCTCTGCGCAGGCGGCCTCTGTTCCCACCCCGTTCCGCTCTGCCCTCTCACCCCCAGGCCTCCCATGTCTTAGGCAGTTTCCCTGGTTATGTGACAGCTGGCCTGCATCCTAGCCGTCTCTCCGCCAGGCACCCTGCCAAACTCGGGGTAGAGGGATGGTCTCCCCGCCCGCCCGTTTGCCCGCCGCCCGCAGGGACTCGCAGCCCCGGCCCTGCACCCGGGCAGATGCGCACAGACGCGCAGGGGCTCCGCGCTCCCCATAGTTTCCCTTTCCCTCGGGGAGCACTTGTTTTGTTCAGCTTTCCAAGGAGGGTGGGGCAGGAGCCGGCCGGGCGCTCCCCCAGCTCCTGTGCCTTGGAACTTCCCGGGGCTGGGAGGTTGGGGGGTTTGTCAGGGAGTCTGCAGGGCACGCTCATCCGGATTGATTGTTCTCCGTGGGTGGGGTGATGGCGGGAGGCCGGGATGGGGGGTGGGGATGGGGGTGCGGGGAGATGGCTTGGCTCTAGTAGCTTCCAGGAGGCTCACCCTCGTCTTGTGCAAGCGACTGTAAACATGTGGGGATGAGTCCAGACTTAGGCGGGGCCGGGTGGAACTGGGTCACGCAGGATTCTCCGACACTTTTCCACTATAGTTGGTGCCCTGCCGGAGCGAGTCCCCCTTCTCAGCCCAGGCAGGAGGGCTCCCAGCCCAGGCGGGATGCTGGGCTCCTTCCCGCAGACCCGCCCCAGCCACGGTGCCGGTGCCGGGAGCAGAGACAAACAGGCCGTTCCTTCAGATGCTGCGCTCAGAGCCCAAAGGGACTCCTGGGAGCCATGGAAACGGCCCACCCGCGGTTGTAAGAGATTAGACCAGGGCCGCGGGTGAATGGTGTTGGGCGAGAGGGCCTTCAGCCGGTGGCCCTGGCCCTGCCGCGACATCCCCGCTGACTCCTGTCCAGCCGCTGTTAGGGCCCAGAGGTGGGAGAAGCTATACGTGAGGTGGGGGTCTTCGGCCCCCCGCCCTCAGCTGAGTTCATCGAGGGCTGGGGCCCCCTCGTTTGGGCCTGACCGCCCTGCCGGCCCTCTTCCTCTTCCCTCTGAGGAGCCGGAACCTCCCCCCGCTGGGCTAGTGGCCAGGGAGCCAGAGGACACCCAGCCAGGCCTGGCAGTGCCCGGCTCTAGGAAGCCTAACCTCAGCCCTGCCCACAGGCTGGCCCGGCCCCGGGCGGTGTGTGAACCAGCTTGTACCATGTTCGTCCGTGACTGGGCAGGCGCCCTCCAGGCATCCCCTCCACCCCCGCTCACGTGGCTAGCCTCAGGAAGCCGGGGGCTCGGCGCTGCTAGCTGCCCTCCCTGGCCCAGGAGCCACGGGCCACTAGACCAGCCTGGGAGCCAGAGCTGAGGCTCGGGAAGCCCAGCACGCAGGCAGGGGTGCGGCCCGATGGAGGAGGGCCTCTTCCCACCCCCGGGCCCCACCTGCCCTGAGTCATGCTGGAAACACCTAACTGACTTCCGGTGGGGAGCAGGCCTCCGTTTCCTTCCTCAGTGCGGACAGAGGCCCGTCCTCACCCCTCAGGCCACAGACCCAGCGTGTGTGGGGCTGCTGGGCCCAGCTCTGCACCTGCTCTTGCCCCCGGATCAGTACTGAGGTCTGCTGACCGGGTTCCACATCCTTGGTCTGATGGAGACTTCAGGGGCTCCAGCCTTGAGCGCCCCCAAAGCTAGCCGGGCCCCAAGCAACTAGGATTACCGAGCCCTGCCTGCACTTTGCACTCAGCAAACACCTTGCGTTCACACCCTGGCTTCCTGATTTCCCAGGAGCCTCCGTAACCCTGCCCTGAGTGCAGCCCCAAACACCCTCCGGTAAGAGCAGGGAGACGTTAGTACCTCCGGCCCCTGGGACCGAGCTTGGCACCCAGGCCTTCTGACCCTGGCTTGTCTGAAGGAGGGGCCGGTAGTGCTGACAGTGCGGGAAGGACCATGTGGCCACCTGTGCCCACAAGTTAACCCAGAGTTCAGCGCCCCCAGCTGGTGGAGAAACCCCTGAAGGCAGGGCTTGCTGAAGTGCAAGGCAGAACCAGCAGGGGGCAGGAGAGGACTCTGGTCAAGAGCTCAGGCTTCCCACCTTAAGTCCCTCCTGTTTCCCCGCCTGTAAGGAGTGGGGAGCGGTTGTGAGGAGAGAACGGGGTTGGGTCTGTAAGCCTCAGTACTCATTGTCAGGATGGACATGACGGGGTAGGGCCAGGCCTAGGCGGAGCTGAGAGCCCCCGGGGGGGGGGGGGAGGAGGGAGGGTAAGTGGCTGGCCTGGGTCTTCTCCGGGCGGCCAGGTGAGGGTGGGAGTTCGGGCTGCTGTGGCCGCTGACAGGCTCTGTGGGGGATGAGCCCTGACGCCTTCCCTGGTCCCCCAGCCGGACCCCACGGCGCCCAGCACCAACGGCAGCTGCTACCACTTCCCCCTGCTGGCCAGCAGCAGCCTCTCCCGCGTGGACCTATTCAACGGTCTGTTAGGACCCGCGCAGATCACGGCGCTGCACGTGACAAGCCTGGACAACGTCACAGTGGCCCACATGGGCACGAGTGACGGGCGCATCCTGCAGGTAGGCCCCATCCCCACAGCCCTGTGCCCTGTGCCCCGGGCCCTCCCCCCACCCCCATGCTGCTCACAGCTGTCCTGGCCCAGGTGGAGCTGGCCAGGTCTCTCGGCTACTTGCTGTACGTCTCCAACTTCTCCCTGAGCAGCAGTCAGCAGCCCGTGCAACGGGATGTCCGTCGCCTTGGGAACCACCTGCTCTTTGCCTCTGGGGACAAGGTACGGTGGGCAGGGGCAGGGGCAGGGGCAGGGCCGGGGGCGAGAGAGGCACTAACACCCAGGTCTCACCACGCTGTTCTACTATGGGACCAGGGGCTCTATGGGGCCCAGGCCTCCCCACCTCCTCCCGTCACCCCCAGCCACCTTTCTGCCACCCCAAGGTCTTCCAGGTGCCCATCGGGGGCCCCGGCTGCCACCACTTCCTCACCTGCGGGCGCTGCCTGCGGGCACAGCGCTTCATGGGCTGTGGCTGGTGTGGGAGCACGTGCGGCCGGCAGAAGGAGTGTCCTGGCTCCTGGCAACAGGACCACTGCCCCCCTGAGCTTATCGAGGTACGGCCTGCCGGGCCGGGCGCGGGTCAGGGTGAGGCAAGCTGGGCCCGGGGCGGGAGCAGCGGGTCTGGACCGTGACCTTCCTCGGCCCGGGATGTCCTCGAGGAAGGCATTCTTGGCGGAGAAGGTGGCACGTGCAGACTTGGAGGCAGAAAAGGGGTCGAGGAGTCGCAATGACTTAGAGCGAGGGGAGCGGGGCGGGCAGGGGGTGCGGCAGGGGAGGGGGGGGAAGCAGCCAGGGCTGGGGGCCTGGCCCACAAAGGCTATCTGCTCCCCCCCCTCAGTTCTATCCTCACAGTGGACCCCTACGGGGCAGCACCAGGCTGACCCTGTGTGGCTCCAACTTCTACCTGCACCCTGATGGTGTGGTGCCTAAGGGCACCCACCAGGTCACCGTGGGCCAAAGTCCCTGCCGACTGCTGCCCAAGGACAGCTCAGAGCCCAGGTACCACGGCCCCCCGCACGTCCTCTCCTCACGATGACGGCAACCCAACGGCCCCTCCCCTTGAGCCCTAGCCTTTGGGGGGGCGGGGGGAGGCGGGGCAGGGAGGAGGAGGAGGCAAGCTGCGGGGCCCTGGCTGCTGTGTCTGCCGAGACAGCTCTGTCCCTCCGTGAGCCTGCGTGCACCCTGGAGTCCTGGAGCGGGCAAGACTAGCCCCCGCCCGCCAGGTCCTGCCTGCCCTGAGCCGGCGGTGGGCAGGCAGCCGGGCCTGGTGACCTCTGGCTGACCCTGAGTCTCCGGGCTCTAGCCCCATGTCCTGGAAGGGCTTCATAGAGGAGTTTGCGTGTGAGCTGCAGCCCCCGGGCACGCAGGCAGCTGGGCCTGCCAACGTGAGCCTCACCGTGACCAACATGCCACGGGGCAAGCACTTCCGGGTCGACGGCGCCTCCGTGCTGCCGGGCTTCTCTTTCCTGGTGAGGCCGCCTGGTCCTGGCTGCGCCCTTGGCCGCTGGGCAGGGAAGGGCTTGGAGTGGAGGGTCTCCGACCCCGAGCTAAGCCGCCGCCGCCCCCCCGTAGGAGCCGGTGCTGAAGGAAGTGCACCCCCTCTTTGGCCCGCAGGCCGGGGGCACCCGCCTCACCCTTAAAGGCCACGGCCTGGCCATAGGCACCAGCCGGGCTGTGCTGGTCAATGGGAACGAGTGCCTGCTGGACGGGTGAGTGCTGGCGGCCAGGGGCGCGGAGGGCCCCGGGCCTCACCCAGGGAGCCCTCGCCACTGGGACTCGGGTCCCTGTCCGGGCAGAGGGAGAGCGGCTCGGCCACACGGTCAGGCCCAGGAGGAGGGCCTGTTGCTCCATGTAGCCCCGAGGTGGTTTGGGGATGGCAAGAGAGACCACCACCCTGCCCCCTGCCTCCAGCCAAGGCTGTCAGGAGCCTGCCCCCTCCCTGTCTTCTTGGGGTCTTACTGGGACCGCCCCGTCTTTGGACAGACCCGTGGAGTAGGGGCGGGTGGGGAGATGACCAGCAGGGCCCTGGGAGGCAGACCCCGGGGGAGGTGGGCCTGGCATCCCCTGGAGGGTGGCCCTGACCCAGTCCCCTCCCGCAGGGTCAGCGAGGGGCAGCTGGTATGCACCACGCCGCCCGGTGCCGCCCCGGCCAGCGTTCCCATTCGCCTGCAGGTGGGGGGCGCCCAGGTGCCGGGCTCCTGGGCCTTCAACTACCGGGAAGACCCTGTCGTGCTGGGCATCAGCCCCAACTGCGGCTACACGTGAGTGCCACCTCCTTCCCCCTCTGGCCTCCCAGGAACGAGGGAGCCACCCTCAGAGCACCCTAAGCCCACTGGCCTGCTCTCCTCCTCAGCGGCTCCCACGTCACCATCCGTGGCCAGCATCTGACCTCGGTGTGGCGCCTGGCACTGTCATTCCACGACGGGCTGACGGCCGTGGAACACCCGGTGAGCGGGGCCGGCAGCTGCCACGCGGGCACTGGCCAGGAGGGAGGAAGGCCAGCGGGTCCCCGGAGCCCAGCCCCACCCCCCGCTGGGCTGCGGAGACCGGCGTGGCCGTGGGCGGGCTGCCTGCCTGACTCTCTCGCCTGGGCCCGGCAGTGTTTGGGGCAGCGCCCGGAGACGCAGCGGTGCCGCCTGCCCGAGTACGTGGTCCGCGGCGCCCAGGGGTGGGTGACAGGGAACCTGAGTGCCCGGGGGGATGGAGCAGCTGGCTTCACACTGCCTGGCTTCCGCTTCCTGTCCCCCCCCCACCCACCCAGCACTGACCTGGCCCCCCTGAAGCCGGAGGAGCATGCCATTAAGTTCGAGGTAAGGGTGGGGACCGGGGGTGGGGCCGGCGGAGGGTGGGGGCCAAGGCCTGCCCCAGGGAGGCGGCACCGGCCAGGCCTCACGCTGTCTCCGCAGTACATCGGCCTCGGAGCTGTGGCCGACTGCGTGGACGTGAGCGTCACCGTGGGCGGTGAGAGCTGCCAGCTCGAGCTCCGGGGCGACGTGGTCATCTGCCCCCTGCCCCGCACCCTGCGGCTGGGCAAGGACGGCGCCCTCCTGCAGGTAGGCAGCTCGGCGGCCCTTCGCAGCAGCCATGGCTGGGGTCTGCGGGCTGGGCCTGAGCTGCCGCCTCCCCCAGGTCTGCGTGGACGGCGACTGTCAGGTCCTGGGCAGAGTGGTGCGGCCAGGCCCAGGGGTTCCCCTGCAGAAGACGCTCCTGGGTGTCCTGCTGGCCCTGGTCCTGCTCGTGGCTCTGCTGGCCGCTGCGCTGGTCTGCAACTGCTGGAGGCGGAAGCAGCTGGGTGAGCCCCCCCTCCGGCCGACTCAGCCGCCGCCGCCGCCACCGGGGTGTCCCCCAGTCCCTGTCCCCTGTCCGCCCAGGCGGGGGGCTGCCCACACCTCCTGGGCCGGGGTCGGCCTCGGGGCCGGGCGAGGCTGCCTACCAGGGCCCTCCTTCCACAGCCCTTTCTGCGAACCCGGACCACCTGGCTTCTTTGGACCAGACCCCCAGAGGCCTGCCTCTGTCTCCGCTCCGGGCGGGCTCCGACTACAGACACGGCCCTGGTGAGACGGGGCGCCTCCGCAGCCGCAGCCGGGGCCAGCGCCCCGCCCCTCCAGCGCCTCACTCCCCCTCCTCCGCAGCAACTCCCACCGAGGACGGTCTGGATGCCACCTGTCGGGGCCACGCAGTGTCCTTCTCAGACAGCGGGGACGGGTCCTGTGTCCCGCTGCTTCGGACCAAGTCCATCCAGCTCGGGGACCTGGACCCTGTGCTGCTGGCCGAGGTCAAGGACGTGCTGATCCCCCATGAGCGCGTGGTCACCCACAGTGACCGAGTCATTGGCAAAGGTGTGGGGCCAGGCGGGGGGCTGGGACGTGACACGGGCTCGGGACAGCTGGGCCGGACCGTCCCCTTCTCCCCTCCCGGTGTGACCTTGGGCACACCAGGGAACCTCTCTGAGCCTCCAGCTGCTCTTCGGGGGGTGGGAACCGGTTTGTGTTTGGGGGGTCTGGAGCAGAGCCTGCGGGCTGGGCGGCTGCAGGCTGTGCCGGGGCGCAGCTGCCGCTTGTGTGTGATGCCAGTCGGTGCTCTGGGGGCCGGGTGCCAGTGCCAGGCTGTGGTGTGGGCGCTGGGCCCCTCACCACCTCCCCTCGCCAGGCCACTTCGGGATTGTCTACCACGGAGAATACGTGGACGAGGCCCAGAATCGAATCCACTGTGCCATCAAGTCATTGAATCGTAAGCGGGGCAGAGGCGGGTCCCCGTCCCCGCTGCGTCCCCCCCTCGCGGAGCGGCCCTGGCCCCATCGGCCCGACTCGCTGCCCCGCAGGCATCACGGAGGTGCAGGAGGTGGAGGCCTTCCTGCGGGAGGGGCTGCTCATGCGCGGCCTGCACCACCCGCACGTGCTGGCCCTCGTGGGCATCGTGCTGCCGCCGGAGGGGCTGCCCCGCGTGCTGCTGCCCTACATGCGCCACGGAGACCTGCTCCACTTCATCCGCTCGCCCCAGCGGGTCAGCGCTCCTGCGGCCCTGGGTCGGGAAGAGGGGCAGCCGCGGGGAGGGAGCCGTCCTGCCCTCGCCTCCTGACCCTCCTGTACCCCCCAGAACCCCACGGTGAAGGACCTCGTCAGCTTCGGCCTGCAGGTGGCCCGCGGCATGGAGTACTTGGCCGAGCAGAAGTTCGTGCACAGGGACCTGGCTGCTCGGAACTGCATGTGAGCGGCTGGAGCGCGGGGGTGGCGCGAGGGGGCAGGTGCCCGCAAGGTTCCGCGCTCCACCCCTGCTGCGCGCCCGCGGCGGGCCTCAGTTGTCCCGTCTGCCCAGTTCAGGCTCAGCGGGGACTCTGGCTTGAAACCCTGTGAGGACATGGAACGGGGGGTTCGGGGCCCGGTGGGGGCAGTGCTGAGTGCGACGCCCCTCTCCCAGGCTGGATGAGTCCTTCACGGTCAAGGTGGCCGACTTCGGCCTGGCCCGCGGCGTCCTGGACAAGGAATACTACAGCGTGCAGCAGCACCGCCACGCGCGCCTGCCGGTCAAGTGGATGGCGCTGGAGAGCCTGCAGACCTACCGCTTCACCAGCAAGTCCGATGTGGTGAGGCCCCCGGCCCCGCAGGCCGCGTAGCCCCCGTGTCCTGCGAGGACCCCTGGCCCTGCCCCTCGGCTCCGATGGTGACCGAGCGGGGACTCTCTTGGGCGGGGGGAGGCTGTGGACTCACCGGCCCCACCCAGCTCCCCCTCGGCTGGCGCAGGCGGTGGGAGGGGACAGTGAAGATGCTCGTGGGGTACAGAGGAACCGGCTCTGTTGGCGGGGGTGGAGCCCCCGTTTCCAGTGAGAGGGCTCTGGGAGGTAGAAGACCTGGGGTCCTCCTGGGTTGAGAGTTGAATCACCTCAAACCCGCCCCCCCCCCCCCCGCCCACAGTGGTCATTTGGTGTGCTGCTATGGGAGCTGCTGACACGGGGTGCCCCGCCGTACCCCCACATCGACCCTTTTGACCTCACTCACTTCCTGGCCCAGGGCCGTCGCCTGCCGCAGCCTGAGTACTGCCCGGACGCTCTGTGAGTATGTGGAGGTGGCGAGGGGCGGGAGCCGGGCTGGGAGGCCCGGAGGGGGCGGGAGACAGCGTTCCGGCCTCGCCCTCGGGCTCACCCCCTGGTGACCGGGAAAGGGGCCCTCTCTGAGCCTTAGTTTCCCCATCTGTGGACCGGCTCTGCCCCCCTTCAGGGCTGGGTGCCGGGGGAATAGCATGGTTGCCATGGTAACAGCATTCCCATCTTCGTGTCTGGGTTGCGGCCAGTGATTTGGTTTCCCGGCACTCCTCCCCCCGCAGCCCTGCCAAGGGGGCCGTTTTCCGTCTCCGCTCCCTTCGTCTCGGGAAAGGTCCATCAGCTCCCACACCGCCCGCCCTCCGCGTCTCCCATCCGGTGTTTTCCTCACGGGATCGAGGGTCAGATCCCCGCTCTCCGTCCCCGTCCTCGTTCTCGGAGGAGGCCTGGCGCAGCCGTGCCGTCCGGTGCCTGTGGGCCCGGGGGTGGGTTTGGTGCTGAGGCTCCTGTCCGTCAGCAGCGGGCGCTCGGCTGCGCCAGGCCTTTGTGGCGAGGACAGGCCGCACCAGGCCGCAGGTCCTGTCCCGGCTGCGCGGCCGAGTGGCCCTCCGCACGCCCGCCCGCCCGCCCGCCCGGGTCGCCTGCCATGACTCCCTTCACTCTGCGTCTGGTCGGAGCGAGGCCCTGAATCAGACCCTGAGATGGAGATTCACGTGGGGGGGGGGGCGTGTTGGGAGGTGGGGGCGAGGGGAGCAGGGCTGGGCAGGCAGAGAAGGTGGGCATCGATGCAGATCCACGAGGCCGCAGCCCACCCGCGGGGACGGCTGGAGCTGACGGCCCTTCGGAGTTTCACAAAATTAAGATCCAGGTGCCAGGTCTTGGGACCAGATGTTAGTCCGTCACCGGTCACCGCTGCCCCTGAAGAGGGTGTGACCTCGGGGGCGGCCGCTCTTTTCTGACGGGGGCCTCAGCCTTGAGCAGCCGGCAGCCGTGGGAGAAGGAAGGGGGGGGGGATCTGGGCAGCGCAGCACCTCCCAGAGCAAGTCCCCCCTCCTCCCTGGGCCTCAGTTTTCTCATCTGTAAATTGGGGTGATAACAGAACCGCCCTTAGAGAGTCTGAGAATGGCGTGAGGTTATTGTGTGTAGGGACTTAAAGTGTCGTGTAAGGCAGGGATGACATTCCCAAGATAAAGGGGCAGTTTCTCTGGCAACCGGAGGGTCTGCTGGTACCGCCCCACACGTCCTTGTCTCTGGGCGTCTAGTCCCCGTGTCACCGGCCTGGGCTTCCTCCCTGGGGGCTGTGTGACGATGCCTTGCAGCCTGAGAGCCGGGCCCCTCACGGGCATCCTGTCTCCTGACGCCCCGACAGCTTTGGGATCAGAGGAGGATCCGGAGGCACAGAGAGGTTAAGGAACTGACCCAAATCGCACAGCCCAGGGCGCGAGGGCACGGGAGCCCAAGCCCTTCACCTCCAAGGCATTTACCTCTCCGGGTGGGGAGACAGGACGGGAGCAGCCGCACAAGATGAGAAGGGCTGTCCGTGTTGGGCTGACTCAGCGTTAGACCCTGTCACCATCCTCATCCCCATGTGCCCGCCAACGGGGAACAGTGGGCAGCTCTGAGCCTCTGGGTGGAGGTGTGCCCGGCCCCTGACGCTCCACCCCCCCCCCCCCCGCAGGTACACCGTGATGCAGCGCTGCTGGGCAGCGGACCCCGCGGCACGCCCCACCTTCAGGACGCTGGCGGGAGAAGTGGAGCAGGTGGCCGCCACCCTGCACGGGGACCACTACGTGCAGCTGTCCGTGGCCTACGTGAACCTGGGCCTCGCCGCCTCCGATGAGCCCAGCGCGCCCCCGGAACTGCCCCCGTCCCCACGTGTGCACAGGAGCCCCGGCCGGCCTCGGCCCCTCTCAGAGCCGCCGAGGCCCACGTGACCTCGGCCCCAGGCAGGTCCTGAGGGGCTGGACCTGCATCACCCCTCCAGGGAGTTAACCCCATGCCGTGCCAAGGGGTGGCCCCAGCTGCCCACTGCTCTGTTCCTGACCCTTGACCTTCAGGCTGTAGCAGGGGGGCAAGGCACACGGACGCCTCCCTCCACACAGGGAGCCTTGCGGGTGCTCCTTGCGCACTTAGGGAGCTCCCGCTGTGTGCCTGGTCTCGGGGCGCGGGGGACTCAACTGTGACGCTGGCCCATGAGCCAGTCAATGAGTGACTTTAAGCATAAATTCTGGCAAATGCTCTGAAAGAAAAAGACAGATGGCCCTGGCCCGTGTGGCTCAGGTGGTTGAAAGTCATCCCGTGCACCAAGAGGTCGCTGGTTCAATTCCTGGTCGGGACACATGCCTGGGGTTGCGGGCTCAATCCCCAGTAGGGGACGTGCAGGAGGCAGCTGATTGATGTTTCTCTCTCCCTCCCTCTCTCTCTAAAATCAATAATATATATATACTAGTGGCCCGGTGCACGAAATTCATGCACATTAAAAGGAGGACCCAGAGTCAAGTCCCCGCCCACCCACATGCGCCTCAAAATCACGTCAGACCCAGACCCAGCCGCCCCCCCCCCCACTTTGGGCTAGATCCAGACCTGGCCAGTCCCACCCTTGTCAAGCCCTGCCAGGCAGGGGGCATAGCCTCAGGTCCCCTGGCACCAGGATGGGGGGCGTAGCCTGAGGTCCCCCAGATGGGGCGGGGGGCGTGCCTTGAGGTCCCCCATCAAGCCCCATCAGGTGGGGGACATGGCCTGAGATCCCCTGTCAAGCCTCGCTGTGTGGGGGCGCGCAGCCTCAGATCCCCCGGCCTGGCACTGGGATGGGGGTGCAGCCTCAGGTCCCCCATCAAGCCCCGCTGAGCAGGGGGCGCAGCCTGAGTTTCCCCGACCCAGCACTGGAGGTGCACCTTGAGGTCCCCCGTCAAGCCCTGCTAGGTGGGGAGCACAACCTGAGGTCCCCTGTCAAGCCCCGCCAGGCAGTAGGGTGCAGCTTCAGGTCCCCTGGCCCGGTGCTGGGGAGGGGGGTGCGGCCTAAGGTCCCCTGTCAAGCCCTGCTGGGTGGGGGGCGAGGCCTGAGGTCCCCTGTCAAGCCCCATGGGGGCAGGGGAGGGCATAGCCTCAGGTCCCTGCTGATTGCTCCTTAAGGGAACTTGGCCTCAGCTGTGGGTGAAGCCATCTTTGTGACGGAGTGATGGTCAATTAGCATATCCCTCTTCATTAGATAGGATATTTTAAAAAGCAGGTGGCTTTGGGGGAATGGAAGGCAGCATTAGGTGGGAAGGTGAATACAGCCCTGGCTGGTGTGGCTCAGTGGATAGAGTGTCGACCTGCAGACTGAAGGGTCCCAGCTTTGATTCTGGTCAAGGGCACATGCTGGGGTTGTGGGCTCGATCCCCAGTGTGGAGCGTGCAGGAGGCAGCCGATCAATGGTTCTCTCTCGTTGATGTTTCTATCTCTCCCTTTCTCTCTGAAACCAATAAAAACATCCTATCTAATAAAAGAGTAATATGCAGATTGACCATCACTCCAACACACAAGATGGCTGCCCCCATGTGGTCAAAGATCCTGCTCCCATGTGGACACAAGATGGCCAACACAAGATGGCCAGCAGGGGAGGGCAGTTGGAAGGGACCAGGCCTGCAAGGGAGGGCAGTTGGGGGCAATCAGGCCAGCAGGGGAGGGCAGTTGGGAGGGACCAGGCCTGCAAGGGAGGGCAGTTGGGGGTGATCAAGCCTGCAGGGGACGGCAGTTAGGGGTGACCAGGCTGGCAGAGGAGGGAAGTTGGGGGCAAACAGGCTGGTAGGGGAGCAGTTAGACATCAATCAGACTGGCAGGGGAGTGGTTAGGGGGTGATCAGGCTGGCAGGCAGAAGCAGTTAGGGATAATCAGGAAGACAGGCAGACGAGCAGTTGGGAGCCAGCAGTCCTGGGTTGTGAGAGGGTGCAGGCTGGGCTGAGGGACACCCCTCCCGCGCACGAATTTCGTGCACCGGGCCTCTAGCATTTTATAAAAGGTGACTGCAGAGGTGAGGGAAGTCCGCGGGAGGTGACGTTTTGGCTCAGGCCCTGCCAAGGGGAAGCTGTGCAGAAGCAGAGCTGGAAGAGAGAGCCCGAAGGAGCTGGGTCCCTGAGAAGGCCTCAGAGGACAGGAAGTAGCGAGACTCAGACCCAGGGTGCAGGGCCCTGGGGGCTCTCGGTGGACCCCAGAGGGCGGAGGAGCACCAGGACTGCAGCAGCCGGGATGGCTGGCCCGTCCCGGGCTCAGCCCCTCTCCAGGGCTCCCTGCTCCACCTGCAGCCCCCCTGCGCCGCCCTGCCCCCCGCCGCAGGCACCGTCAGGCATGGACACTTGTCCCTCCTCCCCGCCCTGCCAGCCTTGTTCTTGCAGCCTGGAGAGATGAGCCAGCAGCAAGGCCTCAGCGCCACACGGTTCAGGCACCGGCTTCGAGGTGCTGCTGCCGGCCGGCTATTTATACTCGTCAAGGCCACTCGACAATGGCCAGGAGGCCGGCTCCGCCGAGGGAGAACAGCGTCCCCGCAGCAGCCTTCCCGCAGCCTCCATGCTGAGGGGGAAAGCGGGTGCCGGGCTGATGGCCCAGCACCTACATCATGGTGGTCCCCGCTCTTGCTCACGACCCCCATTGTCTCTACCCTGCCAGTGTGGGGGAGCCCAGTTCACCCTAAAGGGAGTATGTTCCCTCTCCAGCTCTGCCCTTTCTCACATGGAACCCTGGGTTTGGGGCAAGTGGATAGAGCGTCGGCCTGATGACCAAAGGCTCCTGGGTTCGATTCCGGTCAAGGGCACGCACCTCGGTTGCAGGCTCCTCCCTGGCCCGGGCCGTGGTGGGGGCCGGGCAGGAGGCGGCCCATCGATGTGTCTCTCCTACATCGGTTTCTCTGTCTCCCTCTCTTCCGCGCTCTCTAAGGTCCGTGGGAACATCCTCAGGGAGGATGAAAGAAAAAGCCCCTGGGAAGCAGTGGGGTCTCCTCGGGACTGGCGCTGCCCAGTGCTCTACCCTCACTCCCGGGGGGGGGGCGGGCCCGGCGGGGCCTGAGGGCAGCCGGGGAAAGCGTACACGGGGACTCTGCTGCTCAGGTGCAGGGGTGCCAAGGCCTGGGGCTCATGAGCTGCAGGGGGAGGCGGCTCTGCCATTCATCACTGCCCCCCTGCTGCCCCCCCCCCGTGCGGAGACCCCTGTCTCTGTGAGGAGGGGCAGGTGAGTTGCCCTGAGGCTGGGAGCGAGGTGAGGAATGTCCCGGAGGCCCCCCACCCCCGCCCCCAGCTGTGGTCCCCACACCCATCGGCAAGGACCGTCTCAATCCCTCTGACTTGTGGTCCTCGTACCCTGACCTCGTCCTGGGGATCTAAGGGTCCCCCTGGGCACCAAGCCCGGGGGGGGGGGTGAGGCTGCTTCCCACGGAGCCTCTGTGGCTCATGGACCCCTGGCTGGTGTTCATGGGAGAGGAGCTCAGAGAGGAAGGGGGTCTCTGATGGCGGGGAGCTTGGCAAGGAGAGGGGTCCCTGAAGAGGGGGGTGGAAGAGAGCTCCGGGGAGTCAGGATTTCTTTTCTTTTTCTTTTTTTTAATTGCATGAAGAAATGTGTATCCATCCACATGTATCTATATGTGTGTCAGTGAATTTTATTTTTTTAAAGATATATTTTATTGATTTTTTTTTAAAATATATTTTATTGATTTTTTACAGAGAGGAAGGGAGAGGGATAGAGAGCTAGAAACATCGATGAGAGAGAAACATCGACCAGCTGCCTCCTGCACACCCCCTACCGGGGATGTGCCCGCAACCAAGGTACATGCCCTTGACCGGAATCGAACCTGGGACCTTTCAGTCTGCAGACCGACGCTCTATCCACTGAGCCAAACCGGTTTCGGCTATTGATTTTTTACTGAGAGGAAGGGAGAGGGATAGAGAGAGACATCGATCAGCTGCCTCCTGCATATCTCCTACTGGGGATGTGCCCACAACCAAGGTACATGCCTTTGACCGGAATCGAGCCTGGGACCCTTCAGTCCGCAGGCCAACGCTCTATCCACTGAGCCACACCGGTCAGGGCACGGGGAGTCAGGATTTCTGCGCAGCCAAGTGGCGCTTTGGGCCTGTTTATGGGCCAAGGGCCTCCAGGGCAGGACTCTCCAGGGAGGGGCCCCAGGTCAGCCAGTGCCGGCTCCTGGATGGGGACACCCTCGTACCCTCCAAGTCCACCTGAGTGTCAGGAGCTGGGACTGCTTTGCGGTTTCAAGTTCCTGATGGGGCCCCAGGGAGGTGAGGAAAGGAGGGCTGGGGGTCCAGGAGGGTCTTTAAAAACAAATGCTTTTGTTGATTTTTTTAGAGAGAGAGGAAGGGAGAGGAATAGAAAGATGGAAACGTCGATGAGATAGAAACATTCATCAACTGCCTCCTCCACACCCCCTACTGGGGGTCTAGCCCACAACCCGGGCATGTGCCCTGACCCGGAATCAACAGGTGACCTCCTGGTTCATAGGTCAATGCTCAACCCCGGGGCCACGCCGCCGGGCTGGGAGACTCTGAGTGGCTTCCAGGGCTGGAGAAGGCGGGGCTGCCTTCCTGCTGGGGTGGCCCGAGGGGTGCCTCCGGCATGAGGGGTGGCCTGTGCAAGGGGAAGGTAGCTGGTGGCCATGGCGGGCCCGAGCCTGCACCAGGGTGGGGTGGCATGAGCGGAGGGCTCTCCAGGACTGTGGGAGTCCTGCCTTCCCCCCATGAGTGCCGCTCCTCGCCTCACCTCTCTGCATCGCTGCCAGGGGGGCTGGGGCAAGCAGGAGCCGGGAGAGCCGGAGGGAGGCCAGGCGGGGAGCGGGCGAGGGAGCAGCGATGATGCCCCCCGCAGGGCCCGCTGCGTCACGCTGTCTGGCACCTGGACGCATGCATGGGGCCCACGGATCTGCTCTGCTGGGAACTGGGAGCCGGGTCTGAAACGCCCCTCACGCCTGGGCCCCGGTCTCCGGGGGGTTTCCCCGGGACCTGACCCCTGGGCGGCTCCAGGTGCAGCCCAGCTCCAGCGCTGGGCCCTCCTGGCTGTGGCCGCCCCGTCACTCCCTCCTGCGGCCCATGAGGTCCCAGGGCTGCGCCTGTCCACTCCCTGAACTGAGCCCCTTCGCCTGCGGGGAGCAGGGCTCTCTGACTGGTGCTGGGGGGGGGGGGGGGGGGCGGGCGCTGCTGCAGGGTGTGAGCTGGCGGCCTGGGCTGCAGCTCTCCAATGTGTTTCCTCTGCTGGGGCCCCGCGGCCCTGAAATCAGAGCTGAGCTCCGAGCCCACCACCAGGCCCCGATGAAACCTGCAGGGCTGGGAGTCCCCTCCGGAGGCCAGGAGGCCAGCCTCCGCCCACCCACAGCCTCTCCTCACCCACAGCTTCTCCTCACCCACAGCCTCCGCTCACCCACAGCCTCCGCCCACCCACAGCCTCCACTCACCCACAGCCTCCGCCCACCCACAGCCTCAGCTCACCCACAGCCTCAGCTCACCCACAGCCTCCGCTCACCCACAGCCTCTCCTCACCCACAGCCTCCGCCCACCCACAGCCTCTCCTCACCCACAGCTTCTCCTCACCCACAGCCTCCGCTCACCCACAGCCTCCGCCCACCCACAGCCTCCGCTCACCCACAGCCTCTCCTCACCCACAGCTTCTCCTCACCCACAGCCTCCGCTCACCCACAGCCTCCGCCCACCCACAGCCTCCGCCCACCCACAGCCTCCGCCCACCCACAGCCTCCGCTCACCCACAGCCTCCGCTCACCCACAGCCTCTCCTCACCCACAGCCTCCGCTCACCCACAGCCTCCGCTCACCCACAGCCTCTGCTCACCCACAGCCCCTCCTCACCCACAGCCTCTCTGCCCCTGTGAGAGTCCAACCAGCCTGAGGGTTACTCCAGCCTGGAGGAAGGGGGACGACTCAGTGCAGCACCCTGGCATTCCCCGTCCGCACAGTGGGGCCAATGGAGCCTCAGTCTTTTGGGGTTTGTTCCAGTGGGGGTTTCACCCAATGAGCACAGTGGGGGGTTAACCCAATGCACACAGTGGAGGTTTAACCCAGTGAGCACAGTGGGGTTTAACCAATGAGCATAGTGGGGGGTTAACCCAATGAGCACAGTGGGGTTAACCCAATGAGCACAGTGGGGTTTAACCAATGAGCACAGTGGGGTTTAACCCAATGAGCACAGTGAGGTTTAACCAATGAGCACAGTGGGGGGTTAACCCAATGAGCACAGTGGGGGGTTAACCCAATGAGCACAGTGGGGTTTAACTAATGAGCACAGTGGGGGGTTAACCCAATGAGCACAGTGGGGGGTTAACCCAATGAGCACAGTGGGGTTTAACCAATGAGCACAGTGGGGGGTTAACCCAATGAGCACAGTGGGGTTTAACCAATGAGCACAGTGGGGTTTAACCCAATGAGCACAGTGGGGTTTAACCCAATGAGCACAGTGGGGTTTAACCAATGAGCACAGTGGGGTTTAACCCAATGAGCACAGTGGGGGTTTAACCAATGAGCACAGTGGGGTTTAACCCAATGAGCACAGTGGGGGTTTAACCCAATGAGCACAGTGGGGTTTAACCAATGAGCACAGTGGGGGGTTAACCCAATGAGCACAGTGGGGGGTTAACCCAATGAGCACAGTGGGGTTTAACTAATGAGCACAGTGGGGGGTTAACCCAATGAGCACAGTGGGGGGTTAACCCAATGAGCACAGTGGGGTTTAACCAATGAGCACAGTGGGGGGTTAACCCAATGAGCACAGTGGGGTTTAACCAATGAGCACAGTGGGGTTTAACCCAATGAGCACAGTGGGGTTTAACCCAATGAGCACAGTGGGGTTTAACCAATGAGCACAGTGGGGTTTAACCCAATGAGCACAGTGGGGGTTTAACCAATGAGCACAGTGGGGTTTAACCCAATGAGCACAGTGGGGGTTTAACCCAATGAGCACAGTGGGGTTTAACCAATGAGCACAGTGGGGGGTTAACCCAATGAGCACAGTGGGGGGTTAACCCAATGAGCACAGTGGGGTTTAACCCAATGAGCACAGTGGGGTTTAACCCAATGAGCACAGTGGGGTTTAACCAATGAGCACAGTGGGGGTGTAACCCATTGAGCACAGTGGGGTTTAACCAATGAGCACAGTGCAGGTGTAACCCAATGAGCACAGTGGGGTATAACCAATGAGCACAGTGGGGGGTTAACCCAATGAGCACAGTGGGGTTAACCCAATGCGCACAGTGGGGTTTAACCCAATGAGCACAGTGGGGTTTAACCCAATGAGCACAGTGGGGAGTTAACCCAATGAGCACAGTGGGGTTTAACCAATGAGCACAGTGGGGGGTTAACCCAATGAGCACAGTGGGGTTAACCCAATGCGCACAGTGGGGTTTAACCCAATGAGCACAGTGGGGTTTAACCCAATGAGCACAGTGGGGAGTTAACCCAATGAGCACAGTGGGGTTTAACCAATGAGCACAGTGGGGTTTAACCCAATGAGCACAGTGGGGTTTAACCCAATGAGCACAGTGGGGTTTAACCAATGAGCACAGTGGGGTTTAACCAATGAGCACAGGCCCGGAGAGCTGGGGCAGCTGGGGGCACCCCGGGGGCAGTGGCCCTGGGTGGCTGGTTCTTTGAGGCCTGGTACTCTCTTGGTGGGAGTCCTTAGCCCAGTGCTAGGCAGCAGGTGCGCAGCGGGCGGCAGAGCCTGCCTGGCCCAGCTCAGTCCAGAGGCGTGGCCCTTGGGTCCCAGCCGCCCCCAACGGAATCCCTGGGGCGCTCAGAAAGGACTGTTTCTCCTGAAGCCCGTCCCCGTCAGTTACCCCAGTCCCCCCTCTCCCTCACCCCCCGCCCCCCGCCCCCCGCCTCTGCAAGGAAGGGCGGCTCTGCTCCTGCCTCCCCCGGCTCTGCAGCCCGCTCTCCGTCCTCCAGACCCTCAGCACCCTCTGGTCCCAGGATGCTCCGCCCAGGCCCCGCAGGGACTGCCAGGCCGCCCTGGAGCGGGCGGCAGCGAGGGCAGGTCTCCCCTCACCGGTAGGGTGAGGGCCCAGGACCAGCCCGTCCCTCCAGGGCTGCCCAGGCCCAGCCTCCCCGTCCGGCAGCCCTGGTCTTGGAAGGCGAGCAGAGGGACCGCCGGCCTGGCAGCCTGCCCGCTGCTGGGAAGATGGCAGGAGGCTCCGTGCTGGGCCTCCCCAGGCTCGCGCTGCCGGGCAGGGCTCGGGACCAGGCTGGGGCTCCGGTGGGGGCGCTGAGAGAAGGTGCTGCGTCCGGGCTCAGCAGGGGCAGGCAGAGGGGGCCCGAGCGTCTCCAGGGCCAGGGCGTCCTCCCCTCTCCCCTCCGCTGGCTGTCCGGTTGGGTAGGCACCTGCGCACTGTGGCCGGCCTCGGCCTGGGCACCGGGGACGTGGGGATGCACCAGGGAAGGCAGGGACCCCACGCAGCGGTGGCCACGGTCACGGAGTTCCATCAGCTTTGGCGCCAGCACCCTGCCGCGTGCCCCGGCCCCACCCGTGCAGCCTGGACCAGAGTCAGCGAGGAGTCAGCCCCGCCCGGCCTCCATGGCAGTGACGGCTTCCGCCAGGCCTGTCCGCTGACACGTCCCTCTGAGCTGGGGATCCCCCTCTCCAAGAGGGAGCGGCGTCCTCTGAGCAGCCCCGGGCCCCACCACAGGGGCTCCTGCTGGGTGAGGCCGCCCCCTGCCCTGGGCCTGGGCTCCTGGTGTCCCTCGGGGGCACAAAACCCCCTGTGCTTCTGGCAGCACTGGCTGCCCCCCCCCGCCCCCCCCTCTGCTGGCTCCTGGGTGGGGACGGCTCCCAGGGAGCGGAGCGCCCACCTGCTCCTCAGCCGGCGTGGCAGCGGCCCTGGCCGTGCTGGCCCCCTCCGGCTGGGGCCTGGCCATGGTCCGCGCAGTTACGTAAGCCTGAGCCAGTTGGGGCTCCGAGCGGCTCACGGTGGCTATTTATAAGCTGCAGCAGCACAGCAGAGGGGTCACCGCACCGCGCCGGCAGGGACGGTGCTTAAACATCCGCACTTCCCGGTGCCACTCCTCGGAGGCCTGCACCCCCCTGCCTCCATGCCCGGGGCTCAGACCCCACGTCCGTCCTCCCGCACCCCTGGGTCCTGCCTCCACAGCCTGGATCTGGAGTGGATGTGCACCCCTCGCGCCCGGCAGGTCCCCGAGGCCGGGGCTCTGCACCTGGCTGTGTGCCTGCGGGTCAGACGGGGGCCAGGGAGGAGGGGGGGGCCGCTCTTTAGAGGGTGCTGCCTCCATGCAATGGTGCCCCCCCCCGCCCCCGCCGCCCGCCCCGCCAGGAGCTCCAGGACTCTGAGCCCAGGGCTCAGGTCCCAGCGGGAAACACAGACAGCACTGGGAGCGGAGCTGGAGACCAAGAGGCGCCCGCCCTCCTCGGGCCTCAGTTTCCCCTCAGGACCCAGAGAGGGCAGCCGCACAGGACTCGTCTGGGTCTGCCCGGAGGCCGGCCTCTGCCTGGGCTGCGCTCCTGCCGGAATGCCCTCCCTCCACAGACCTGAATGCTCCCCACCTGAGCGGCCCCCCACCTGGGGCGCGGCCGCCCCTGGACCGCAGGCAGGGGTACCCCTGGGAGGCAGGCTGAGCCCCCTCCATCGCCAGCGGCGGCTGCGGGAGCCCTTTCAGACTCCGCTGCTGTTTTTCTTTCAGATTTCTCCTGATGCTAGGTTTTTTTATCCTGGATTAAGAACGTTTTTTTAATGTTTTATTGATTTTGAGAGAGAGGAAAGGAGAGGGAGCAGTAGAAACATTGGCTGCCCCCTGCACGCCCCCTACCGGGGATTGAGCCCCAAACCCTGGGCCTGTGCCCTGGCGGGGAACTGAGGCCTCTTGGTGCAGAGAAGGACGCTCACCACTGAGCCCGGGGGGCCGGGCTGTGCTCATGTTGGCTGTTGTTCTCCCCCCTTTCAGGCTTGCTCTGATCCCAGGGCTCGGGCGAGGCCCAGCGTCTCCCCGGGGCGGGCGCGGGGAGCAGGTGGTCAGGGACGTGCAGAGCTGCACTCTGAGGGCACAGCAGGACAGCCTGCCCTGGAGAAGCGGGTGTGCCGCCCCCCGAGGCCCTCTGCCCACCACCCTCCGGCCACTCCAGCCCCCTCCACAGGAAAGGAGGCTCTCCGAGCGGCCCCCTCTCCCCAGCTCCTGCAGGCCCCCCACCAGGGTGGGGGCCGTCCCCCCAAACCTGCCAGGAGGGGCCAGGCGAGCCTGAGGAGGCGATGCCGGCACCTGCCCTCAGAGCGAGCCGTCCAGGCCCCGTCAGGCCCCTCTGCCACAGGCAGCCGAGCCTGGGGAATGGGCTCGGCCTGGGGGAGGGGCTCGCAGGTTGCCGTGGCAACACGTTGGCCCTCCTCACTTTCCAGGATCAGAAATAGCATTGGATGCCCTTCTTCCTGGTGAGAGACTATTTAAAACATGTGGGGGGAGGGGCAGGGGCGATGCTCTTCTTGATCCCCGGGGGGCTGGCCGCGCCTCTCCAGCTGCCCCTCCCCCCCACCGTGCCCCCGCTCAGGTGGATGGACAGGAGTGGGCTCTGGTGGCCGCGAATTCCGGTACAAAGGACGCGTCTGGCCTCCCGGGTGTGTAGCTGGCCCCACTCAGCGCTGCCAGCTTCTCGGGAGGGCACTGGCTTCAAGGCGCCAACAGGGAAGGTGCCGCCTCCCAGGCCGGGCCACCTGCTGAGCTGGGAGGAGGGGCAGGCCGCGGGGGACACCCGCTGGGGTGGGGCTGCCGCTCTCCGGAGCGAGGCCTGCTGGCTTCCCTCCCGCAGGGCCATGCCCGCGGGCCCTGGGCAGGGCACCCAGGGCCGCACCATCGTTCCTGAATGGGGCCCAGCGCCCGGGGGCCTGGCTGCGGATTCTGGCTCCAGGCCTCACCAGGGAGGCCGCTGCGAATCCTCTCCGCTCTGCGCCTCGATGCCCTCGCCTGGCCGGCGCCCTGAGCTCCGCGTGGCCTGGCGCAGAGGAGCCCCGTCCACGGGGCTGTTGTTCCCCTTGCCTAAGGGGTGTGGCTGCTCCCCTGGGGGAGAGCCTTCTCCCCTCACCACGCCTCCTCCAGCCCTCCTCCAGGGGCGGGCTACACCCTCCGCGGGCCCTGCTCCTCCCCAGGACACCCAGGCCAGCCGTTCACAAAGACCCAGTCCTGAGGGGAGGCGTGCGCCCCTCTTCTGCGGGAGGTAGGGGAGGGCTCAGCGACAGACGGTCAGGGGGCTCCCGGGGCCTCCCGGGTACAGCCCAGCCCAAGCATCTCTGTTTTGGGGAAAAACCAAGCCCCAAAAGTAGTTTCCTTGGGGTCAGAGATGAATGAAGTCAACCGTGTTCAGCAAGTGTGTGTGTGTGTGTGTGTGTGTGTGTGTGTGTGTGTGTGTGTGAGAGAGTGTGTGTGTGTGCGCGTGCGCGCGCCCATGTGCAGGCCACAGACCCTTGGGCTCTGCTCCTGTCCTGGGCCATAGTGTGTGGTGAGAGCAGTGTCCAGAGGTCCCCATTCATTCATGTGTATACACATATGTTTCAGAGAGGAAGGGGGAGGGAGAGAGAGAGAGAAACATCAATGAGAGAGAATCATTGATTGGCTGCCTCCTGCACGCCCCCCTGAGGATCGAGCCCCAGACCCGATCGGGAATTGAACCAGCAACCTTTAGGTGCACAGGACAACACCCAACCCACTGAGCCACACCGGCCA
This sequence comes from Cnephaeus nilssonii, assembly GCF_951640355.1. Lineage (NCBI taxonomy): Eukaryota > Metazoa > Chordata > Mammalia > Chiroptera > Vespertilionidae > Cnephaeus > Cnephaeus nilssonii. The sequence continues at coordinate 1,916,609 of NC_137088.1, read as the reverse complement.
GGGCCTGTCCCCATTCCTAATGAAGGCGGCATTAGGGAAGGGGTGGGGGCCCCGGGGCTGAGACCCGGCTGTGTCAGCCTCTGCCCGGGACTGAGTCAGGAAGGTGCGGGCGTAGCCTTGTGCTAGCCTCGGTCCCGGTCACACCGCTTCACACCCCACGGCCAACTGTAAGCACTATTTTTAGCTTCTGTGAAAACACACGGCGTCAGAGGCCACGCCTGCCGCTGCCTTCTCCACAAACCTGTTTCCTGGGCGGAAAGACTGAGGCCCGAGGGGACCCAGCCCTGGAGGACAGAGGGAGGAGGCCCAGAGCTCGTAGCTGGGGGGCAGGACCTCTAGGCTCCGGCCTGGGCCGTGAGCAGCTCCCCGAGGGCCGCCCATGCCTGTCCTCCGTGGCGGCAGGCACGCCCGGGCCTGGGCTGGCGGGCTAGGTAGGTCCCATCCTCCCAGCCCCTCTGTTTGCCCATCTGAGAAATGGAGAGGGGCGCTGCCCCCTGCCCTCATAGCCTGCATTTCCCAGGTGCCCGCCCTCCGTCCAGGCCTTTGTCCGACTCGTCCGCCCTGTGTAGGCCGCTGTGCCCACTGTGTGCGCAGCCTGCACCCTCCCTGCCCGTGTGCACCAGCCGTGTGCAGTGTGGGGGCCCTGTAACCACCATGTCCTTGCTGAGCCCCCACCTGTCCTGCCACTTGGCTGGCCCCGTGCCCACTGTGACCGAGCCCCGCGCCCAGAGCCCCACCCCCTCCGGCCACCACGGGGAAGCTGACACATGTGACAAGAGCTAGAACACTGGGACTTGAGAATTCTGAGCCGAGGCCCCGCCCGCACGGCCCATGGTCCCCACCCCCCGCTCTGTGGGATCCCAGTCCCAGGTTTCAAGGATGTGGCTCTGGGGAGGGGGCTCTGAGGCGCAGGCAGAGGGGAGCCATCTGGAGCAGCGCCATTGCCAAGGAGCATCCGTCCCTGGAGCGGGCGCCGAGAGGCTGGGGAGCCTGGCCGGGGCCCGGGCCCTCACCCTCTCCTGCCTCCGGACTGAGCGGGAAAGGGGCCCATGTCACACCTGGACCTGCCGCCCGGGGCCAGGGCCCCGTCTCCGGTTGCCACTGGGAAAGGAGGGGAAAGGGCCGTCTTGCCTGGAAGGTCGACAGGGAGCCCGGGCTTCCTCAGCGTCTCCCCGCCCGGCCTCTCTCCCCGGAGCTTCCCCTGTCCGCCTGCTCCCGGCACCGCCTGAGCAGAGAGGCCCCCTGGCTGCGGGGAGAGGAGCCGGCCAAGGCTCGGCAGGCTTTCCTGGGCGACCTGGGCCTTTCTGTCCCCCAAGGCGGGTGGGGCCCCTGGTTTCCCACACTCTGTCACCCCCACCCAGGTCACTGGGGGCTGTGATGTGTGGGGTTGTCACGGCAACACAGTGGGGGCAGGGCACCTAAGGCATGGAGCAGGACTATGGAAGTCACCAAGCAGGTGGGGGACCCTGATCCATCGGACCCCCAGGGCCACCCCTCAGCCAGCAGCCAGCAGCTGGGGGGTGGCCTCAGAGAGCCTCAGGGACCGTGGAGAAACTCGGGGTCCGTGTGCTTTAGGCAGGGGCTGGCATTGTCCCTCGAGGCCGTCACTGACGGGGCCTGTGGCCCAGCCTCCCAGGCCCACGGTCCCGAGCCCGGTCGCCAGCTCCCCTGGGGCCCCGCTGAGGGTGGCGCACAGTGTGGCTCGGAGCGGGCCTCCCCAGGTGCCCTGAGACTCTCCTCCACCGGCCCGTGCCCCGGCCCCGGCGTGGAAGCCCAAGTGCATCTCGTCCTGGAGAATGAGACCCTGCCCCTGCCCTGGTGCGTGTGCAGGGACAGCGCCGATGGCCTGGCCCAGCTCGGCGGCCGCAGCTCCTGGCTTCAGGTGCAGGGTGCGAGGGAGGGCAAGGCTCCGGCTAAAGTCCTGGTCGGCCGGGGCAAAGGCCCCTCTGGCACCCAGCAGAGAGCGCCCTGGGGCGTTGCCACGAGCCAGCAGGTCCCCCGTTTCCTTTCAGGGGAGATTGGCTCAGCTGCAGCCCCAGGTCCTCTTCCGGCTCCAGTCCAAGGTCAAGGTCAGGGCAAGTGCTGGTGTCCGGCTCAGGCAACTCCAACTCCAGCTCCAACTCGGGCCAATACTCCAGCTCCGCATACAACCCTCCCGCCGGCAGCCGTCGCACGGAACACCCGCAACCCCGACGACCTGCTCAGGGAGAGTGGCCACCCGTGGGCAGGCCTCTTGGAGTCTTCCAAAGTGGTCACGTTCTGCCAGGACAAAGTGATCTTCGGTTCTCAGCGGCTCCCCACCCCGGGACACCCTCCCACAGAGTCCCCAGACCACGCCCCGGAGCTCGAAGCTGCCAGGAGGCCGGCGTTACCTAAGCAGCCGGAGACCCCAGCAGAGAAGCCGCTGTTCTACACCTTCAACCTAGACAGCCCCACAGCATCCCCAGGAAGGCCGGGGCCCCCCACGCCCCAGAGGAGCCGCCAGGAGGTCAGCTCTCAGCCGGAGGGGCAGCCCCTCCGTGCCTGCAACAGCACCTGCTCCAGGGCTCCGCTCTCCACCTGCCCAGCCACCTGCCTCGGGCGGCGCCCGGCCCCGCCTCCCCGGGAAGCCACGCAGAGGCCCGCCTCCGGCGCCCCCCCCTGCCAGCTCCAGGACCCTACGGAAGGCCACGTGCTGGTGTTTGACATGGACACGGGCAACACCAGGCTGGGACTGCTGTGCCAGGACCCCCTGGGCTCCCGGGCAGTACTGGTGGGCCTCGTGCCCCACCATCCGTCCGGTCATGCCCCTGACAATATGCCGGCCACCCGGCCACTGGCCGTGCCCGTCGCCTCCCCTAACAGCAACCGCTCCAGCTTCTGGCCCGTCTCGTCGGTGCTGTCCAGCCCCGTGCCCTCCAGCCTCTCATCCGGCAGCTACCGCGAGGTGGCCCTGGCCCCCAAGGAAGCCCAGCTCAAACTGGAGTCCCGGGATGGCCCTGGTCCCGAGACACCCATCAGGGTGGGCCTGCCCCCTGGGCCCATTCCAGTGGGAGTGCCGCTCCAGGTTGGAGAGAGGACACCGAGCCGTGTCCAGGGTCCCGGCTGGTCCAATCCTGCGGCTGAGAAAAGCGAACCCACTCGCACCATCTGGATCCTGGATGCGTCCGGGATGCAGGATGCCTCTCTGGTCACCTCAGAGCCGGCCCCAGAGCCCGCCCGCCCAGCCCCAGCCCAGGAGGCAGCCAGGGCCGTGCTCCAGGCGGACACAGGCAGCCACACCCGGAAGGAGGCCAGCACTGCTCACCCTAACGACCTTCGGGCCGAAGGTACTAGGCAGGGCCCCCTCAGCGGTTGGCCCCCACTCGGTGAGCAGCATCCCGTCTCTGGACAGCCCCCTGCAGCGGGTCAGCCTCCCTCTGCTGAGCAGCCCCCCTTTCCTGGTCAGCCCCCTCTCACTGGGGCCCCTCTTGCCAGGCAACGTTCTGTCACTGGGCAGCCTTCCTTTTGCCAAGAGCCCACCGTCTCCAAAGAGCTCATCCTCTCAAGAGGCGCCCCCTCCACCAGGGAGGCTGGCCAGGCCCCCACGCTGTGCCAGGAAGGAGAGGCCTTGGGTCTGCCCGCCCACGTGGGGGTACTCCGGGTGCCCCTGGCCCAGGAGAAGACCTGCGTCTATGTGAGCAGAGAAACGATGGGCCTCCGTGTCCCTCCCGGCTCCAACTCCCATTGGCTGTCACCCTGGCAGCCCGTCGGCTCTCACAGGGCCCCGGGGGAGCAGCTCTCCCTGGTCACATTCACCACACCTGGCACCAGCTACAAGGTCTTGCCCATGGCCATGGTGGGCACGGCGCCCCAGGGCCCCCGGCTCAAGCTGACAGTTGAGGACATGACCGACTCGCCAGTGGTCACGAGCCTGGGCCTGCTCAGCGGGGCCTACTACGCTCTGCCGGGACAGTCCCCCGGGCTCTGCACCCTCGCGCCGGGCCACTTCCAGAGCTCGGCCGCCGTGGTGATTGACACAGGCTCAGGCTTCACCAAGTGCGGCCTGGCCGGGGAGGACCACGTCCTCAGCGTGGTGCCCTCACGCGTGCAGCTGCTGCAGCCGCCCGCCCAGGACCAGCCCAGGTACGCGATGCTGGGCACCGGTGGCGGCTCGTACACGGTGCTGAACCGGGGCGTGGTCTCCGACTGGGACGCGCTGGAGGTGCTGTGGCAGCACCTGTTCTACTGCAAGCTGGGCATGCGGCCCGAGGAGCTGGCCGTGCTGGTGGCCGACTCGCCCATCTCGCCGCGCACCAACCGCGAGAAGGTGGCTGAAATCCTCTTCGAGTGTTTCCACGTGCCGGCCATGCAGACCGTGCAGCAGGCCCTGCTGGCGCTCTACGCCTACGGGCGCACCACTGGGCTGGTGCTGGGCAGCGGCCACGGCACCTCCTACGTGGCGCCCGTCCTCACCGGGGACCTGGCCCCACTGGACACCTACAGGCTGGATGTGGCCGGGGCCGACCTCACGGAGTACCTGGCGGAGCTGTTGCTGGCCGGCGGCCACTCGCCGCCCAAGGCGGGGCTGGTCAACCACATCAAAGAGACCTGCTGCTACGTGGCTCTGGATGTGAAAGCCGAGGCGGCCCGCACGCAGGCCCAGTCCCCGGTGGACTTCGTGCTTCCGGACAAGCAGGTCATCACGCTGGGCTCTGAGCGCTTCCGCTGCCCTGAGGCCCTCTTCCAGCCCCACCTGCTGGGCCTCAACCAGCTGGGCCTCCCGCAGCTGGCCCTCCTCAGCATCAGCCGGCTGGAGGCCCGGCAGCAGGAGCAGCTGCTGGCCAACGTGGTGCTGGACGGGGGCAGCACGCTGGTGAGCGGCTTCCCCGAGCGCCTGCGACAGGAGCTGGGCCCTCGTGCCACCGTGCTGGGCTCTCCCCACCGCGCCGTGGCCGCCTGGCTTGGAGGCTCCATCATGGCCTCCCGGGACTCCTTCCAGAGCCTGTGGCTCAGCCGCCGGGAGTACGAGGAGGAGGGCCCGTGGGCCATCTACAAGTACCATCTCTGAGCACATAAAGTTCCGGTGCCGTTCGCTTGGAGTGCCGTGGCGTGCTTTAGGCCCGGGGAGGTGCGGAAAGGATGGGGGTCCCGGCAGGGGTTCGGGGATGGGGCCCTTGGCACACCTGAGTCACACCCCGCCTCTGCGCACCTCAGCTCCCCAGGTCCTGGCAGCCTCTCCCTCCGAGAGCCCCGGGAGCCCCTTGGCATTGGCTCTGCTCTAACCTGACCTTTATTGCACCCCAAGGGCAAACACAGAGAGTGGCTGCTGTGGGTTTTGCCCCGTTGCCCTGGCGACAAGTGCAATTACCCTTGATTGCCAGCTGGTTGCCATGGCAATTTCAAACATAATGTAATAACCCACACAGCCTGGAGTGAGTCATGGAGGGGCAGCCCCCTCCCCTCGCTCAGAGGAAAAGACTGTTTGCCCTCCCCCATCCTGGGCTCTCTTCGGGGGGCTGAGGCCGGCGCCATAGACGGCAGCCACAGAGTCCCCAGGTGGCCGGGGACCGGGAGCACTGCTTGCCCCCCAGGGACGGTGCCCGTCAGAGTGCGGGCTTCTTGGGGAGCTGGCCTGGTCGTGCGCTATCTCCGTGGTTGGAACCTCTGGGGCTCAGTGCTGATTGGCAGGGGGTGGAAGTGCTGGCCTTTGGTGTCCTGGGGCAGGAGGTGCGGGTGAGGGGGCAGATAAGGCCTGGCTCCGGGGGGTACACCTGAGCTGCGGGTGGGACGCGGGCCTGTTCTGTAGGTTCTGTGGATAGGGGAGGCTCGCACCTCATCCTGCCTCTCTGACTGCCCAGCCTGAGTGGGAGCCAGAATAGTCAACTTTGGGCTCCCTTCCCCCGCTTTAGCCCCCCAGCCCAGGCAGCTCCTGCCTCCCCAGGAGGTCCTCCTAGGGCTACTGGGCAATGCCAATGCCAATGCCAACTGCCCCTGCTCTTGTCCCAAGCTCTGCCCTGCGCTGGGCCTCCCGCCGTCCCTCTGGCCAGGGCGGTGGCTAGAAGCCACGGCTCCTGACCTCGCCTGGCTCTGAAAGTGGGGGTAGAAAGGGAGCTGTCCCCTGGCCGGTGTCTGGGAGAGCTGAAGGGATGGCGTGGAGCTGGTGTGGCTGCTGCCTACCCAGAGGGCGGCTGGAGATCGAAGCCTCGATGAGGAAGCCCTGCTCTGCCTGTGCGCCTCTGCTGGAGGCTGGAGGCTGGAGGGATACGCGATGGCCCAGTCCCAACCCTGGTTCTGTCTTTAGGTTGCCCGCTGCACAAAGGACAAAGACCAAGTTTCATCTCCTGCCACACACACGTGCACACACACGCGCGCACACACATGCACACACACGTGCACACACATACACACATGCACACACACATGCACCTGAGAGTGAGGGGCTGCCCTAAGTGTAGAGACTAGAAACAGCCAATAGCATAGGGTTATCACAGCCCCTGCCCACCGCCAGCCATGTCCCGGTCTCTTCCCGTTTGCTGTCCCCACACCCTGATCCAGTCTCCACAATCCTGAGGCCTGTGTCATACAGGAAGGGGACCAGAGTCCCCAGGGACCCATGGTTCCAGGGACCAGTGGCTCCAGGGACTAGCTACCGCATCCATGCGCACACGCGAGCAAGCACGCCTGGGTGCACACAGAACGCAGACACACGTGCCCCCGGGCACCACGGCACACACAGTGCCGTTGCCTTCCCCTTCAACAGAAGAGCGCGCGCGCGCACACACACACACACACACACACACACACGTGTGCACACACCCTGCCACGTGCTCTCACCCACAGGCACGTGGAGTGTGCACAGGACCCAGAAGGGGTGGAGCCCTGCCAGCAGCCAGCCGGGCCCCAGCAGCCACCTCTTCCCCTGCCTCTAACCCCCATCCCAGCCGCTGCTCAGCCTCTCCAGGCCTAGATACGCATGCCCTTCGGGAAACACGGAAAACATGGTGACATGGGTGACCTGTGTGAGGCCAGCAACCCATTGCACGCTCTCCATACAGCCCAGAGAACCATGGTTTGGGGACAGTGGGCAGACAGCAGGAAGGACCGTGCGGGCTCTCGTTCATGCTCACACAGAGCCAAGCCGCCCGGGAGGGGACACGGCTCTGCGCTGCGGACACCAGCTTGCCGCGGATTCCTGCCCACAGGTGGCACCAGGCTGCCCTGGAAGAGGGGACCCGAAGCCAGGGCTGGGCGGGAAGGGCTCCCCACGGCCTGGCCTCCGGAGGCAGGTAGCCAGGGCAGTCATTTCCCAGCAGCCTCCAGCCCCCGCCCCACCTTCCTCCCGTGGGAGTCACTCCCCAGGGACCCAAGAGGAGACTCCACGTGGCAAAGGGCGGGAGCTGAGCCCTCCCAAGATGGGGCGGGCGGGCTCCCTGGGAGGGTTCGGGTGCGTGGAGAAGCCTAAGTCGGCCCTCCAGATAGAGGCCTCGGGGCTTGGGAGGGGGACGGGCCCGCATCGGCCCACGTGCCTCCCTGACCGGGACAGAGGACGCCAGGGCCTCCCCTGAGCGCGCCTGCCGGACAGCGCTCAGCCTGCTCGGGCCGGCCCGCAGTCAGCCGGGCGGTGCAGGGCTCCGGGGCCTGGGCTTGGTCTCCAGCTGCCCTCTGGGCGGAGGGGGGTCCGTGTCCCCAGAGCCCGGCCCAGGCGGCTGATGGTGACCCCTCGCTGGCGTGTTTGGGGGTGACATGACCGGGAAGGAAGCCGCGTCCACACCACCCCATAGGTGACTTTGCTGGTTTGGGGAATTCAGTGCCATAGAGGAGAGGGCAGACTGGGCCACCCCTCCTGGCCCAGACTTGGGGGTGGCAAAGGCTTTGGCCTTGCAGGAGTGGAGGCCGGGGTGGAAGGCGAGTCTGCCTGGGGGTCTTGGACCCTCACTGGCCACCCGCGCCCCGTATTTATACTCTGGGGCGGGGGAGGCTGGTCTGGGGTGCGCCTGGCCTTGGCGCTGCCCACTCGGGGCTTCCACGCGGGTTTCATCCTTTGGGTCCCGCGCGGATCCAGGACCCAGGCGTTCCCGCACTGCCTGCGGGGGACAGGGCCAGGCCCCTCTGATCCCAGCCGCCCAGTCAGTCCCGGGGCCTAAGGGGGCCTGGCCCGCACCCCTGGGCGTGGGATTTCAGCCTCAGGCTCCTGCAGGGCCGGGGCGGAGCCGGCGGGAGAGGCCCCGCCCCCAGCCCGCCCCCGGCCCGGGATGCGAATTCGGTGCAGCCGAGCGGCGGGAGATGCTGACGGTTCGCGAGCCGGAGCGGCTGCAGCTGGTGCCGCGTCTGCCCCGCGAGTCCGGAGCGGATTCTGCCCGCCGCCCCCGGAGCCCTCGGCGCCCCGCCGGACCCGCGATCGCTGCCTCCCTGTGACCTACCGGCGCTGCAGGTGCGGGGCGGGCCGGGCGCGGGGGGGGGTCCCCGAGCGCGCAGGGTGGTCTTGGAGGATTGGGTCTCCGGCTCGAGGTGCGGGTCGCCGAGTGTGCGGGGACCCGCGAGGGCTGTGACCCCGGCGCGGGCTCTGCAGATCCGGGGTCGGGTGCGGGGTTGGGCTCAAGTTCCCCGTCACCTCTGACAGCTCGGGGTCCCAGGGGGAGCCCCTGAGACCCAAGTCCAGGCGAATCTCCTCTACTTGCCCCCCGACCCCCTTGTGTGTACCCCACGCCCCCGGCTCGCTGGGCTCCTAATTGTGCAAACACTAACCGCAGACACTGGGGGTGCCCCATGGGGGGGGGCGCCGAGGCTGAGCCTCCCTCCGGACTCCCAGAGCTTCCAGCCCGGCTCCCCTCGCTCCCTCCCTCCCGCCAAGCAGTCCCTAATTTCTGTGACAAGGGAGAGTTTTTCTGGTATTTATTTATTTATTTTTAATGGACGACAACCTGGAGGGGGCTGGGCGGGGCTGCGGGGAGCGGGGAGGGGGCTCCCAGCCGCTGGGGACCACCAGCCCCTTAGCCAGGACCTAGCTCCCAGGGCTCAGCCGGGGACCCAGGGCCCCCAGCGCTGGGGGTGGGGTGGGGGACGCCGCGCTTCCGCTGGGAGGTGCGGGCTCGGTGCTCACACGTGTGCCTCCCGCATGTGCGTGGCTGTGCCAGCGGGGGCGAGTCAGCAGCACCGGGGAAGGAGGTCGGGGGCACCGGGTGGGGAGCAGGGCCCCGGCTGGGGGGGAGGTGGACAGTGAGCCGGTGAGGTGGTGCCTTCCCAGCCTGTAGCTTTTGGCAGAGACCCAGGGCCTCCCCCAGCCCCCACAGCTCTGCAAACGCTTTGTCCATAACCTCCTGGGCAGAGCCTGCTCCCCCAGATTCTCCCTTAGGGAGCAGGCCCTCCGTCCCTCACCCAAAGCTCAGCCCCTTCTGGCCACGCTCCTCCCAGGCCCGGGCTTTGAGCCCCCCAAGGATCCCCAGGGGACCGGTGCCTCCCCCCACCCCCAGTTGATTCCTGTCAGCTTTAGCCACCTGCTGGGCCCGGGTTCCTCAAGTGGGGTACCGCTGCCTCCACTTCTCTCAGCGCCCGGCTCTCCGGGGGGTGGGGGGGAGAGCCGGTCTCCATCCAGGCTCTCCGTCCCTCTGCCCCGTTTGGTGAGGACGCCCAGGGGCCGTGGGCTGCCTCCCCAGGCCGAGCCCTGGCCACCACTCACTAGCAGCCCATCAGCCCCTGCCCTGGAGGAGGCCAAGCGACCGGTCTCCATCCAGGGAAACTGAGGCAAGCGGGGCGTGCGGTTGTTATCATGTTTCTAGGTTGCTTAGGGGGCTGTGCTGACAGGACGCCCTGGTGGGAGGGGGCACGGTGGCAGGGGATTAGGCTGAGCTGCCAGGGGCCCCGGGCCCCAGGCCTGGAGAGGATAGCAGAAGGGGGAGGGGCAGAGCGGGGCAGCGGAGAGGAGGGGCCGTTAAGGAAGCAGCCAGGTCTCGTTTCCATCCCCCACACCTGCCCTTCCACACGTGGGGCCGCCTTCCCGAGCCGGGGACGGGGACGCCAGGGGGCTGCGGAGCCGCCGTGACGAGGGCACGGCCACAGCAGGCCTCTGCCCGGGTGAGGCTGGGCCTCCCGCATCACAGTGGTGGATGTCTGCGGGACCCAGGAGGGCTCGGCCTCAGGTCCAGGCACTGGCGGGCCCCAGTCCAGGTGTTCAGGGCTCATGGCCATTCCCGAGGGCTCTCTGGGCGCCCACAGGCCCCTCAGGACCCCCCGCCCGCTTCCCCGCCCGTGTCCTGGGGCTGCATCCTTTCCCTGGTCCCTCTTTGCCCCCTTCCTTCCCAGGCTGTGCCTTTGTCTCCCTGTGTCCCTGCCCCACTCGCTCCTTTCAGTCCCCCCTCCTCCCCACCCGCTAGGGACCAGGGTCACGGAACCCCTGGGGAGGGAACCTGGCCAAAGCCCCAGGGAATTCACAAAGGGGTTTGGCCACCATCTCTCCCCTCCCCCTCCCCTTGTTTTAAAACTTCCATCACCATAGCAACCCCTTGCTCTCTGAGACTTCCCCTGCATTCCCCCTCCTCCACCCACAGGGAGCAGGGCCCCCATGGGTTTCTTTCGGGGTTTGAAAAGACGGGGACCCTTTGGCTCTGTCTGCATGGGGAGGACGGAACTTCCTAGAGGTGACACGGGGCTGCATGCCGCCCCTGAGATAGGAGAGGCCCCTCTCTCTGCAGCACCTCATCGGACGGGAGGGAGTGGCCGCAGGAACTATGGACGGTGGGTTAGCCAGGGCGGAGGCCCAGCCAGGGCCCCCCGGGTCCGCCTGCCCCCCACAGCAGCTGGACGGTGGCCTGGAAGCCCGGCTCTGCCTCCCGAGGCCAGACCCTGAGCACGAGGTCTCTACATCCCCTGGACCTGCCCGGGAGGCCTCGGGGGGCGGGGGGCAGGCAGGGCTTGGGCCCGGGCAAGTCCATGGTAGCAGGACGCCGAGCCCCGATGGCAGAGGAGAGCCGGGAGGGAGGCGCCTGCAGGGTGTTCACAGATGCCACTAAATCGGGAGGTGTTGCCTGCAGCTGTCGGGAGGCCGCCCGAGCCCCGGGCCCCCCCAGTCTCCCGGGGCGCTGGGGGCTGTGGAACCCTGCATGACGGGGGGCCCGCGGCAGGAAACGCCTGTCTGTGGCTGAGCAAGGTGGGGCCTGACCCTAGAGAAAAGGAGGGGACAGGACTCCCTGGTGGGACTTTGGGGCCCCTGAGCTGGCCTTGGCCCCAGGGGCCAGCCTCGCCTTACACCCTTCCCTCTGCCTGCACCCGTCTCCATCCGGGGACCTTTAGTACCAGGGCCCCTGCAGTCAGAGGCTGCCTTCGGGGCCTCCGGCTCCATTCCCTCGGGGGGAGGGTCAGGCTGAGCAGAGCCTGGCCTCCGGCTCCCGGGCCCGGGGCAGCCCTGAGCACACCATTCCGTTTCTCTGCAGAGAGAGGGAAGGCCACGGCTCGAGGGAACCGGCGCTCTGGGGCTCCTGCGCCCTCCGGGGCCCAGGGTGGACCGGGTGCAGGAGCCCAGGTTCTGGGTCGCTGGGGGGACAGCCCCCGCTGCTGGGTGTTGAGTCTGGGCCACGGGGTCAGAAATGCAAACCCCTTTTTGCCTGACCTTGCGGTTCTGGAAGCTGCTCCTTGCTGTCCCAGCTTTGGGGCCGGCCCTCTCCCCGTTGTCGCAGGCAAGTGCTAGGGGCTTGGAGCGCCAGCAGCCTCCCAGGTGGCAGCAGTGGGTGGCAGATGGCAGAGCCGTGGGGGTGGAGGGGACCAAGGCACTCATCCGCGGGGCCCCTTTCTTCTCCCCGCCCCGGGCCCGGGTTGGGGGTGGCAGCCAGTGAGCACAGTCAGCTGGTGAGAAGCAGCACCTGGCTGAGGCCAGGCAGCCTGGGGGGGGGGGGCAGGTAGATGGCCCCCGCCCTGCCCCCCGAGGCCTGAGGACGCGGCTCCTCCCGGCTGCTGAGACTGTGGGCGCAGGCCGGGCTTCTGTGATGGAGACAGCCCTCAAGTGCAGTCCTGGGCCTGTGGGCACACGGGCAGGTGCCTGGCCAAGAGCCGGGCCGAGACCAGGGACAGGCACGTGCGAAGCCTCCCCCGCGTGCGTCAGAGCGGGAGCCGGGAGCTGTGGGGTGGGGAGCGGGGAGCGGGAGGTGCGGACGGCGTTCAGGGAAGGGCCATTTTGAGTCTGGAGCAGGGAAGCTTTTAGACAGGCTGCGGCACAAGCACCTGGCCAGAGGCCGCAGGAGAGGAGATGCCGCCGGGCCGGCGCCTGCGGCCGTGGAGGCTGCTGGGCCCGGAGGCCAGGAAGGCAGTGCCCACACTCGCTGCACGGAGGGACTCTGCCGGGCTGGCCGGTCGGTCACCTGTTGGTGGATGTTCGGTAGTGGATGGTTGTTGGTGGTTATAAATAACTCTGGCGTGACAACAGGAGACGGATGGGAGGCGGGGGGAGGGCACGCCCGCCAGAGGGAACGGTGTAGGCAGAGCCGCCGAGTGAGTGCTCCCTGTGGGACCCAGCACACGCCGGGATTCCAGCCGGGAAGGCGGTCACCGCACACCGGGGGGGCCCCCGCCCCCCGCCCCCCGCCATGGTTAGGGCACAGAGATGGCGCCCGCAGGGTGGGCGGCTGGCCTCGCCGGCAGCTGTGGGAGTGGGATTCCAGCCACGTGCCGACTGTGGCGGCAAAGACGCCGTCGGGGAAGCTCCTCACAGCCCGCTCCCCTCCGCAGCGCCTGGCCTGCCGAGATGGCTAACCGGCCTGACTCCCGCTGCCGGGAGCCATCGCAGCCCCTGAGCCCAAGCAGCCCGGACGAGGGGCTGTGCATTGCCCCCTGATGCGGAGGCAGAGCGGGTGGCTCCTGCCCGGGAGGAAGCCAGCAGCCGGGCGGGCGTGGGCTGTGCGGGGCCTGGCCTTGGGGTGCCGGTCCCCCCTGACCCAGCTCCTCCTCTGGCGGTGGCTTCCTCCCCTGCGCTGCCCGGGGCTGAGTGCCTCCAGCAGGGGAGCCTCTGGGACGATGTGCGGCCGGCAGAGCTGAGCAGGTTGGGCGCAGCCTCGGGGCAGAGCTCGCTGCAGCCCGTGCCCGGGGCCAGGCGTTGGGAGGCAGACTGGGCACAGCCTTTCCTGTGGGCGATGGAGCCAGTCTCCCCAGCACCGCCGGTGCCAGGCTCAGGTGCTGGAATGCCCAGAGCCCACCGCCGTCAGCTGCATGAAGTCCCCCTGTGCCTAGAACCCCGACCCTGGCCGAGGGCCTCTGCCTGGACCGGACTGTGGGGTCTCCTGTGGGCCCGCAGCGAGCACCGGCAGCGAGCACCGGCAGGCACGGCTCGCTTTTCCGGACCTTTCCCCTGCATGGCTCCCGGCAAACCCTTCCCTCTCGGGCCCAGCCCTAAGCTGCTTCTCCCTCACAGCCTCTCCTTGCTTCTCCACCGGATGGGGGTTCTCCTTCCGGGGACTCCCCGAAGCACGGTACCTGAATGCAGCAGTGATTACGTCAATGAGAGCAATCAGGGTGAAAACCCTAACAAAGATCATAAACAGAAAGTGTAAGAGCCTGCCCTCTGACACCAGTTCTTGGCCCCACAGAGAACTCTTGCTGTCTAGTGGTCCTTCCGGAACAGTTTTATAAACTGGCATGTGCGCTTTTAAAAACGTAGCCCTGGCCGGTGTGGCTCAGTTGGTTGCGTGTCATCCCATGCATTGAAAGGTCGCCGGTTGGGTTCCCCGTCGGCACTTACCCACTCGCAGATGTGATCCCGGTCGGGTGTGTGTGGGAGGCGACCGATCAATGTTTCTCTCTCACACTGATGTTTCTCTCTCTCCCTTTCTCTTTCTCTACAAAAATCAATAAAAACATATTTAAAAAAATAACAGAAGTGATATTAAAAAAAAACACCTTTAAAATGTACCCAAGTAGCAGCACCACTCTGTTCCTTGCTTTCTCACTTCACGACATATCTCAGACTGTCCACAGCAGTACATTTCAATCTTCTTTATTATTTTTATTTATTTTTTAAATATATTTTTATTGATTTTCAGAGAGGAAGGGAGAGAGAGAGAGAGAGAGAGAGAGAGAGAGAGAGAGAGAGAGAGAAGCATCAATGATGAGAGGGAATCATTGGTTGGCTACTTCCTCCATGCCCCCCACTGGGGATCAATACTTTATTCTTTTTAATAGCCACCAGGTATTCTTTACTTTGGATGGCCATATATTTTTTAAATTGATTTTAGAGAGAGGAGAGGAACATTGATTTATTGTTCCACTTATTTATGCATTCATTGGCTGATTCTTGTATGTGTCCTGGCTGGGGAATCGAACATGCAACCTTGGCATATCAGGATGATGCTCTGACCAACTGAGCAACTCAGCCAGGGCCAGCTGGCCATAATTTTTTTTTAATTTTATTTTTAAATATATTTTTATTGATTTCAGAGAGGAAGGAAGAGGGAGAGAAAGAAACATCAATGATGAGAGAGAATCATTGATTGGCTGCCTCCTGCATGTCCCCCACTGGGGATCGAGCCCGAAACCCGGGCATGTGCCCTTGACTGGACTCAAACCTGGGACCCTTCAGTCCGCAGGCCGACGCTCTATCCACTGAGCCACACCAGCCAGGGCTGGCCATAATTTTTATTAACAGTTTTAATTTGAAATATAACAGAAATTTAGGAATGTGTCAAACTTGTATATACATTTTTACAAATTATTATAGAGCTGTGAAAACACCACTTAGGTTCATAAATAGGCCCAGCAGAATTCCCCAGGTGTCCTGACTCAATCACAACCCCTTTCTTTCTCTGAGAAGGACTCAAGGTGTTTATTTCCTAGCTTTTCTTTGTCATTTTGCCAGTGTGTTTATATCCTTAAACAGCACAAGTTAGTTCTGCCCGTTTTGAACGTTATATTGATTCTGTAATTGATAACATTGATTATAGATTATATAGTCACACACTATATGTATGTGTGTATATATATATACATAATATGTATATGTGTGTATGTGTGTGTGTATATATATATATATATATATATATATATATATATATATATATTCATATTCACTTGTGTCTTTTTCACTCAACAATGTGTGAGTTTCACCTTGTGGTTGGGTATAGCTATACCTATGTCATTTCCATTGTTGTGTAATATTACATTGTGTGATTATCCTATATAATAAAAGCCTAATATGCAAATTGACCAAACGGCAGAACAACAGACAGGTCGGTGGGCAGTGCTAGGCCAGCCAAGGCAGGTGCCAGCGGGCAGACAGAGGGGATGGCGATTGGGGGATGGCTGTGACCAGTGGCAGCAGTGGGGCAATGGGCGGGGCCTGAGATGCCCCTGGTGGTCAGTGCACTCCCACAGGGGGAGCACCACTTAGCCATAAGCCGGGCTGAAGGCTGGCGAGCGCAGTGGCGGTGGCGGGAGCCTCTCCCACCTTTGCGGCAGCGCTAAGGATGTCCGACTGCAGCTTAAGCTGTCAGTCGGACATCCCCCAAGGGTTTCCAAACTGCAAGAGGGTGCAGGCTGAGCTGAGGGACACCCCCGAGTGTACGGATTTTCGTGCATCGGGCCTCTAGTATCACAATAAATACACACTATAACACTGTTGATGGGTACTTGGTTGTCTCTAGTTTTTGATAATTATGAATACTGCAACTGTGAGCATCCGTGTATGAGTATCCTGATGCACAAATATGTGTATTTCAGCAGTGCAATTGCAGGTTCATAGGATATATTTGACTTCTAGCGTTTTAGCAACTGGTTCCCAAAGGGGAGACTCGCCCTCCACCAGCAATGCCCATGTTCTCCTTATCTTTGCCAACACTTGGCATCTTCAGACTTTCAGAGATGACTATCTGATGAGTGGGTAGTGACAGCCCTTGTCATCTGTGAAATAGCTGAAATGTAAAGAAACCATTTTGTTGTTGTTAATCCTCAGCCAAGGATATTTTTCCATTGATTTTTAGAGAGAGTGGAAGGGCGAGGGAGAGACAGAGAGAAACATCGATGTGAGGGAGACACATCGATTGGTTGCCTCCTGCATGCACACTGACCAGGGCCTGGGCCCTGCAACCAAGGTACATGCCCTTGACCAGAAGCGGACCTGGGACCCTTCAGTCTGCGGGCCGACGCTCTACCCCCTGTGCCACACCGGCCAGGGCTAAAGAAATCATTTGACCCATATTTTCAGTGTGTACATTACACAGTGACTCCCTGATATGTCCGTTTAGTACACTTTTCATGAGTGGGGCAATGGGCGTTCGGGTAGCCAAGCTGAGTGGCTGGAGGTCTGGGCAGACAAGCAGGCTAGGAGTGGAGTCTGACCACCTTCCAGCCCTTCCTGCCTTGGACTCTGCCTCTGGCGTGGCCTGAGCCGGCTGGGGCCTCCCAGAGGCAGCCTCGGTGCTGCGGGGAGAAGTGGGGGGCGAGCGGCACGGCTGAGCCAGACCCCATCCTGCCCACAGCTCAGAGCCTGGCAATGCCGTTTGGGTGTGTGACTCTGGGCGACAAGAAGAACTATAACCAGCCGTCGGAGGTGACGGACAGATATGATTTGGGACAGGTCATCAAAACGTGAGTGCCGTTCTGGCGGGCAAGGGTCGGGGAAGGGGAGTGGGGTGCAGCCTGCACCGAGGCCGGGCTGAGTGGGGTGCCCGCTGCTGCAGGGAGGAGTTCTGCGAGATCTTCCGGGCCAAGGACAAGACCACGGGCAAGCTGCACACCTGCAAGAAGTTCCAGAAGCGGGACGGCCGCAAGGTGCGCAAGGCGGCCAAGAATGAGATCGGCATCCTCAAGATGTGAGTGAGGCCGGGGGGGGGGGGGGGGGGGTAACAGGGCAGGGCCATGCGGGCCTCTGGCCAGTTAGTCTGCTGTGGCCCCCAGAGCCTCTCTTAGAGGCTCACTCACCCCTGACGATTGGTGCTCCTCTCGCTCCAGGGTGAAACACCCCAACATCTTGCAGCTGGTGGATGTGTTTGTGACCCGCAAGGAGTACTTCATCTTCCTGGAGCTGTGAGTGTGGGCCTGGGGCCCCAGGACTCTCCCACCCTCCGCAGCCAGGGAACGCCCCCTCCTTGGACCCTTGGGTCCCGGTCTTGGTGCCTTGTCCAGCCAGCTGCCTGGTGTAGGTAGCCTGCCCCAGTGCTCCTGCCCCACCCCCGGTCCTGCCCACGCCGGGCTCAGGGGCTGGTGTCCCTCAGGGCCACGGGGAGGGAGGTGTTTGACTGGATCCTGGACCAGGGCTACTACTCGGAACGAGACACCAGCAACGTGGTGCGGCAGGTCCTGGAGGCCGTGGCCTACCTGCACTCGCTCAAGATCGTGCACAGGAACCTCAAGGTGAGGCAGGAACCTGGCCGAAGGGTCCGTGGGCAGCTGGCCTGGGGCCCGGGCCAGCCGCCGAGGCCCTCTCCTCACGGGTCTGTCTCTGCCACCCCCACGCGACTCCTGGCCGAGCAGCTGGAGAACCTGGTGTATTACAACAGGCTGAAGAACTCCAAGATCGTCATCAGCGACTTCCACCTGGCCAAGCTGGAGAACGGCCTCATCAAGGAGCCCTGCGGGACTCCCGAGTACCTGGGCAAGCAGGGGCAGGGCGGGCGGGTGGGAGACGGCCTGCCAGGAGGGGCTCTGGGTCGGGAAGTCCCCAGGAAGGGGTGTGAACGGTACCGGGCCTGGCAGGCCTGATGCTGACCCGCCGATTGGAACTGTGTTTGCAGCCCCGGAGGTGGTAGGCCGGCAGCGGTATGGACGCCCCGTGGACTGCTGGGCCATTGGCGTCATCATGTACATCCTGTGAGTGGACGGGCGAACGAAGGGGCTCACAGCCAGGGGGTGGGGCCTGTGCCCATGCCTTCCTGGGTGACCCCGGCCTCCGGCCCCTGCAGGCTTTCAGGGAACCCGCCTTTCTACGAGGAGGTGGAGGAGGATGACTATGAGAACCACGACAAGAACCTCTTCCGCAAGATCCTGGCTGGCGACTACGAGTTCGACTCTCCGTACTGGGACGACATCTCGCAGGCGGGTGAGGCGGTGCCCGCATCTGGGCAGCATGAAGGGTTGGTGCGGGGGCCCTGTTCTCAGCCTCCTCTCTGGACTCTGCTCCTGCCCCAGCCCACCCATCGCCTCTAGATAGAGACGGGGCGCCATGCCTAGCCTCTCCCTGGCTTTGTCCCCAGCCAAAGACCTGGTCACGAGGCTGATGGAGGTGGAGCAGGACCAGCGCATCACCGCCGAAGAGGCCATCTCCCACGAGTGGTGAGCGGGGCCCGAGGAAGGTGGGAGAGGCCGGGCCTCTGTCCCCTCACACCCAGCAGCCCCACCCCTGAGACCCTAAGTGGGGGCTGGGGGCAGCCAGAACGCAGAAGGCCCGCCTGGATCTTACAAGGCTGGGCAGAGTGGAGGCCACCCTTGAGACGCATTTGCACCCTTTCCAGGATTTCTGGCAACGCCGCTTCCGACAAGAACATCAAGGATGGCGTCTGTGCCCAGATCGAGAAGAACTTTGCCAGGGCCAAGTGGAAGGTGAGGCTCGGGTGGCTGATGCCACGTGCTCCTTCTGGAGCCTACAGCTTCTTGCCCGTCTCACTCACAGGCGTGGCTCCACCTACGCGTAGCTGAGCGGCTGGGTGCCTAGCCCTGGGGTGATCGGAGGCAGCCAGGGGCACCCTGGGGGGTGGCCTGGGCGTGGCCTTCGCCAGGGAGGGGACTCAGCTTCCGTAAGCCTCCCTGAGCCTCTCTCTCCTCCTTGCAGAAAGCTGTCCGAGTGACGACGCTCATGAAGCGGCTGCGGGCGCCAGAGCAGTCCAGCGCCGCGGCCGCCCAGTCGGCTCCAGCCACAGACACTGCCGCGCCTGGGGCTGCAGGTGGGGCAGGCCCGGCCCCTGGGGGCAGTGCCCCCTCAGCCACAGCAGGTGACGCTGCAAAGAGTGATGGTGCAGTCCCTGCAGACGGGAGCGTCACCCCAGCCACCGACGGGAGCGTCACCCCAGCCACCGACGGGAGCGTCACCCCAGCCACCGATGGGAGCGTCACCCCAGCTACCGATGGGAGCGTCACCCCAGCCACCGACAGGAGCGTCACCCCAGCCACGGACGGGAGAGCCACCCCAGCCACGGACGGGAGAGCCACCCCAGCCACAGAAGAGAGCACTGTGCCCACCAGCCAGAGCAGTGCCACCCCCGAGCCGGCTTCGGCCCAGCCGGACAGCACAGCCTCAGGGGGCGCGGCGGGCCAGGCTCCGCCCTCTAGTAAAGGGGAAGAGGCTGCTGGCTCTGCCGAGTCCCGGAGGGAGGAGACCAGCTGAGTGGCAGGCTAGTGGGGGGCGGGGACGGGCAGGAGGGTGGGAGAGTGGATGAGGGGCTTTTCACTGTACATAGAGTCACTGGCATGATGCCCTCGCACCCCTCCCCAGCCCCTGCCTCTCACTGTGGGGCATGTCTGGGGGCCACGGGAGAGCAGGCTCGTCTCCCGTGTGTGTGTGTGAGTGGTGGGCAAGCCAGAGGCAGGACCGGCCCCAGCCCCTGCATGGATTCCTGTGGCTTTTGTCTTTCGCTAGCTTCACCAGTTCTGTTCCTGTGGGATGCTGCTCTAGGGATGCTCAGGAGGTCCCTGCGCCTCTTCCCTTCTGCCTCACAGCCCCCAGGCAGGCCCTGCATCCCAGTCCCTCCCAGGCCCTAAACTTGGGTGGCCTTGCCCTGAGAGCTGGTCCTCCAGCGAGGCCCTGTCAGCGGTCTTAGGCTTCTACACACGGAGGTACGTGCCTGTGTACTGGGCGACTCGAGGAGTGGACACAGGCCGGTACGGGGAGTGCAGAAATCTAGAGCAGTATGCGTTAGGACAAGACTGGGCGTGTGGCTGGGGGCACTGCTCGGTAGCTGTGGGGTCCTCAGAGGTGAGAAGGAGTGAGGAGGGTAGAAGCTTCCATCTTGGTCCCTGGGGAGCCCCTCCCGAGACCCTGCCTGCCTCCCGGGCCCTGCAGTGGGTTGCCCTGTGCCGAGGCCAGGAGCCTGAGTGGGGAAGGAGCAAGGAGGATGTGGCGACGAGAAGCGGGAGGACAGTGCAGGCCCGGCACCAGTGCGCCAGCCTCGCTGGGTCCTCACCGCAGCCAGACGGAAGGGCTGATATCCCTGCCTCTTCCCAGGTGGCCTCCCTCGGGATCAGCTGACAGTCCTCTCCGTCCCAGGGGGCCTGCGCATGGCAGTGCCCCACAGTCTGATTTGGGGGGGTCTGCCCTTCACGAGCAGATTTTATCTCTCTCCCACTTCCACAACGAAAAAGAGAGGAGTCCCCGTTATGTCTGACCCACTCCCCCTTCTATGGGGGCTGAGAGAGGCCCGGGTGCCTCTGAGCCATGCCGAGTCCCCTTGCTGAGATGAGGAGGTGGAATGAGGCTCCCCAGTTTCCTGATGGAGGCTCCTGGTAGGTGCACTTTGTCAGACCCCACCACGGCCCGGGCAGGCAGCCGCACTGGTCCCGGCCCCGCTCGGCACTCTGGCGGCGGGCCTGCCCCTCTCCCTGCATGCCTGTGGGTCTGCTCTGGTGTGTGAAGATCGGTGGGCTCACTGTGCCTGCTGAACCTGGCAAATAAATGTCACCCTGCCGAAGCCTCTGGCCACTCTCACCGCTGCCTCCTGTCTTCCTGGGGAGCCCCTGGCAGGCAGTGGGAGGGCAGCGGCTGGAAGCAGGCGCCCAGGTAGCAGCCTGTGCTGAGGGCCCCGGGGCCTGCTTGGCCGAGAGCGCAGTCATCCTCACCGGGGTGCCCCTGGGTGGTGGTGACGGGTTCCTTTGGGCTGTAACCCACATGGATGGTGGCCCTGTGTTGGACTTGTGCCACAGAATACCTGTGGGCTGCTGTCATGACAAGACCTATGTAACAAGGAGTCCCTGGTGTGCCCTAGCTGGTGTGGCTCATCAGCCTGCGGACTGAAGGGTCCCAGGTTTGATTCTGGTCAAGGGCATGTACCTTGGTTGTAGGCTCCTCCCCAGCCTGGGTCCTGGTCAGGGCGCATGCAGGAGGTCACCAATCGATGTGTTTCTCCCACACTGATGTTTCTCTCTGTTTTCCCCTCTCTTTTCCACTCTCTCTAAAAATCAATGGAAAAATATCCTCAGGTGAGGATTAAAAAAAAACAAAAACAAAAAAACCCCACAAGGAGTCCTTGGTTTAATTAGGCATAGAACTGGAACCCACCAAAACCCAACCACCATGGACAGAGACCTTGCCTGTAGCCAAGGTGGGCTTCCCAGGTTGGGGAGAGGTCCCAGGGCAGGCAGCGCACAAAGGTTCTAGCTGCCCTTCGTGTAGGTCCTTCTTCCTGGGAGCAACACCCCTGCTTTCCACTTGGGCCCAGAGGTCCTCTGAGTCTCCTTCAGGCGGAACAAGGCAGCGTGCATCATGCGGCTCCGCAGGAGGTTTCTTGGGGAGGAGGGCGGGGAGTAACGCTGCTAAAAGCAGCTGAGGGATGACTCCTAGGAAGACTGGTTCCCTGCCCTGCGCCCAGGGAACTCACCAGGGATGCCGCTGTCCCTCAGGGAAGACCCTAAGATAACTGATGATGTGGGAATAAGGAAATAGGGTTTGTGAGCCACTGGCCTATGGAACACCGGGGCCTCCAAAATTCCTACGCTCCATACAGTCCAGGGGCACAACTGATCCTCGCGGGCGCTCAGAGCAGAAGTCAGGGCACTGGCCCTGCCGCCTGCAGACTTGGGGATCGTCCGTCATGCGGGGTTAGGACCCGTGTCCATCTTTCTGGGACGACTCTACAGCCGAGGGCTGGGAGGGTGGGGATCCTTCGGGTCTGTGGGAACTGTGGGCTTCCAGCGCGCGGGCCAACACTGCCGGGGGCGCAGCGGGCCCGCTCTCCATCGACTCTCCCGCTGTCCAGAGGAGGCTGCCATGACAGGCCAGGGCCGAGGAGCCCGAGCCCGGCGCATCAGCGCTGATTTGCCCCGACAGCAGCCCGGCGGCGGCGTGGCTGCTCCCGCTCCCGGTCCCGCGCTGCACTCGGCGGTACCATTACCTTCCCGGGAGCCGCCGCCGCGCTCCCGCGGGCAGGTTCCGGCCCGCGCTCCGCCCCCAGGATTCTATTTGTCCGCAGGGCCGTTAAACCCCGCCCCCGATGGTTCGTCCAATCCGGACTCAGCCTTTAGGCTCCGCCTCCACGTTCCGCGTAGCCACTTCCGGCCCTACCCCGGAAGTCGCGCCGTGGAGCCAAATTTGAAGGGAGCTGAGACGCGGGGGCGCGGCCGAGGCCTGCCGCGGTTTCCCTGGCCACCCGGGCCCCTGGAGTCCGGCGACCATGCCCATCCGTGCGCTCTGCACCATCTGCTCCGACTTCTTCGACCACTCGCGCGACGTGGCCGCCATCCACTGCGGCCACACCTTCCACCTGCAGTGGTGAGTGGCTGCTGTTCGGGGGCTGGACGCTTCCTGCCGTCCTCATCCCCAGCGGGAGTGTGGGATGTCGGGCCTGCGGCTGCCAGCCCCCCGCAGCCCGGACGGGGGGTGAGGGGGGCACTCGCGGCGCCCCACGGGAGGTCCCCGAGCTGGGCCGAGGCGGGTCAGGGCGGGCTGGGTCCGCAGGAGGTGACAGCTGAGCGGGGTCCGGGGCCACAGAGCCCGCTCAGTGAAGAGAGAGCAGGGACTTGCATGGCGGGCTCGGCTGGCGAAGAGATGCGACGTCCAAACTCTTAGCCCGGGCGGGGGTGAGCTCTCCCCAAACTGACGAGCCCTCCGGGTTCTTGGCGGTAGAAACCCGGTAGGCCTCTGGCTGCCCGGCTTGTTGTGGTTTGCTGGACGGTTTGGGATGTCTGTCCAGAGGCCGCTCTCTGGTCAGACACCCCAATGTATTCGCCGGCGCCAGCAAAACCCCAAAATGCAGTTAACAACCAAGGGCGAAGCGGTGCGGCCCGAGGGAGGACAGCCGGTGGGGAGAGAGCCCCGCAGCTGTGGGCAGGCTGGTGCAGGGCCCCGGCTGCTTTATCTTTTGGGGTAAAATATACAGAGCAGAATTCGCCATCGGAACCACTTCTTGCCCCCCCCCCTTTTTTTTTAAATTACTACATGCCTTTTTTTTATTGTAATAAAAGTATATAACAAAATTTACCATTTAACCATTTTTGGACTGTTACAAAGTTTATTTAACAACAACAACAAATTCAATATGGAAAAGTGCATGACCCAACTTTAAAATAGACCCTTGGAGAGGGGACGTGCTGAAGCCATGGTTTCTACTCTTCCCAAGGCCCCTTTTGCCTCTGTTTTAATCTTGTTCTGTCGCCCACCAGTGGCCATGACCTATCCATGCACCATCTGCCACCAGATTCCTGAAGGGATCAGATTCTGGCAGTGTTCCCTGGACATGTCTGCCACCATCTGATTGCAGGACCTTTTGTCCATCATTTTTCTAACTTGGGAGGGTGAGCTTCGCCCGTGGTGTTTACCTGGTGAGCTGAAAGACGCCATTCGTTTTAACCATTTTTAAGTGTACACGTCAGTGGCATGAAGTACATTAGTAATTCTGTGTAACCATCACCACTGCCTATTTCTAGAACTTTCCCATCATTCCAGACAAAAAACAACAATCCACTACCCATTAAACAATAATGCTCCATCCCCCCTCCCCAAACCCTCTGGAAGGCTCCATTTTCCCTCTGTCTCCTGGAGTTTCCTAGTCTAGGCGCCTCATAGAAGTAGAATCATCCAGTATTTGTTCTTCCGAGTCTGGATTCTTTCACTAAGCATCATATTTTCAAGGGTCATCCATATTATAGTATGTATCAGGATTTCATTCCTTTTTACGACTGAACTAGAGGCTCAGCGCACAAAATCACGCGCGGGTAGCTCGCTGCTGCTTGCCGCTAGCCACTGCTCATGGGGCGGGGGAGGGGGAGGGACCGAGAGGTGGTCAATGCACCTCATGGCGACTGGTCGGACGGTCGTTACACTTATGGTCCCTGGCCTTTTATGATATAGGATAGGGTACTATTCAGTTGTATGGAAATACCACATTTTGCTAATCCTTCATCTGTTAATGGACCTTGTTTTGTTTCTGTGTTTTGGCTGCTATGAGCTGTGCTACTATAAATGTTGGTAAACACGTATCTGTTCGAGTCCTTGCTCTCATTTCTTTTTGGTCTACCCAGAGGTGGAACTGCTGGGTTATATGGTGATTCTGTATTTAATTTTTTGAGAAATTGCCTTACTGTTTTCCACAGTGACTGCACAAGGGTTCAGATTTCTCCACGTCCTTGCCGACACTGGTTATCTTCTGGTTTGGTTTTGCTCTTACAATAGCCATCCTAATGGGTGTCTTCTTTTTTTAATGTGTGTTTACAGCCATCAGGATCCCTCTTAGCACTGCTTTTGCTGTATTTCATAAGTTTTGATAGGTTGTGTTTTCATTTATTTTAAAGGATTTTCTAATTTCCCTTGTAATTACATCTTTACCCATTGGTTATTTAAGAATGTGTTGTTTCATTTCCTCGTAATTGTGAATTTTCTATTTCTGTTGCTGATTTTTAGTTTCATTGCATCGTGGTAAAAAAAAAATGCTTTCTGTGATTTAGATATTTTAAAACTTATTAAGACTTGTTTTGTGGCCCAACATATGGTCTATCCTGGAGAGTTCCGTGCGCACTTGAGAAAAACGTGTATTCAGCTGTTACTAGGTGGAGTATATGCCTGTTAGAGCTGGTTATTTTATTGTTCAAGTTCTCCCTTTCTTCGTTGATCATCTGTCTGATTGTTCTATCCATTATTGAAAGTGAGGGGTACTGACATCTTCAATTTTTTGTTCTAGAACGAATTCTCCCTTCAATTCTGTCCAAGTTTCTTTCACATATTTTTTGGGCTCTGTGTTTAGGTGCACACGTGTTTATAATTGTTATTTCTTCTTGGATTGAACCTGTTATCAATATATAAAGTCCTTTTTTGTCTCTTGTAACCTTTTTTTTTTTACTTAAAGTCTATTTTGTCTGACAATTAGGTAGACACCTCAGCTCTCTTGTTGTTATAATTTTTTATTTATCCTGGTTGGGATTCATTACATTCTTTCATTTGTGGAATGATTTCTTTAATTAGCTTTGGGAAATTAAAGCGATCGTCTCTGCATGTATTGCCTCTATGGAGGGAGAGAGGGAGGGAGGGACATGGATGCGAGAGAGAAATATTGATCAGTTGCCTCCCATACACACCCTGCCTGGGAATTGAACCCGTAGCCTTTTTTTTTTTTTGCTGCAAAAAGCTTTATTGTTTCATTTGGTCCAATGCAGGGGAGAGGGCTCCAGGGTGGTTAAAAGAATGGCTAGTAGATTCGGGAAGAGGCTCAGGTAAAAGCCAGAGACACCGGGGGTTGCGGGGGGCGGGGGGTGGTTAAAGGTTTCTGGGCTCCAAAGGCTCCTAGTCGTGCTTGAGGGTGAGCCTTTCGAAGAGATACTCGCCCAGCCCAGCCTGGGGGCCGGCCAGCCTGCGGATGTTAGTCAGGGGTCACCCCTCTTCTTGATCAGCTTCACCTCCTCATCCAGGAAGTGGTTCTCCAGGAAGTCGCAGACATGAGGGTCTGCACGGATAGAAACCAGGGCATGCAGATCCAAAAGGGCCTGGTTCAGGCTCTTCTCCAAGGCCAGGGCGGCCTCCATGGCATCCTGAGTTTTGGCCCAGTCATCCTGGGAAGGTTTCTGCACGTCCTGGAAGAGAATGCGGCCGCCCCGCTTGTTTTGCAACTTTAAGAAATGCTCCGCGCCCTTGTGCTTCTTCTCCGCCAACTCGCGGAAGAGGAGGCCCACACCCTCCAGAGCCACGTCGTCGCGGTCGAAATAGTAGCCCAGAGAGAGGAGGTGTGGAGCCGCAGAGGCAGGCTGGCCAGGCGGTTGGCCGCAGCCTCCACCTGGTGGAATAATTCTGGTGGATTTGGGAGCTCAGGGTTGTTCGGCAATAGGGAGTTAAGGAAGATAAAAACCCGGTGTGTTGGCCGGTCTCGGAGGTGGTTCTGAAGGTGGTGACTGGATGAGACGCAGGAGAGGGGCCGGAGGCTGGGAGAAGGGGCGTCCCTGGGTCTGTTCCGTCCAAACTGTTGAAGCAAAAGACAGACCCCGGACCGCCGAGCGCGCTGCCCCGAAGCCCTTTTTGGTGTGTGCTGCCACCATCTGAGCCACCTGGCCACGCAGTTCTCTCCCGGGTCGAGGGGGAGCAGGCAGACCCTTTTGTGGACAGGGTGGCTACCTGGCCTGTGTGTCTCCAGCCAAGCCATGGCTCGCCGGTCTGTCTTTCTGCTTCTCGTTCCAGCCTGATCCAGTGGTTCGATACAGCACCAAGTCGGACCTGCCCGCAGTGCCGAATCCAGGTGAGCGGGGAGGGGGGCGTCCCTCAGCTTGAGGCCTCTTCTCCTCGCCAGGAAGCAGGGACGAGGGACGGTCTCTGAGGCTGGTATCGTGGCCCTTTGGGAGCCTCATGGTTTGTGGCTCGGGAGGGCTTATGCCCACGGGTAGCTGGCAGACGCACTCACTGCCTGGATCAGTCTTCACCTGGGTAGGTTTGGGCCCCTTCTCTGCCTTTCCCGATTTTCTCAATGCCCAGTACCTGGAGTTGGGGTGTCCTTTGAGTGGTTACAATATGGGTCCCAGAGACATGACCTCATGGCACCCAGCTCGTGGCACCAGCTCGGGGCACTGCAGGGTTGCAGAGGTCTTCTGACTCCACGGGATGCGGGGTGAAATGTTGGGCCCGAGAGCAGGCCTGGCCCAGGACCCAGCTGTGCAGTCACGTTCTTCCTTGTTCTCCCATCCAGGTTGGCCGAAGATCCATCATCAATAAGCTCTTCTTTGACCTTGCCCAGGAGGAGGAGGGTGTCTTAGATGCAGAATTCTTAAAGGTACCCGGAATTTCTCTCTTCCTACTGAGCCCCACGCTCTCTGCGAGTTCTTTCTGCTCCCACCCAGGGCGAGTACTTAGAGCGTGGGGGGAGCTCTGGAGGGGAGACAGAGGACAGGTGAAGATGAGTCGTTGGAGAAACACACTGTTGAGCTCTCCCTTTGGGGTTTCAGAGCGTTTCCGACCCAGGGTCAGAGTGCCCCTCCCAAGGTCCCCTCGCCTTGCAAAGGATCTACAGCCCTCCTCCCAGCCCACTTTGCTGCTTGGACAGTCAGGGGCAGAAGAGAAAACTTCTAACCCGCAGCCAGGGAGATGTGAGGGCCCTTTGTTCACAACCTGGCTGTGTCTCAGACCTGCCGGGAGCTCAGCACATTCCGGTGCCCGTGTCTTCCCCAGGCAGCAATAGGGGCAGAGCCCTGGAATCCAGGTTTGCACCCACACTGCAGGGGCGGGTGGGTGGGTTCCCTCCGCACTCCTGCCGCTTCCCCAGGTCTAAGGTTCAGCTTTGTGCACAAGAAGCCTCTTGAGGAAGTGGGATTAGAGTTCGCCATGAGCTTGGACTCTGAGGGTTAATTTTCTGGGCATCTGTCAGATCAGGGCTCGTTTGGCCTTGGCTCCAGGGTACCATGATGTCCTTGGAACTCACTGATTCAAGAACGTGGAGCTTTTGTGCTGAAAGCCAGCATGTTCATCGTCATGGTAACTGCTCCCAGTTTTAAGCTGTGTTCTCCCCGTGATGCAGGCAACAAAGGCAGCTTCGTGTCTTTCCGGCTTTCAAAGCCAGATCTGGGAGACAAGGAGGCAGCATCTTGAGTGGCTGGGAACAGGGCTCGGAAGGCGTCCTGCTTGGGTGTGGCAGGAGCCGGGGGACTAGCGGTGGTTTTTCTTCTCAGGCAGCCCAGGCACGTCCTCCTCAACCCACCACTTCCACCTCCAGGTGCTCAGCCCACACCGGCCAGCCCAGTCCAGCCCCCCTGGGGCTTCTCCGCCTGCTGGGGCTGGGCCTTAGTATTGGTCACGTGTGAGATTCTGAGTCTTGTGTTGATCTGGAGGAGGATTTGCCTGGATTCCATCCAGCTGCCACCATGGACCCTTGGCCACGCCCTTTGGTTTTCCTGCTTATGGAGTAGGCACCTCTCTTGCCCACAAGGGTGTTGAATGCTCTGGCCTCCTGAATGGGAGCTGGGCGCAGCGCTGCCCCGGCCTCTCAGCGGATCTGCAGCAGGGGCTCTGGAATGTATACACAGGCTCCGAGAGGCTCGGGCAGGCTCGTTAGAACCTCGCACGTGTGGGGTTTCATCCAGGGGCTCACATTAATCCTGGGGCTGGACGATGGTGCTGCACAGAGCCGGCTGAGAGCGGGGGAGAGAGGTGGACTGTGAAGCAGGCGGGACCCCAGGGCGGAGGGAGGAGTGGTGGCCAGGTCCTTGGCCACGCCCACTTGTGTCCCCACTGAGTGCAGCTGACGCCCGGAGAGGGTCAGGGCCAGCACGGGCCAAGGAAGCAATGGAGCCTGTGCTGCAGGGCTGCCCACACAGGCCCTGCTTCACTTCCCTTCCCCTCTCCTCCTCTTCCCTGTGCTGGGTCTTGTACCTGATATCATTTCGCCCTCTTAGCTGCTGCTTAAGAAGGCAGGGAGCCAGAGCAGGCTTCTCGCCATTGTTGCTGGGCCTGGCCTCGGTACAGAGTCCGTGCCTCTCTAGGCCGACAGGCTCCACGATCCCCCCCGGGGCTCTCACGGCTGATGGGAGGCAGCTGTGAGGCCGGCTGCTGCTCATTGTGCCTGTTGCCTTGCAGAATGAACTGGATAACGTCAGGGCCCAGCTTTCCCAGAAAGGTGAGTCAGCCAGCGGCACGGGGCTGTGGGAAGCCTCTGACTTGGGTGCTGGTGGGAGAGGCCAGGGGCTCTCCCCACTTGTGTGTCCATGCGTCTGGCCAGCTCTGTGACTGGCAGAAAGGAGAGGAGAGGGAGGGGACTGAAACTGCCCCCGGGACCAGGTGCCTCAGCTGGGAGGGGCCCCCTGATGTACCGGAGTGGCTGAGGGAGAGGCTTCGGCCCGGAGCCTGGCAGGAGCCCGCATGGCTTCTGGGACGATGAACTGACTGGGCGCCGCGTGGGCATGGGGCGGTGAGGTCTCTGCTTGAGGGCTCCAGCCGGCTTCCCTACAGCGGCCACCAGCCGCTGGCCTGGGACTGTTCCTCACCTGTCTCTGGGTGGGGTGCTGGTGCCCAGAAGCCCAGGTTCTCACGCTGATAGGTGGACGGGCCTCTCTCCGCCCCCCCCCCCATGCCCCCGTCCTCCTCCCCTGCTCCAGAGAGGGAGAAGCGGGACAGCCAGGGCATCATCGACACCCTGCGGGACACGCTGGAGGAGCGCAACGCCACCGTGGAGTCTCTGCAGCGGGCCCTGGACGAGGCCGACATGCTGTGCTCCACCCTCAAGGTGGGCCCGGGTCCCGTGGGCACCGTGGGGGGGGATGGAGCCCCAGCCCCGGGCTCACCGCTCGAGGCTTGACTTCTGGTTCTGCCTTGGTCAGCAGCTTGGTGTGTGCAGGTGTAAGATGGAGGCGAACCCCCTCTTCCCCAGGCCTCCATACTGTACCACCGGCCCACAGGAAAGGCCGTGTTGGCCACACTTATGAGTGTTGTGCTCGGGAGCCTGAGGAGCTGAGGCCTCCCCAGCACTTCACGGAGGGGCTGCTTAGCCAGGGCCTTGGTGAGGCGGGGCCGTGCTCCCAGAGCGGCGTGTACTCACTGACGAGCCGCCTGAAACGCCCATGCGCACTCTAGCCCTCGGCGGCGGCTCTCCGGAGCCAGATCAAACGGCGCCCAGCGAGGCGCGAGGCCTTTGAAGCTGGCTGTGCTGCGCCGGCGGCGGATCAGAGCCTGCAGGGCCAGCGCTCCAGACCCGGTGAATTTTGTATCAGCCGGTCGGCGAGCTCTTGCTCTCCCAGGGGCAGGAGGTGATTGATCTGAACCCTCTGTTGACATGCTGGCCTTGCAGCGAGGAGCAGTCCTTGCGGGTGCCATTGGAGTGGGAAGGAGGCGTCCTTGTGGACAGACCGAGCCCCCGGGTATTCAGTGTCTGTTCCTGCTGGTGGCTGGTCTGGGTCACGTGGCCTGGCCAGGGGGAGGGAAGCAGCAGAGCCGCTCCTGGCTGCAGAGCAGGCGTTCCCAGAGGTGGAGGGTCTCGGGCTGAGGGCAGCTGGCCGGCCGCCCCTGGCTCCGCGCTGCTGTCCTGGCCGCTGCCCATGGGTCTAGATGGTGGACAGCGAGGCCCGGGCTGTGCAATACGCACCATAACGCCCAGCACAGGCGTTTGGCGGCCACGAGGGGCCTGTGGGTGCTGCCGGGGCTGCACCTCTGTGACACAGCTCCGGAGGGAGCGCGGGGCGGGGAGGAGCGGCGGCGAGGGCCTCAGCAGAAAAGCACGAGCTCCAGTGCGCCCAGCAGCCTCGCCTCCTGGCCAGGGGTGTAGGGGACACATGGTTTTCAGCATTTTCAAACGCCGGCAGTTCCGGGGTAGCGTTTCCCCAGTGCCTTTAGCCGTGGTCCCTGGATGCTCCAGGCGACAGGTCTGTTGGGGTGTGTTTGCTCCTCAGAAGCAGATGAAGTTCTTGGAGCAGCAGCAGGACGAGACCAAACAAGCCCGGGAGGAGGCCCGCCGGCTCAGGAGCAAGATGCAGACCATGGAGCGGTGCGCGGGCTGCCCTCCTTGCCCATGCCCCGGGGGGCACAGCTCACAGGACTGCGTAGGGGTCGGGTCACCGCTGTGGCTCTAACCTCCAGAGGCGGGGGGGGGCGGGAGGGGGGGCCGGCTGGGTGTGGGCACAGGTCTCTGCTCAGCCTCTCTGGGCTCCCCCACTTCCCCTGGGGGCCCTTCCACATTCCTCCCTGGCCTGTGGCCAGATGGCCTGGCAGGCCTGTGCTCTACGAGCCTCTCTGGGGATCCCGGGCCTGGAGCACCTCTGGCGGCACCCCTTCCTCCCCAGCAGCACCCCCGAGGCTGTGCTCAGCTCCGCTGTGGGCCTTTCTCTGGGCAGACCCGCTGCTAAAGCATCCTAGCAGCCCAGGCTGTCACCATAGCAACAGCAGCAAAGGGAGGCAGAGCTGTCTCCAAATTCTCAGTGCCGGGGGCTGGTGTTTTTCAGGATTGAGCTCCTACTCAAGAGCCAGCGGCCTGAGGTGGAGGAGATGATCCGCGACATGGGCGTGGGCCAGGCAGCGGTGGAGCAGCTGGCCGTGTACTGCGTGTCCCTCAAGAAGTGTGTACTCTGTCCCTCTGCCCAGCCCCGGCGCTAGCCATGGCACCCAGCCATGCCTGCCCATCTGCTGCCCCTCCCTTACCAGGCAGAGCAGGTGGACTTAGGGGCCAGCTCGGGGGTGCCTGCCGCCTCCGTTCGCTCTGAGCCCACCTCACCATGAGGCCAGAGCCAGTTTCTTAGCCTCTGACCCTCCGCTCACTGATGGAGACAGTAAGAACCGGCCTCGGGCTGTTGAGAGAAGT
Organism: Cnephaeus nilssonii; assembly: GCF_951640355.1. Lineage (NCBI taxonomy): Eukaryota > Metazoa > Chordata > Mammalia > Chiroptera > Vespertilionidae > Cnephaeus > Cnephaeus nilssonii. The sequence goes on along the minus strand of NC_137088.1, from coordinate 1,885,281 downwards.
GAGTGGTTATAGGCGTTATTTCCAAGGAGGTTGGCCCGCCGCTGAGTGGAGCCCCTTCATGGTCTCTGCCGCCTGGGTCCCAGCAGCACTGTTACTGCCCTGCCTGGCTCACAGCAGAAACTGCTCAGATCCGCCAGCGCTGTGGGGAGGAGGTGGGGAAGGGCTGCGTGGCTGACAGGCACAGAGGACCCCAGAGGCCTCCTGTGGGGGCCAGTTGGTGCAGGGGCCTCCTGAGTGAGGGCCGGAGGGAGCAGGCTGGCCGCTGTCCTGGCATTGGCGGGTAGGACCCTCCCCAGCGCCACCCCTGAGCTCAGGTGTCAGAGTAGGAGTGCGGGCTGGGCTGGGCTTTGTGTTTGGTTGGTGCTCAGTCCGACCAGCCGGTGTCCCGTTCTGACGTCCCTTTCCCTGGCCCCCGTGCAGGGAGTATGAGAATCTGAAAGAGGCTCGGAAGGCCTCCGGGGAGCTGGCCGACAAGCTCAAGAAGGACTTGTTTTCCTCCAGAAGCAAGGTACCTGTGGGGAGCTGAGGGGGAGGGAGAGGGGCCTTCTTGCTTTCACGCTCAGGCCCGGGGCCTGCGGGTACGGCTGACCCAGGGCTGTCGCCTGACTCGGAGACCAGCCACTGGTCCTCACGGGGGTTGGCTCAGGCTGTGTGGCTTGTCCATTTAGGGCGGCGGGTCACGCAGGTGCTCTGCTGGCGTGCAGCCTTATGCCCCCCTGCTCCCCCCGGCTCCTGCCCTCAGCTGGCGGGAGGGCACAGGTCCCAAATGTGCCGCCTTTGGAGGTCCGCACCAGGCCCGGAGCAGAGGCTCTTGGAACCCGATGCGGTCAGCACAGCCACTTGACTCCTGAGCCTGGTGCATCCACGGCCGCAGGACGTAGGGGCAGCCCAGAAGGGCCTCGCTGGACCACGGCCCAGCCCATAGAGCTAGGGTCTCCCCGGGGGCCCCCACACTCCTGGGCCCCGGTCTACCCTGAGCAGCCTGGGCCGCCGCAGGTGGGGCAGAGCACGTGGCCGCCCTTGGCTCACCCCCTCCACTTGCCGGCAGTTGCAGGTGGTCTACTCTGAGCTGGACCAGGCCAAGCTGGAGCTGAGGTCGGCCCAGAAGGATTTGCAGGGCGCCGACAAGGAAATCGCGGTGAGGGGCGCCCCTGGCGGAGCGGGAGTGAGGGTGGTCTGTGTGCCCTCCGAGAGCAGAGCTGGGCTGGCTCTGCCCGGGAGCCTCCGCAGTCGGTGGAGCTGGTTCTGGGCTCCCTCGCCCTCCTGCATCCGGGTGGGTCAGGATGGACACCTTGACCCTGGTCTGGAGCCTGGTGGACGGCACAGGGGTCTTCCCTCAAAGTCTCCTTTGCACCTACAGCCCAAGGTCACCAGAGAAGGAGCTTTGCCAGGGAGGCGTCTGGCGGGGGGTCCTGGCCTCTGGGGCCTGGGGACGGGGCTCAGGCCCTGCGCTGCTCCAGGGCCTGATTTCGCTGTCACTCTCGTCCTTGGCGTCTGTCTGGGCTTGAGGCCTCAGCCTTCGTTCACACGTCCTCTTCCTCCCCAAGAGCCTGAGGAAGAAGCTGAAGATGCTGCAGGAGACCCTGAGCCTGCCGCCGGGGGACAGCGAGACGGTGAACCGCCTGGTGTTGGAGAGGTGTGTGAGCTCGGGGTGCAGGCCGCGCTGGAAGAGCTCCCTGGTCAGGGCCTCGGTCCTGGCTCTGGCGGTGGCTCCCGTGTGGGGGTGAAGGCTGTGCCTCCTGCCTGGGAGACGGCCAAGGTTTCGCTGCGAAGCAGCTCTGAGGCAGGTTCTGGGCTCGGACAAGCAGAAGTCCGGGCAGCCCAGACGGGACCTCGGATGGCAGGGAAGGGCAGGGGCACTGGGGGTCCCCCCGCCACCCCCCGGCTCCCGAGTCTGGAGCAAACGGAAACATTCACTCAAAGAACTCCCTCTGGTCCCTGGAGTGTGTGCATGGACGCTGCCAGCAGAGGGAGCCAAGAGGCCAAGGAGGCCAAGGATGCGTGGCCATGGTCCCTCCTGAGTGTCACACAGCCCGCGGGGCGGGCGTCCTCGGGCTGTCTCCCCCTCGCTGCCCGGCTGAGGGCCCGGACAGCACACACAAGCTAGTGGCCCCGTCTTTTCCCTGAGCCACTTGGCGTGTCCTGGGGAAGATCTCATGCTCCCTCTCCCCACGTCCAGCCAGGTGCTGGAGCCTCCCGCCCCTTCCCCAGCCACCACCTCCCGTGTGGCGTGGGGCCCGCCCTCTCCCTCTTCCTGTCAGCCCAGCGGTAGCAGCCCCGGGGCATCGTGCCTCTCCTTCCTCACCAAACACCTCGCAGGGCCCTTGGCCCTGGGCCTGCAGCCCTCGCGGGACGGCCGTGGGCTGCGGTGGGTCTTCAGGCTGCAGCCAAGTCATACTGTTGAGGACCATTCCTTGCCCCCCTGCTTCTGTGCCTTCCTGTGTGTCGGCTCTTCTCCCCTTGGCTCAGCGGCCTGCAGAGCCCCCCAGTCTCCCCAGCAGCGACAAGCTCACCCTCCTCTGCTGTCCCGGGCCACGCGCTGCCAGAATTGGGGGTCTGTGGGTACTGATGGTGGTGCCCACTCAGTTGCAGCAGGGCTATCCTTCGCTCCTGTCATTTCAGGGTGGCCTCCGGAGGTAACTCTCACCCCCAACTACAGAGGGGTGATTGGCAGACCTCTCTCAGGGGCCCCTGCCCTCCAGGCTGAAGGGGTTGGGAGGCCTTTGCTTAGGGAAGGCCCACAGGCACCATGAGCTCATGGGGAGACACTGACCGTCCCCCTGCACAGGCGGTGGCCTGCCCAGGGCCTTGGCTCCGTTTTGGAAAGTTGGGCTTTGAGCGTCTTGCTCCACCTCCTGAGGCCTCTGGCACGAGGCCCCGTCGGCACACAGGCCTGGCTAAATGTTCCCCAGGCTTGGCGTCCCCGGGACGGCCCAGGCAGTGCCTCCGCCAGCACGGGGGGGGGGGGGGGGGGGGGCTGGAAGGAAGGAGAGGCCTCGGCAGGAGGGGGCAGTTCGAGCTTCTTAAGAGAGGGGTTTGCCGGGGACGGTGTGAGGGCACAAGAGCTGTCCGCCTGAGCCAGGGCAGTGTGGGGAGTGAGCCGGGCACTGGGCACCTCTGCATCTTGAGTTCCCTCTGCGGGGCCAGGAGGTGCAAGGGAAGAAGACTGGCTTAACTTGAGCCAAAGCTGGGCACGCGGCCTGGGCACCACTGGGCAGGGTCTGGGGATGGCAGCAGGAAGCCCTGCCGGGAGACCCGAGGAGAGAAAAGGCCGCCCCCAGCCGGACCCTGCCTGCCTCTGCCTCTGCCTCGTGGGTGCCCCTCTTCTGACTTGGACTCGCCGGTGGGTAAAGAGCGGCAGGACAGCAGACACCGTGAAAAGGTGGCACGAGTGGCTCTGGCTGTGCCTTGCGCTGTGGCTCCCAGAGAGGAGCTGGCTTAGGTGGGTTCACCCAGCCTCGATTGCACTTGCAGGCAAGGAAGGGGGAGCTTCCGCGGCCTGGCCGGGGTGGGGGTGGGGGGGAGGAAGTGCTTGTTCAGGTCCCCTCCCCCCCCATCCCTGCGCAGTTCCTTTCCTCTGCCCCGCACCCCCTGGGCTCCTGGCCCGTCTCACCCTCACATCACAGCCCTGCCCCTGAGCAGAGGGAGGAGGCCTTCGGGTACCCTGGGTGGTTCCTGCCACTCCCCAGAGTCCTCCTCCACCCCAGGAGCTGGGAGCCCCACCAGGCCCGGGGGCAGGAAGATCCCATTGGCTGCAGTCTGCTAATTGAACACCTCCCCATCCGAAAGTGAAAACGGTCGTTGAGGATTTGGAAAACATGGGCTTATCGCAGAGGTCGTCACGGCTGCCCGGCGGGGTCCTGCCCCGCAGTCTGTGTGTGGCCTGGGGTGGGAGACCCAAGTCATGTGTACACACTGTACATATAGTTGTTTTCCAAAATTAGTGTAAAACAGGTGTGCCGTACGGTGCCCATTGAACATTAACTCCCCAATTCCGCCTCTCCCCGGCCACGGCAGCAGCCCCCTCCTTTCCGTCTCTGATGGAGACTTCTGACACCTCAGTTCAGTGACTCCGCGGTGTTTGTCCGTGACGGGCTTAGTTCAGTAACACCGTGTCCGCAGGGCCCACCATGCTGCAGCACTGCCGTTCCTATTGTGTGTCCGCCACATTGTGCTTTTCTGTTCGCGGTGGGTGGGCACCTGGCTGCTTCCATTTCTGGCCGTTGTGAACGGCCCTGCTGCGAACATGGCTGTACCAATTCCTCTCCCCGCTCCTGCTCCCCGCTCTTTGGATCGCTTCCCAGGATCGCTCCCCGCTCTTTGGATCGCTTCTTTGGCTGGGGCCCGTGGAATTCTAGCTTTAGTTTTCTGTGGCACTGCCTTTCTTCTCCCACAGAGGTTGTGCCATTTACACGCCAGCAGCAGTGCACACACGGTCCATCTTCCCACATCTTACCGACATTGTTCCTTTGGTTCTTCTGGTTTGGTTTGTTTGGATAGTAGCATCCTAAGGGGTGGGAGGTGGCATCTCGTGGTGCTTTTGATTTGTCTTCCCTAATGATGCGTGGTGTTGAGCATCTTTTCATGGGCTTATTGGCCATTTGTAAATTTTTTTAGGAGAAATATCTGTTCCAGACCTTTGCCCATTTTTGAATCAGATTGTTTGTTTTCTCCTTGTTGAGCTCTAGTTCTCCATAGAGTTTAATCCCTTATCAGAGATATGATCTGCAAATGTTTTCTCACTCCCTGCATCGCCCTTCTACTCTGTGATAATATGTTTTGATGCACAATTTTTTAAATTCTCGTGAAGTCTGATTTGTCTGGTTTTGTGTTGCTTTTGAAATGTAACATATGCACATTGTCCCATGTTATTAAGTTAACTGTCTGGAATCCCTCCCTTAATGTCTGTTATATTCAAGCTAGGAGCGTGCCAGCCCCCGAGGGAGTCATCCTCACGGTTTCTAAGGTGCCGTCTGCCACAGCAGCGCCGAGGGGCAGCGATCTGGCCGCGTTGCTGCTCCTCGCGCTGGTTCTGAGAAACGAGGCCGCTTGGTCAAACGGCAGCAGCCCTCGTGCGTTTGGGTTGCGTGGGTTTCGCTTGCTTCCTTCCTGTCGCCCAGCCTGTTGCTGGCCCGTGACTGGAGGACTGAGCTGAGTGGGTTTTCCTGTGGCGATGAGGCTTGCAGGTGGCGCTGAGCGGGGCGGGCTGCAGGCCCCTGGAGCGGAACCATCTCCGGAGCCCTCGGGGCCGCTGTCCTGGGCGCCACTGAGCTGGGTCCCCTCTGTCTGTGCCTGTAGCCCGGCCCCTGTAGAGATGCTGAGCCTGAAGCTTCGCCGGCCAGCCTTCAGTGATGACATTGACCTCAATGCCACCTTTGACGTGGACACCCCCCCGGCCCGGCCCCCCGGCCTTCAGCACGGCCATGCCAAGAAGCTCTGCCCGGAGAAGGCACAGTGAGTGGTAGTCCCTGGCCCTGCCCACCGCCGGGCGGGGGGCTAAGGTCCCTGCGGGCCGGCCTGGCAGCTCCGAGGGGCTGCGGGGCAGTGCCGGCCCCTGGGCTGGATGGCGTTGGTCCCAGCACCTCCCTCCTCCCTGAGCACTGACTGCACAGCCTTCGTCTTGCTTGTCCAGTTCATCGTCACCATCGCCCTTTAAGCAAGGGGACGGGGAGTGGGGGGTGGGAGAGGATGCAGAGGTCCCGTGGGAACAGGATGGGCTGATGGTGTGGGGGTGCTCCCACTGTGTGGAATGCCTGCCCCCCGGGGTCCTGAGCAGGAACTCTGCACCTCCTCTTCCTTCGGGCACCTCTCAGACTCATGCCTGAGGCAGGGCCATCTCAAACCGTGGAGTCCCGGCCCCCACCCCTACCTAGGGGGCAGCTGGAGCGGCAGGTGGGGGAAGCTGTGCAGAGCGGGGGCACGGGGGGACCTGCACCAGGGATGCAGAGGCACTGGCAGCGGGAGGCTGTCTCCCTGGCCACGCAGGCCACGTGCAGTTTACCATGGAGACGAGAACTGTTCCCGTCAGGCATGGAAGTCTCTGCTGCCCAGGGCAGGGAGGCCAAGGGCTGTTTTTGGTTATTCTCAACCACAGGTCACCACCCTCCCCTCGCCGGGAGACCAGGCAGGGTGTGCAGCTGGTAGGGCCCCAGGAACTGGATGGAGACATTGAACCCAGCTCTGGCCAGTGCAGGGAGGGGGCCGCCCCGCTCTGGGCCGTCTGCTCACTGAGGGTCTCCTGGAGGCGGTGGCCCCCCTCGGGCAGACAGGGCGAGGCCTGAGCTCCCTGGTGGGCCTGCCTGTGTCAGGGCTTTCCCTCCTGTGGGTGGGCATCGGCTGGGCGCTCCTGCCCACACTGAGCCCTGGGACATGGAGCGGTGCCTGGGGCTTGGGGAGCAGTGGGGTTAGCTTAGCCCTGAGTGGGAGCCACCAGATGGGCACATGGTCCGACCTTCCCTGCCTCCGCCACTCTGGCCGCTGTGACTGTCCAGCTGGCCACAGGTCTGCCCGTGGCGTAGGGGTCACTGAGGTGCTTGTCCAGCACCCAGCACGCCCCGCCATGTGGTGGCTCTGCAGGAGGCGTGTCCTGAGCCGACCACCTGTCTGTCTGCTCACCTGCCTCTTGCCTTCGTGTCCCACAGCGCTCCCACTCAGGACGGTCCCAGGAAGCTGCCCAAAGGCCCCACGCAGGTAAGGCTCCAGAAGCTGTCGGTCCCCATGCAGCCGAGTCCCTCAGTCCCGGCCAGGACTGCGGCCCTGCGGGGCCCCCTGAAACCTGCCCATTGTCCTTTCTGCTCCCTGGAGAGGCACGGGGGGGTCCTAGTCCTCCATCCCCGCCCACCCGCCTGTGCTGCCACCCGCTCCAGCCTGGCCCTGGGTCTCCGGCAGGAGCCCCGGCTCTCGCTGGGCGGCCAGCACTGTGTGGGTGAGCCAGACGAGGAGCTGGCCGGCGCCTTCCCGCTCTTCATCCGGAACGCCGTCCTGGGCCAGAAGCAACCCAAGAGAGCCAGGGTGGAGCCCCGCCGCAGCACGGACGCAGTGAGTGCCTCCCACGGGGGCCAGGCCAGCCCGCAGCCCACAGCCTGCCGCTCAGCTCTCCCTTTCCCTTCAGGTCAGAACCGGCTTCGATGGCCTCGGAGGCCGGACCAAGTTCATCCAGCCTGTATCCTTTTCTGTGGCCTTGGCTGAGCTGAGCTCCAGAGCCCACACCCTCCCTCCCGGGTCCCCCAATCCCAGCCTGCCAGGGGCTGCTGCCTGGGGTGCAGAGCCACACCTCGCTGAGTGTAACGGGTGGCCCACCCCAAGTCTCAGCCTCTCCTGCCTGCATTCCAGTCCCCCCTTCAGCCTTTGCCTTGACATCTCCTTCAGACCGACACAACTCTGATCCGCCCCCTGCCGGTGAAGCCCAAGCCCAAGGCCAAGGCAAAGGCCAAGGCTAAGCAGAAGGTGGGGGCCAGGACAGCGCTCCCTCCCTCCCAGGCCAAGCTGGACACCTTCCTGTGGTAGCGAGAACAGTGGGGCCGACCAACGGCCAGATTGTCTGTCGCCTCCAACTTACAGCTGAGGACTGGCTCAGCCGGGGGTGGGCATGGCCCTCTCCCAGGACCAGTCTCCGGGCAATGGCGACAAGAAGCTGGGGCTCGGGCTGGGGTGAGGCCCAGGGGATGTGCTTTCCCAGCGCGCAGCCGGCCCCACCCCCCATTCTGGGCCTAGGGGCCGGGGGAGCTGTGGTCAGCTCACCGTTCCTGCCAGGGGCTTGCTCCGTGTTGCAGGCCCCCATGTATGGCCACGACCAGCTGCTGGGCTGCTTCTGAGCCTCCAGACCAGGGCCATTTACTGACTGTGGACAAGTGCTCGAGGCTGCGCAGGCAGCTTCGCCTGCCCAAGCTTCTGCCTGCCTGGCGTCCTGCTAGGCATGGCCTGGCCAAGCAGCGGGGGGACGAGGGGTGGTGGTGGGCAGAGGATGGGCAAGATTTCTATGTTGAGAATAAAAAAGAATATTTTCTTCCTGTGTCTGGGAATAGACTTTTGTACTTTGGGGAACTTTTTAAAAAATATATTTTATTGATTTCAGAGAGGAAGGGAGAGGGAGAGAGAGATAGAAACATCAATGATGAGAGAGAAGCATTGATCGGCTGCCTCCTGCATGCCCCCCTACTGGGGATCGAGCCCGCAACCAGGGCATGTGCCCTGACTGGGAATCGAATCCGCAACCGTTAGGTGCATGGGACGACACTCAACCAGCTGAGCCTCACCGGCCAGGCAGAACTGACATCTCGACAGCATTGTGTCTACCTACCCATGTACCTGGGATGGATCTCCATTTATGTAGAACTTTTAAAATTTCTTTCATCAGTGTTAATGTTTTTCTCACATAGACCTTGTACATACTTTGTTAGATTTATACTTAAATATTTCTCTTTCCCCCTCCTTTTTCTCGGGACTAATAAAGGACAATGTTTTTAATTTCAGTTGCTCACTGCTGATATATGAGGAGCAGTGCACTTTTGTGGCTCTGGTGATAGTGCATCTTCGTTTGTTATTGTACTTCTCGGCTCCAAAGCTCGCCAGCGAGTTTCTGTGAAGTCTCTTCCTGCGAGTGGTCACCCTCTCCCGTTTACTCATGTGCTTTGCCATGTCTTATTGCGGCCGGGATATTCTGAGTAATGTGCTATGGTAACTCTGGAAATGGAATTCTCCCACCCCCCAGGACTGCTAGATGTTGCTTCTTGAGGGCTGAAGCTGTCCACTTGTGACTTTTTCAAACTGTTTTTGCAAAACATATGTTCCTTGTGTTGGTCACTGGAGTTTGTGCTCCACTCTCCGCTGTCAGCTACGACCTACCAAGACTTTCTGGCCACAGAGGGAGGCGCGGGCCCTGCACTGGCTCTTCCCATCCGACAGGTGCTGTCGTGTCTGGGCTGTGCCCAGGCTGGAGTCTGTGGGCAAAGCTGCAGTGATTCGTTCCTGCTGGAGTCTCTGTGCCCTACGAGGTGCATGCCTCAGGGTCTGAGTCTAGGTAAGCGTCCTGCTTTAGAAAGTCATGCCAAACAGTTTTCCAGCCCGGCCGGTGTGGCTCAGTGGTTGAGCATTGACCTATGAACCGGGAAGTCCTGGTTCAATTCCCGGTCAGAGCACATGCCCAGGTTGTGGGCTTAATCTCTGGTCGGGGCACAGATACAAGAATCAATCAATGAATGCATAAATAGATGGAACAACAAATCGATGTTTCTGTCTCTCTCAAATTAATAACTTATTTTTTTATTTTTATTTTTTTAAATATATTTTATTGATTTTTTACAGAGAGGAAGAGAGATGGATAGAGAGTTAGAAACATCGATGAGAGAGAAACATCGATCAGCTGCCTCTTGCACACCCCCCACTGGGGATGTGCCCGCAACCAAGGTACATGACCGGAATCGAACCTGGGACCCTTCAGTCCGCAGGCCGACGCTCTATCCACTGAGCCAAACCGGTTTCGGCAATAACTTATTTTTTTAAATGTTTATTGAATGAAAACATGCACACACACACAAGATCATCCACCACTTTACACCCACTAGGATGGGTGTACTTTTTTCGAAATATATTTTTATTGATTTCAGAGAGAGGAAGGGAGAGGAAGAGAGAGATTGAAATATCAATGATGAGAATCATGGATCAGCTGCCTCCTGCATGCCCCCCACTGGGGATTGAGCCCACAACTTGGGCATGTGCCCTTGACTGGAATCAAACCTGGGATCCTTCAGTCTACAGGCAGATGCTCTATCCACTGTGCCAACTGGCTAGGGCAGGATGGGTATAATTTAAAAAAAGAAAGAAAGAAAAACCAATATTGGCCACAATGTTGATAAATAGGAATTTGTATACTACTGGTGGAAAACATTTTGTTGGTCCCTCAAAAAATTAAACACAGAATTACCATGTGACCCAGCAATTTTACTCCTAAGTATGTACCCCAAAGAATTGAAAACAAGGTCTTAATTACATGTTCAAGCATGAATATAGCAGCATTCACTATTCATAATACCCAAAAGGTAGAACCAACTCAAAAGTCCATCAACAGGTGACTGGATAAACAAGTTGTGATATACTCATGCAATGGAATATTACTCAGCCATAGAAAGGAATGAAGTACTGATACACGCTACAATGTGAATGAACCACAAAAACATGCTAAGGGAAAAATAGTGCACATTTTGTATGATTCCTTTTTTAAAAAATATATTTTTATTTATTTCAGAGAGGAAGGGAGAGGGGGAGAGAAAGACAAACACCAATGATGAGAAAGAATCATTGATCGGCTGCCTCCCCCAAGCCCCACACTGGGGATCGAGCCCGCAACCTGGGTGTGTACCCTTGACCAGCATCGAACCTGGGACCCTTCAGTCTGCGGCCGATGCTCCATCCACTGAGCCAAATTGGCTAGGGCTATGATTCCTTTCTTTAATCGTCACCCCAGGATTTGTTTTTTCATTGGTTTTAGAGAAAGGAGGGGGGAGAGAGAAGCATCCATCCACTGCCTCTTGTACACGCCTTGACCCAGATCCGAACTTGCAACGTAGGAACGTGCCCTGACTGGGAATTGGACCCGTACGTTTTGGGGCACAGAACGACGTTTCAGCCTGCTGAGCCACCTGACCGGCTGTATGGTTCCTTCTTGTCCATCCTCACCCGAGGATATTTTCCCATTGACTTTTAGAGAGAGAGGAAGGGAGGGAGTGAGATAGAGAGAAAAACATCGATGTGAGAGGGATTGAGCCTGCAACCCAGGCACATGCTCTTGACCAAAATCGAACCTGGGACCCTCCGGTCTGTGGGCCAACGCTCTATCCACTGAGCTAAACCGGCTAGGGCTGTGTGATTCCTTTTGTAGGAAATATCCAGAAGAGGCACATCTCTAGAGACAGAATGTGTGTTGTCAGGGGGCTGGGGTGGGTAGTGATGGTGGGGTGCTCTGCAGGGGTTGTGAAAGGGCTTAGAGAGGGTGGTGCTTGCACAGCTCTTAGTGTTAGAATGCGCTAACTCTTACTGACCTGGCCACTTTGCATGGTTATTTTCATGTTATGTGAATTTTACCTCAATTTTTAAGGAGAATGTATGACAGCACGTGGCTCAGCTATTGTGGGGTTTCGTGGGGAGCTGTGGCCCACCCTCCAGAGCAGCGGTCGCCAGCCTTACGGACCTCACGGACCATCGGTGGTCCGCAGGCCGCCGGTTGGCGACCGCAGCTCCAGAGCGCCGGTTCCGAGTCCCTAAGAAGGCAAACGACACGGCCGTGGGTGAAGGTTACACAGGACCTTTCTCTCCTATTTTTGCAACTCGCCTTGAGTCTATAATTATTTCAAAATAAAAGTTTAAAGGAGAAACAAGGACACGTGATCATGCCTGCCCCATGCCTCGCACTCACAGACTAGCCACCCTCACTGAGTCCTGGGACTCGGCCTCGACTGGCCGCCGAGGACTGCCCCCTGCATCTGCTCTGGGCTGGCAGCGTGGGCGAGAGGGACCCTTCCTCTGGGAGGGGATGGCTCGGGGCCTCGTAGGCACCCCCAGAGGGGCCAGGCTCCACCCAGGGCTGGGATTGGGCCCTGGGCTGAGACCACATAACCTCCTAAGCTCCCACGGCCCCTGGGCTGGGACTGGCTCGGACCTCCGGGTCTCCAAGTCCCTGTCTGGCGGACAGCCAGCAGGCCGGCCAGTCCCCAGGACAAGGAATTCCCATCAGCATTCTGCAGGCAGGAGCCCCTTCAGGCAGGGACCCAGGAGAGCACTGCATCCGGCCCACACGGGGCCGCCCACGACCGCGCTGGCTGCTCTGGGACCAGGTGTTCCGCCCACCTTGCCCGGTGCCCAGGGCCGTGCCCAGGGCCGCGAGGCTTATCTCTGCCAGGCCAGGCTGCCCAGCACCCGCTCCAGACCGGGAACCAGATCAGCCTCCAGTTCCACTTTCATTTTCGATTTCCCTGTGAGGACAGAGGAGCTGAGGGAAGCTGTGCCCGGCAGGTTCTGGCACGGCCCGAGCCTCAGCGCCTGCCCGCACTGAGTCTATAATTATTTCAAAAGTAGCGGGCCTCGGCTGGGGCTCCTGGCAGCTGTGGGCGGGGCGGCTGCCGTCCGGCCCGGCCTCGGGATGGGTGTCCCCGACACCTCCAAGCCCCTGGATGAGGAGCTGTACTCCCGGCAGCTGTGAGGCCCGAGGTGGGGAGGGGGGCGGTGGCCTCTGACTTCTGAGCTCCAACTCGCGGCCCCTTCCTTCCCGTCTGTCCGCAGGTACGTGCTGGGCTTGCCGGCCATGCAGAGGCTCCAGGAGGGGCGGGTCCTGCTGTCCGGCCTGCAGGGCCTGGGCGCCGAGGTGGCCAAGAACCTGGTCCTGATGGGCGTGGGCAGCCTCACCCTGCACGACCCGCAGCCCACCTGCTGGGCGGACCTGGCTGCCCAGGTGAGGTCCCGGGAAGCCTCCCAGACCGGGGTGGGGGGAGTGGAGGGCGGGGGTGCGGCCGGGGCGGGATCTCCTTGCTCAGGCTGGGCTGGGTCTCTCTCCAGTTCTTCCTCTCGGAGCAGGACTTGGCAAGGGGCAGGGCGGAGGCATCTCAAGAAGGAGTGGCCAAGCTCAACGGAGCCGTCCAGGTCTGCGTCCACACAGGCGACATCACCGAGGACCTGCTGCGGGACTTCCAGGTGCACCACCCCCCGCCCCTGCCCCCGGCCCCGGGCCAGCCAGGCCGTCCCCAGCCCTCAGCCCGCTGACCCCGAGGTCCGCCAGGTGGTGGTGCTGACGGCCTCGGGCCTAGAGGAGCAGCTGGAGGTGGGCAGCTGGTGCCGCAAGCACGGAGTCTGCTTCCTGGTGGCCGACACCCGGGGCCTGGTGGGGTGAGTGAGGCTGCCCGCCTGGCTGTCTCGGGGGGCCCCCTCTGATTCCAGTCTCCAGGCCCACCCTCTGTGTCCTCCACCCCGGCCTCCGGACCCGCCCCGCTGACTCCCTCACTCCCGCCCAGGCCGCTCCCAGCATCCTCTCCTGGTCTGGCCCCTAGTGTCCCCAGCCTTCGCCACCATCGTGGTGGCTAACCATGGCACCAACTCAGTGACCCCGTGACCTCTGCCACCCCCACCCCAGGCAGTTGTTCTGTGACTTTGGTGAGGACTTCACGGTTCTGGACCAAACAGAGGAGGAGCCCCTGACGGCTGCCGTCCAGCACATCTCCCAGGTGGGTGCCGGGTGGGCGGAGGGGGGCCGGGCCCGGCCCGCGGAGCGCAGGTCCAGGCACCTCTGAGCCGCGCCCTCCCCCAGGGCTCCCCGGGCATTCTCACGCTGAGGGACGCGGCCGAGGCCCGCTACTTCTGCCACGTGGACGCGGTGACCTTCTCGGGGATCGAGGGCATGAGCGAGCTCAACGGCTGTGCTCCCCGGCCCATCCGCGTGCGGGGTAAGCCGACCCCCCAGGTCCAGGCTCAGCGCCCACGCCCCCCGGGGGACGGACACAGCCTGCTCCTCGGGGACAGGTCCTCCCTCTGCCTCCCTCAGGCTGGGGCGGCGTCAAGGAAACGGATGCAGGATAGGCCGGGGTGTGGGGAAGGACTCGGGTTCAGAGGTCACGCTCACGGGCTGGGTATCCGTCCCCAGAGGACGGGACCTTGGAGATCGGGGACACAGCAACGTTCTCCGGTTACATCCGCGGCGGAGCTGTCACCGAGGTCCAGAGACCCAAGACTGTGAGCCATGTGCGTGCCGGGCGTCTGAGGTGGGGAGCTTGGGAGGCTCCAGGGGCCCCCAGGGTCCGGGGCCTGACCCCGGGCCTCGTGCCCCTGCAGGCGCCCCTGGACGCAGCCCTGCTGCGGCCCCGCGTGGTGGCCCAGAGTCCCCAGGAAGCTCGCCGCGCCCGCTGCCTGCACCAGGCCTTCCGCGCGCTGCACGGGTTCCAGCAGCTCAGAGCCCGCCCGCCCTGGCCCTGGGATCCGGTCAGTGGCCCCCTGGCGCCTCCCCAGCCTCCGTCTCATTGGCGTCTCATCTCCCAGATCCACGCTTCAATCCCAGAGGCAGTTGCCCACTCGGATAAAGGAGAGTGTGGCTCAGTGGTTGGGCGTCGACCTATGAGCCAAGAGGTCACGCACGGTTCGATTCCCCATCAGTGCGCATGCCCAGGTTGTGGGCTTGATTCCCAGCCTGGGGCGTGCAGGAGGCAGCCGATCAATGATTCTCATCATTGATGTTTCTCTCTCTCTTCCTCTCTGAAATCAGTAAATATATATATATTTCTAAATGTATTTTTATTGATTTCAGAGAGGAAGGGAGAGGGAGCGAGAGATAGAAACATCAGTGATGCTAGAGAATCATTGATTGGCTGCCTCCTGCACGCCACCTACTGAGGATCAAGCTTAAACCTGGGCATGTGCCCTTGACCGGAATTGAACCCAGGACCCTTCAGTCCACAGGCCGACATTCTAACCACCGAGCAAAACCAGCCAGGGCAAAAACATATATATATTTAAAATAAATAAATAAACAAAGACATAAATAAATAAATAAAGGCGAGCCTGGGGTCCCCTCCCTCTGCTCGGGCTGTGCCCCAGGGCCATGGGTAGTGCTGGGCATCCTCTCTTGAGGCTGCACAGCCTGGCACCGGGCCCCGTCTGCCCTCCCCCTCGGGCTCGGCTTCCTTTTCTGGGGAACAGGGTGGTGGCTGCCTGCGGGTCTGAGTGGGAGTGGGGTTCAGGCCACGGCTGCTGTGCCCACGGAGCGCTGCCCCCCAGGCCGACGCAGAGGAGGTGGTGCGCCTGGCCCAGGCCCTGGAGCCCCCGCGGGGGGCGGAGGGCGCGGGACAGCCGGGGGAGGAGCCGCTGGACGAAGCGCTGGTGCGGACAGTCGCCCTGAGCAGCGCTGGGGTCCTGAGCCCCATGGCAGCCGTGCTGGGCGCAGTGGCCGCCCAGGAGGTGCTGAAGGTGGGTGCGGGCCCAGGCAGAGGGCGCTGGGAGGGACGCAGAGGTCACTGTGGGTGCCAGGGAGTGCCCCGCGCCAGACAGTGGCCCTGGAGGCTTCACAGCCTGGGTGCAGCGTCCCCCCCCCCACCCTCCGCCCTGATCTGCGGGGTTCGGCCTCCAGGCTCTCTCCAGGAAGTTCCTGCCCCTGGACCAGTGGCTGTATTTTGATGCCCTCGACTGCCTCCCGGAAGATGGGGAGCTCCTTCCCAAGCCTGAGGCCTGCGCGCCGGTGAGAGCCCCGTGGGGCCCACGCCCCATCCAACTCGGGGCCCAAGGTCCTGACCTGGGAAGCCCCGTGGGAGAGGGCCGTGCACAGGGCCAGCGGCGAGCACTGACCAGGGCCGTGTCCCCTAGAGAGGCTGCCGCTACGACGGGCAGATCGCGGTGTTTGGGGCTGGTTTTCAGGAGCAGCTGAGCCACCAGCGCTACCTCCTGGTGAGCGGGGTGAGGGGGCGTGGGGGGCGGCGGCCCGGCCTCTGGCTAAGGCCCTCTGCCGGCAGGTGGGCGCCGGTGCCATTGGCTGCGAGCTGCTCAAAGGCTTCGCCCTCGTGGGCCTGGGGGCCGGGGGCCGCGGGCGCGTGACCGTGGCCGACATGGACCACGTGGAGCGCTCCAACCTCAGCCGGCAGTTCCTCTTCAGGGCCCAGGACGTGAAGGTGAGCCCTGCCCCTCCCAGCACCCCTGTCTCCACTGTGCTCCCCGATGCCCCCCCCCCCCCCAGCGTCCTCTGCTTTCTTCTCAGAGGCCCAAGGCAGAGGTGGCTGCGGAGGCCGCTCGCCGCCTGAACCCCGACCTGCAGGTGACCCCGCGCACCCACCCTCTGGATCCCACGACAGAGCACCTCTACGGGGACAGCTTCTTCTCCCGCGTGGACGGCGTGGCGGCCGCCCTGGACAGTTTCCGGGCGCGTGAGTGCCTGACCTCGGAACTCAGCACCGCCCCCCCCCCCCCCCGCCCCATCCCTGACCCCCTGCTCCCTCCCAGGCCGCTATGTGGCTGCGCGCTGCGCCCACTACCTGAAGCCGCTGCTGGAGGCGGGCACGCAGGGCACCCGGGGCAGCGCCTCCGTGTTTGTGCCCCACGTGACCGAGGGCTACAGGGCTCCGGCCTCCGCCGCTGCTCCGGGGGACGCCCCCCACCCCGTCTGCACCGTGAGGCACTTCCCCAGCTCTGCGGGGCACACCTTGCAGGTGGGGAGCCCCCCCCACCCCGTCCCGCGCTCAGTCCTCAGCGGCAGGCTGTGCCCCGCCTGACCCTCCTGCCCCCCCGCCCCCCCGCAGTGGGCCCGGGATGAGTTCGAGGGGCTCTTCTGTCTGTCTGCCAAGACCATCAACGGCCACCAGCGGTAAGGCCTCCGCCAGTGGAGGGGGCGTCCGGGGGGCCCCAGCTCCAGGGCCTCAGGCTTCGGCTCAGACTCCCCGTCTGTCTGCGCAGGGCCCCGGCCTCGCTGGCAGGCCCCGACCTCGCGGGACCAGGGGTGCCGGCCCTGCCGCGGATGGTGGGCGTCCTGAGACACCGGCCGCGGAGCTGGCGGGACTGTGTGGCGTGGGCCCTCGGCCACTGGCAGCTGTGCTTCGGCTACGGCATCACGCGGCTGCTCAGGCGCCACCCCCCTGACGAGGTGGGTGGTGGGTGCGGGGGGGGCGGGGAGGGGGGCCCGGAGGCGGCGGGCACAGAGGGACCGCCGGGCCCAGCAGCCTCCCTTTCCTCAGGTGCTTCCGGATGGAACGCGTTTCTGGTCGGGACCCAGACAGTGTCCTCAGCCCTTGGAGTTTGATGCCAGTCAAGTGAGTGGGGCCCCGGGGAGCCCCGGAGGGCAGTGCGGCCCCTGAGGGCAAAGGGGCACCTCTGTATCCTGGACAGATGCTGACACAGAGCCGTGTTGGGCACCCGTGGGTGTCCACGTGGCAGGCACTCAGACACACCCCCAGCGGGCGGGGACCACACACGCGCACCCACGCGTGCTCGCTCTTGGCCTGACCGCAGGACACACACCTCCTCTACGTGCTGGCGGCGGCCAATCTGTACGCTCGGATGCACGGGCTGCCGGCCTCACGGGACCCGCCTGCGCTCAGGGAAATGCTGGAGCGGCTGCCGCGGCCGGACCCCCAGCGCCTGGACCCCGTCCTCTCCAGTGGCCTGGCTTCCCCCGAGCTGGGTGAGGGCCCCCGCCCTGCCCACCCCAGCTGCCGCCCACAGGCTTGGTGCTGCCCTCAGTGGAGGAAAGAGGGGGCCGGGGGCCCTGCAGCCAACCCCCCACCACTCAGCGCATCCCCGGGCCCTCTGCAGGCTTCCCGCCCCCACCCTGACCCCATTCCCTTGGCAGGTTTGGTTTTGTTTAGGAAGGGAGAGGGAGAGAGAGAAACCTCAGTGATGAGAGAGAAGCACTGATTGCTGCCTCCTGCACATGCCCTGACCGGGAATGGAACCGTGACCTCCTGGTTCACGGGTCGACGCTCAACCGCTGAGCCACGCCGGCCGGGACACTTGGCAGGTTTTTAAGCAAAAACAGCACAAACCATTGGGCTCTGAAGAGCACTTATCTATGGCCCCAGGTTAGGACAGGGTCATGTAGCACACACACATGCATGCAGACACACACACACACAGACACACACACATGCATGCAGACACACGCACAGACACACACACATGCATGCAGACACACACGCACAGACACACACACACACACACACACACACATGGTGGAGAGGGGACAGCAGCGTTGGTCAGAGGTCTTCCCGGGCAGAGTGCAGGGGACGGAGACGGGCCAAGGACTGTGCCGGTGCCTCCTCCCGACAGGCCCCCGGCAGGAGGAGTGGCTGCGCGAAGCCCTGCAGGACTGGGGCGAGGGCTCCCCGCTGGAGCCGCTGCGGTTTGAGAAGGTGGGAGCCGAGGCGGGAGAGGGCGAGGCGGGGAGGCTGCTGGGGAAGGTCAGGAGCTGAGAAGGCAGCGTGGGGGCCCCCTGGCCTGAGTCCTCTCAGGCAGACCAGGGGCCGCTCCCCTTCCCTCCTCTGCTGAGTGGGGAGCGGTGACATCCACGGACAGAACTGTGGGGAGATCGGGGCCCCCGCCCACGGTCGCCGCAGTGAGGGGCGTGGGCAGTGTTAACGCTCCTGTGACCTGAACCTCCCAGGACGATGACAGCAACTTCCACGTGGACTTTGTGACGGCGGCAGCCAGCCTGCGGGCTCAGAACTATGGGATCCCAGCGGCCACCCGCTCCCAGGTAGCCCTGCCTGCCGGCCCCCCGCGTGGAGGCAGGGGCCCAACCCCGGGCCCACACCCAGGCTCCTGTTGTTGGCAGAGCAAGCGGATCGTGGGCCAGATCATCCCAGCCATTGCCACCACCACAGCGGCCGTGGCGGGCCTGCTGGGCCTGGAGCTCTTTAAGGTGGTGGCTGGGCCCCGGCCCCGCAGCGCCTTCCGCCACAGCTACCTGCGCCTGGCCGCGAACTCCTACAGCCGCTACGTGCCCCGCGCCCCCGCCGTCCACACGGTGAGCCCCTGACACCCACCCACTCCAACCCTGGGCTTCCCCTGCGCCGACCCACAGGCCCGCGCTGGCTTCTGGCTTGCACCAAGACCCGGATCCTTAAGACGCCCTCAGCCCCCTTCCTGCTGCGGGGAAGCCAGACCGGGACCTGTCAGACACAGGAAGTAGCCATCAGCCACCCCCACCGCGCAGCACGCCGCTGCCCTGGGTCTGGGGGAGCGGCAGCTTTAACTCATTAGTGAGCCAGACAGGCCCCAGCCCCCTCCTTCCCAGGAGTGCCCCTGAGGGGGAGGGGGGGGCAAGCAGAGCTAATGTCAGCCTCCGCCTCTGGCCTCAGCCTGCACGGCGGCGAGGGGACCCTGCCCTGCCCCGTCCACACTGAGGTAAAGCACTGGGCTCCTGGCGTCACGGGGGGGCGGGGGGCACAGCCCCGGGATGTGTGTGTCCCTGGCACAGGCTGCGTGCCCTGGGTGGTGTGGCATGGAGGGAGCGTGCTTGCACATCTGTGTGCCAGATGGGAGGCAGGCTCTCCTTCCATGTGGGCTCTCACGCGTGCACGTGAGCACACATGTGGGTGTCCCTGGCTGCTGCGCGTATGTCCCTTGGGGAGCAGGGCTGTGAGGGGCCCTGGCTGTGCCCCGGCTCTGCAGTCAGCTCCTCCTTGGGGCACAGAAGAGGGGGTGGAGAGGATGTCCTCACCCGGGGAGAAGGCAGAGGTCACGGGCTAGCACTGGGGTCCCCCAGGGCACAGCACACAGAGCGGCTTTGTGAGGGGCCCTGCCTCCATGAGCACACAGGCTGCCTTTGTCCATGGGGGAGGGGGAGGGGGAGGGGACAGGATCCCCCATCGCACCTCTGGTCTGTCTCAGCTTGACCCCACTCTATGTTCCGGGGGGTTGGCAGGATCTCACGTCCGGTTTCCTGGCTGCCTGCCACCCTCGGCCCCTCGCTCTGGGCACTAGACCCCCGAGACTCTTGAAACAGGGACGAAGGGGCAGGAAGAGGACGCCTCTGTGGACTGTCCCGCAGGGTCTCCAGGCCAGTGGGTCCCAGGAGACACTACCCGTAGCCCCTGTGCCCAGAGCAGCCCAAGGCCCTGGCAGTGCAGGATGAGGGGGACAGGCTGTACACCCCCTTTCCCAGCTCCCAGGCTGGCATGTGAGGAAGAAGCGGCTTCACTGGAGACTCCCGCCCAGGGGCCGGCTCCCGCTTCCTCAGGAAGCGCCGCCCTCCCTCCTCCACGGCCTGTGGTGGATGCTGCTGTCCCCGTGGGGGCCCCAGGCCCCTTCCTGTGCCGCCCGCATGGGCCTCTGGGCCCGGAGCCCACCTCCCACCCCCACCCCTGGCTGCTGCTTCCTGCTCCGCCAGCCCCTCTAGGGAAGGCCATCCGTGGGAGCTGGGGCGGGAGCTGGGGCGGGAGAGGGTGTTGGTGGGAAGCTCCTCACTCCCCCCCCCCCCCCCGCAGTTCCACCAGCTGACCTGGACCTGCTGGGACCGCCTGAAGGTGCCCGCTGGGCAGCCCGAGAGGACCCTCCAGTCACTCCTGGCCCATCTCCAGGTGTGCCTCCCCTCCCCTCCCCTGCCCCGCCCCCCCCCCTCCCCGCGGCCCGGCCCAGCACCTGACCTCTCCCTCCAGGAGCAGCACGGGCTGCGGGTGAGGATGCTGCTGCTGGGCAGGGCCCTGCTCTACTCGGCAGGGTGGCCGCCTGAGAAGCAGGCCCAGCGCCTGGGCCTCAGGTGAGCCCCCGCCCAGCTCCGCTCGGTCCCTGGAGATGGAGGTGGGGGACTCAGGCCTCTCTCCCGCCCCATCTGGGCCCCTCACACCTACGTGAGGCTTTCTTCCTTCGTGAGGCTTTCTTCCTTCGCCAAATGGAGTCAGCAAACGGGCTGGGGGTGGGGTGAGGCAGAGCCCGCGGAGGGGCCGCCAGGAGCTGCCTGCTCGCAGCCCTGCGCCCCGCTCAGCGCCCCCTTCGGAGCCCACTCCCCAGGGACCGGCGCTTCCTGCCTCCCGCTGCCCCGCCAGCCGCTCCGAAAATAGTTGCAGATGTTTCCTGTCTTGAGTTGCTGCTGCTCCTGGCTGGGCTCCTTCTGGCCCTCGTCCACGGTCCCTCTGCTGCCACGGCTCAGCCCCAATCCCCCCCCCCCCCACACACAGGGTGACAGAGCTGGCCCAGCAGGTGACCGGCCGGCGGCTGCCCGAGCCTGGGCAGCGGGTGCTGGCCCTGGAGCTCAGCTGTGAGGGCGAGGAGGACGGCACCGCGTTCCCTCCCCTGCACTACGAGCTGGGACCAGGCAGCGGCCGCTCCACCCCACCGGGCTCTGCGCGGGGGCCCCCAGTAGCTGCTCAATAAACGCGGCTGCAGAACGTCGCACACACAGAGGCTGGTGACGGAGCCCGGGCAGGGGGGTGACGGGGCGCACAGGGACCCCTGGGGGGGCGCTCTTTAGATTCGCCTGCCCCGGCGGTGCCTCCAGGGCTGGGGCCTCCTCCCAGAGACTCTGGAATCAAGGACAGTCCGGAGCGAGGTCTTTATTGTCCGGGCGGGGGCGGGGCGGGGTCAGAGGTAGCTGACCACGTCGGTACAGATGATGGGCTGGCGGCTGCGGCAGCTCATGAGGGCGGCGAAGCGGGAGGCGTCCGTGGGCAGCTCGGGCTCGGCTCGAGGCGGGCACGACAGGCGCTTCCCCGCCACCGCTGCCCGGCGGGCCCTGGCCAGCTGGCGCCGCAGCTGCTCGGAGAGGCCCAGCAAGAACTGGGGGGGCCGAGCGCGGGCACGGGGCGCCCCGGTGCGGTCCCCCTCGCCGGCCGCCTCGGGCAGCTCCATCCAGTTGTGCACCAGGTCGGCGAAGCAGTTGTCGCCCAGCACCAGGGGCTGGCGGCTCCGGCCCCTGCTCAGCAGGGCCGCTGTCCAGTCCTCGGCGTCCAGGCCCCGCCAGTGCTCCAGGCAGGCGTCCGGGGTGGACTTGGGCCGTGGCCGGTGGGCAGGGGGCGCCCTGGCCACGGGGGCCCCGCCGGGCAGGGGGAGGCCGCTGGCGGAGAGGCGCTGTCTGTGGGGGCGCCACGCGGGGGGTGCAGGGCGCCGGAGGGCAGGCGGCCCTTCCTCTGGCCAGGTGCTGCCCGACACCTCGGAGAAGCCTGAGTCCCAGTCCACGGCGGGCTCCCGCGGGCCCTCCCAGGCCCCCCGGCTGTCCCCGCTCACCACGCCCTCCTCCTCCTCTTCCTCCGCACCGCAGACCGAGTCCTCTTCCAAGGCGTCTGAGGCCCTGAGCCGGGGGTGGACCCCCGGGCCGGGTTTGGGGGGTGGCGGAAGGGGGCCAGGCATTGGGGGTGAGCCCGTGTCCCGGCCACACGGCTGTGGAGGAAGAGAGGGCAGAAGTCGGAGGGGCAGTGCTTGCCACCCCTCCCGGCCTGGCCAGGCCCATCCCAGAACAGAGGGCCCGGGGCGGCAGCAAGGCCTCCGGGGGCACAGGGCACGGGGCGCTGGCACACGGAGCTCCCGGCTCCGGGAGCGGCCTGGTGGCAGTCGGCAGGCTGCGGCACGCAGAGCTGGGCAAGTCAGCACCCGCCACCCACGGGCGGGAGGCAGGTTGCGGGGCAGGAATCGGGAAGTAGGGCCTGCTCAGGGCTGGGGGTTGGGGTGGAGCATCCCGTGCATTTGAGGGACTCAGCCCCCCAAAGCCCACAGAGCCCTCGCCAGGCGGGGTAGAGCGAGGAGGTGCAGGCAAACCTGGGAAGGGGCGTCCGCGGCAGCCCCAGCGCCTCTTGGTCCCTCAAGCCCCAGTTCATCCCAAAGGAAGCGTCTGTCCCCATCCCCCCCCGCCCCCTCCGCCGCCCGCAGCATGGCCAGCTGGGCCGCTGTTACTTGATGCCCAGCGCAGCTCCCAACCGTCCGAAACCCGACGCGGGCCATCTGGGCCACCCGGGCCGCTCCGCCCCTATCCCGCTTGGGACGGGCACTCGGAACGGCCCCCCACCCGCTGTCGTTCGGGCCGACGGGGCCGCGCACCCCGCACGCGTCCCTAAGAGTCACACCGCATCCGAGCCTCACCAGTTCCCCGCGGAGCTGGCCCAGGAAGCTGTCAAGCCGAGCGCTGTGCATCCCGCGCCGGGGCCCCCGCCAGGCCTGCCGGGTCCCCTGCGAACTCCGGCGGGAGCGGCCGGGTGGGGGGCCCGCGGGCCAGCGGCGCCCTCGCCTCTGCCCAGCGCCGCCGCTCCTCGCTCCCGCCGCCGCCGCCGCCGCCGGCGCTGCCCCAACATCTGGCGGCCTCGCCCCACCCCTGGCGCCGCAGCCAATGGGCCGGGGCGGGGCTGGCGTGGCCCCGCCCCCAGGGCGGGCCGGGCGGGTGAGCGCCACGCCCACTGCCCGCTCGGCTCCAGCTCCGTGGGGGGCGGGGCCGCTGGCAGCCGGCGGGTCCGGCCGGGACTCCCCGACGCCCCGGGCGGCTGAGCTCACTCTGGTTTGCTGCGTGACCCAGAACAAGTGGCTCCCCCACGGTAGCCTCAGTTTCCCCATTTGTACCGAGACGGAACTTCGGTTCCTCCCGCAGGGGCCCCTGGAGCGCGCGGTCGCCCGGCTGCGCCCTCGTGCGGGCAGAGTGAGCCCGACCCCCCGGAACCCGCTCCCGGGGCGCCGGGACAATCCCTGGAAGCGATGGTTGGGCCCGGCCCCTCGGAGGACTCGGCAGCCAGCAGGGGCCGTGGCGGCAGCACCGGGGAGGACCCTCACCAGGGCCGGCCCCGCCCTCTCCTGCCCGCGTCCGGGCCCAGCTGGGCCGGGCCGCCCTCTAGTGGGGAGCGCGCGGTGAACGGCGATTCCTGCGGCGACATCTGCATCCCCCCGCCCCCCCCACTACAGACTGAGGGGTGCCGGGGTCAGGGTGGCGCTCTCCCGTGGGAACGGCAGCGCCGCGCCAGGATTTCGGGCTGGGGTCAAGGACACTGTCCAACTGGAGACAGACCGACCAGTCAGCAGCCAGAAAAGGCCGGCCATGCGGGCAACGGGCCGACGGGAGCGGGGGCGCCGAGGGTCTGGAGGAGCCATGCTGGGCGGGGAAGAAGAGGGGCCTTCGAGGCAGAGGGGCCGGCCAGGTACAGGCCCGGGAGGACGGAGTGGACAGGCCTTCACACCAGGGAGGCCCACGATGTCCATGGTGGCCGTGGCTGGGAGAGTGCAGAGGTCAGCCAAACCAGCCCCCGGCAGCCTTAGGAATCCATTCAGAGGCTTTGTTCTTTTTTCTTTTTGTTTTTTAATATATTTTTATTGATTTCAGAGAGGAAGGGAAAGGGAGAGAGAGCGAGAGAGAAACATCAATGATGAAAGAGAATCATTGATCGGCTGCCTCCTGCACGCCCCACACTGGGGATGGAGCCCACAACCCGAGCATGTGCTCTTGACTGGAATCGAACCATGGATCCTTCAGTCCCCAGGCTGACGCTCTATCCACTGAGCCAAACCAGCTAGGGTGGAGGCTTTGTTCTTGGGCACTGGGCAAGTCTGAGCAGGCAATGCCCTGGGCTGGCTCCTGTTGAGGGGATCCCCGCTGTTTGGGGAGAACCACTCTGTAATCAGAGTGGAGGCTCCTGCCCTCATTCAGCATGGGCGGGGAGGGCCTGGGCCTCAGTGGGGCTGATGAAAAAATGGGGGTCACTATGGGGTATGTTTTGAAGCTAAAATCAGGCCTTGGTGAGGCGTGAATATGAGCAGGGAAAGACAGCATCAAGCATGACTCCTGGGTTTCTGGCCCGAACGTCTGGTTGGAAGGGATTGTCGTGAATTGATCCAGGAAAGACTGGAGAAGAGTGGGTTTGCGAGGAAAATCAAAGCACCGTTGGTGGACATGTCACTCTTGAGGTGCCTGTTAGACATCTATCCATCGAGGGGAGGCGCGGGTCAGCCTCGGGGTGTGTGGCTCCAGAGTCTGGGCGAGAGATCAGCACCGAAGCCTTGGCTGGGAGGCAGAGCGAGTGGATGGTACTCAAGGCCAGGGGCCCGGATGTGATAGCAAAGGGGAGTTCAGAAGTCAGGACTGCGCCCGGAGCACCCCGCCGGGTGGAGGTAGGAAGATGAAACAGAACCTGTACCAACAAATGGACAATTCTTTTTTAAAAAAATGTTTATTGATATCAGAGAGGAAGAGAGAGAGAGAAACATCAATGATGAGAGAGAATCATTAATCAGTGCCTCCCGCACACCCCACACTGAGGACCGAGCCTGCAACACAGGCATGTGCCCTGACTGGGAATCAAACCGGGACCTCCTGGTTCATAGGTGGATGCTCAACCACTGAGCCACACAGGCTGGGCCAAATGGACAATTCTTAAAGGTACAGCTCAATAAATATTAAAACCTGTAGACACGTGTGCATCTGTCACCCAGATCAAGATGTAGGACACCTCCCGCTCCAGGAGGCTCTCTGTGCCCCTCCGGATACCCCCAAGATACCTGCTGCTTGATCTCTATCACCAAGGGTTCCTTTGCTTGACAGGTAAACAGCTTCTGAGAGATTCTGTTGGTGGCTGGGCTCAGATTTTGTAGGCCGAGAACCTTCTGACGGGGATGGCAGCTGGAGTTCAGACTCCACGGTTAGCCCGTCGTGGGCCCAGTGTTCCTGGGTACCGTCTTGTTCCGTCCGAGGACTGCGTGACCCATTCTTCCCTGAGCTGTTTCCGCATCTGAAGCTGCTTCTCCCCTCACACCTCCTTCGGGCTGTAGTAATGAACGGAGGAAATCCGATGAAAAAACGGGGTTTTACAGGCCTCTGGACGCCTGTCTGGAGTCTAGGGCTCAGTCAGGGGGGGTACGGGGTGGTGGGTGGGGCTACAACCTGGGAGGCCCAGGAGTCCCGCCTACCCAGTGTGTTTGAGCAACTCACCTGGCAACAGGTGGGCCCCACAAAGGCAGCTGGCTTCCCGAGCCTCCTCCGCTGCCGGCGTCTGCAGGTTCGCTGCCCGGGCATCCAGCTGGCGCTATGGTGCCGTTCAGGCCCCTGGCAATTCTTCTGGCTCTGGTTGTCTCTGGTGAGGAGCTGGTGGGTGGGGAGCCCCGTTCTCCCCCTTGCACACACTCCGCGTGGAGGCCTGACCCTTCTCAGATTAGCTGCCCTGGAGGGGAGGGCTGGGGCTGAACTCCGACCCTCTTTCCTACCTTGGCTTCCTCCTCAGCCAAGTCCGCGCCCCCAACCTGTGCCATGAGCTGACCTAGGGCCGGATGTGGGGGCCGTGCCCAGGGCCTGTGGCAGAAGGGTAGAGCTGTGCTCCTGGGCGGGGCTCCGTGTGCCGGGCCCTCCGGCCTGACTGCCTCTCCCGCCCAGACCTCCGCTGCCTGCCCTGGTTCGTCAATGTCTCCGAGAGCGCGGGGCCTGGCACCACGCTGTGGTCTTTCTTCTTCAACTGCTCCTCTCGCACGCCCACCCTGAAGCTGCTCCAGGTGCAGCCAGCCAGCCCCTTCTTCAACCCCCCCAGCCTGGCCAGGTGGCAGGGGCTCTATGTGGGACAGGTAGGGTCGGGGAACAGCTGGAAGCAGGCGGGGAGGGCAGACCTCCATTCACAGAGCCAGAGGTGGTGCCGGGGGAGGGAGCCAGCCCCAGCAGGCCCCGCTCACCTGCCACAGCTGACCCTGAGCAGCTCCGCCCGGCTGGATGCCCTGGCTGTGAACCACTATGAGCTGCGGCTGCAGGTGACGTGTGGCAGCGAAGTGATCGAGGGGCCACTCTCTGTGAACGTGCAGCGGGACCCTGACCGTGCCCAGTGCACTGGCCGGTTTGTCAGCCCAGGTGAGGCCAGGGGCGGCAGGCAGGGGCGGGGTGGGCAGGCATGGCCTCAGCACAGCCTCCCTGGTCTCCCCTGGGCAGCTGGGGAAGTCATCCAGGTGCCGGAGACAGTCACACCTGGGGCTCGGCTCTACACTTTGCTCCCAGGCCTGGAACTCCGGGGAGCCCAGGTGAGCCCAGCAGGTAGGCAGTGTGTGTGTTGGGGGGCAAGGGGGGGGCAGAATGGAGGCGGCTCAGGGAGCCCAGGCTCAGCCCCTGCCTGGCCAGGCATGGCCTGCAGAGGGAGCCTTTTGCGCAGCTGAGTCTCTGCAGGGTACACGCTCATGGAGAGGGCCGTGACCATGGCTGTTGCCACAGGAACCTCTCAGGGGCGAGTTCCTCAAGCTCTCTGTGTTCTGAGTTCTCCATGAAAATTCTGTATCACTTTTGTAATGCAAATAATAATAAAATAAAAAATAAAAAATGCAGTTAAAACACACACTCAATAAATGGTTTAAAAACAGAAAGGATTGAGGATCAGGGCCAAGGGGCCAGGCGAGGGTAAGCGTCGGTGTCAGGGGCCTGGGAGGGTTGGGTGTGGGCAGGTACCTGCTGGGCAGTTGGGGATTTTGACAGGGGTGCCTGGGGCACTGGGGCTGGGGACCCCAACATCTCTGTCCGCTTAGGTGAACATCACCAGTGCCCAGGACCCGCCATACTTCCCCGGACCTTTCTCCATCAGTGGGCAGGGCTGGCTGCAGGCACCCCCCCAGGGCCTCAGAGGCCAGGCTCCAAAGGTGAGCATGACTCGGGACCTGGGGATGCCCAAGGGCTGGGCATACAGTGGGCAGAGCCACCAGCTTCTGGAGACTTGCTTGCTCTTGGCCTCCTGGGCCTCCTCCCAGGCCCAGGCTGCGCCCGCACCCGCACCCCAGGCTGGCCGCCCCCACCGCGGCCTGGGTGGGCGCTGAGCTCTGCGTTCCAGAAGGAAGCGGGGTCCCTGGCTCTGGGAGCCCAAGGTGCCTCGAGGAGGAGGAAGTGCTCAGAGCAGCCACACAGGGAGAGCCCGTCCGGGTGAGGCGGCCAGTGCCCCTGAGGGCAGTCGGGAAGTTCCTTCTTTAAAACTCCTGAGGCTTAGGGACCGGCTCTTAGCAACTCTCCGCTGGCGGTCCTATCGTGAATGCCTCAAACATGACCCTTTGGGGGCTGCTTGCACCGTAATAGAAGGGTTCATGGCCCACGAATGGGACTGAAAGGAATGTGTCAGCAGAGAGCCCCGTCCTGGAGGAGAGGATGTTGGGGCTCCTTGCGGAGGTGGGGGGAGGAGGGGGGTCTGCGTCCTGGGAGAAGCACCCCGTTCCCTTCCGGTGCGGTGTGCCCGCAGCTCTTCCGGCTCCAGGTGCTGCTGACCTTGGGGCGCGGCCGCAGCTGCCGCGGGGTGCTGACCGTGAGGGTCCTGCCTGCCCCCTCCAGCCGGCTCTCCTTCGCGTAAGGCTCCCGCCCGGGGCGCGCCGCGGGGAGGGGGCTGCTGTGGGGCTCGGCCGGCTGGAGTGAGGGAGTCCCAGCGGAGGGGCCTGGTCTGCCTGGGGGGGGGGGGGGGCAGGACCGGCGGAGCCAGCGCCCTGTGGTTTAGGGAGCGGAGCCTGAGCGTCTCGGTCCCCGAGGACCTGGCCCCCGGGAGCGCCGTGGCGCGGGTCCGGGCGCGGGGCGAGGACGTGCGCTACGAACTCCTGGGGCCGCGCTTCTCCATCGGACACGGTGAGGGGCGCGCGGGGTTGGGGGTACGGGTTGCTCTGCGGGGTGGTCCGGGGGTGTTCGCACTGCCTACCCGCCTCTGAGGAACAGGGCTGGGCCGCGTTGGGGGCGAGCCTCGGAGCAGGCGACGGGTGGCCGGCTCAGCGCTCCGGGGGGCCGGGCCGGGGACCCCCGCGCCGGGGGCGGCGCCGAGCCCTGCGTCCCCCACCCCCTCCCCGCCCAGCCGACGGCGTGGTCCGGACCTCCGCGCCCCTGGACCTGGCGCGGGCCGGCGCGGCGGTCACCTCGCTGCAGGTGCGGGCCTTCGAGCGGCTGCGGCCGGGGCCCAGCGTCCAGCTGGATCTCACCGTGAACGTGACTCCGGTCAACCGCTGGCCCCCGCGCTGCCTCCCGGCGCTGCTGCTGTGAGTCCGCCAGCCCGGCCTCGGCCTGGGGGCGCCGGCCACAGCCCCGCCCGGCCGGACCCCGCCCTGCGCTCTGCTCCCAGGACTCGGATCCCCGAGACCGCGCCCGTGGGCACCGCGCTGGGCACCTTCACCTGCGAGGACCCCGACTCCCCCGGCTCCACCCTCCACTACCAGCTGCGGGCCCACAGCCCGCGGGGCCTGGCCAGCCTCCGCCTCCGCGACCGGGTTCTGGAGGTGCTGCCCGCGCCAGGCCCCCCGCAGGGCGCTTGGGAGGGGTGGGGGCAGGGGCTGGGAGAGCCCGCGGGGTGAAGGACATGGGGAGCCTCCCCGCGTGGCAGCCCGGAAAACAGGGGTCGGGGGAATGTGGGTGCCCCGCGAGGCGGCCCAGGGTGGCTCCGGCGCTCACAGGCGGCCCCTCCCGCAGGTGAACGCCACCCTGGACTGCGACGCGCCCGGCGCCTGCTTTCAGCTCGCGGCCTCCCTCCTGGTGCTGGATGGGGGGCAGCCCCCCATGAGCAGTGAGCGGCGGCAGGCTGGCGGCCAGGACAGGCGGTTCTGCCCCCCGGTCCTCTCTCCGGATAGGGTCCTCCTCCTCCCCCCAAACTGGAGGGCTGTTTGTCTCCATTTCGCACGGGGGCGAGGGGGGGGGCATCTCTTTCCTCTCTTAGCCGCTCCCTCCCACCAGACGCCTCTCTCTTTAGACGGCCCCCCCCCCCCCCCCCCGCAAGGGCAGGGACACGTCTCCCCCAGCCCTTCCCAGGCCAGCGCCCTGACTGTTTACGGCCTCCAGCTGAGGTGCCAGTCCTGGTGACGGTGACGCCTGTCAACGAGTTCTCCCCGACCTGTGTCCCTCGAACATTCCGGGTCCGCGAGGACGCAGGGCCCCGTACCCTGCTGGGCTCCGTGGTGGGCGCGGACAGGGACTACCCACACGACGGCACGGAGTTCCACACCCCCGGCGGGCCGGCCGCCTTTGCTGTGGACCGGCTCAGCGGTACCTCCCCGGCGGGCTGGGGTGCAGGGTGGAGGCAGAGTGGACTGCAGGCTGAGGCCACGGTCACGGCCGTCCCTTCCAGGGGAGGTTCGCCTCCTGGGGCCGCTGGACTACGAGCAGCAGAGGCTGCACCGGCTCACCGTCCTGGTGACCGACCACGGCCAAGGCCAGGGCCCTGCGCAGCCCCGCTCCGGCTCCTGCACCATCGCCGTCGAGGTGGAGGTGAGCGAGCCCCGAGGCCTTGTTCAGATCGCCCTCTGGCTCTCTGAGTTCTCACTCCGTGCCTCAGTTTCTTCCATCGGTTGGCTGGAGGGGGAGGGCTCGTGTGGAAAGCTTTGTGGCCTGTTGCCCAGACCCAGGCCCTGGCTGTGGCGGGAGGAGGCGGGAGGCGGCGGGAGGAGGCTGAGGAGGCTGAGGGTGGCCTGGGCTTTGGGGAGCAGTGACCTGGCTACCTGCCTGCAGGATGTGAATGACCACGCCCCCGAGTGCGAGCCCCCGTTCCAGGAGCTCGCCGTCCACACTTCCCCGGGCAGCAGCACGGAGGTGACCACGGTGTCATGTCGGGTCCCCCAGGAGCCACAGCGCCTGGCCTTCTCCTACAGCATCGTGGGAGGTGAGGCCCGGCCACCAGGGTGTGGGAGAGGAGCCGGCCAGGCCAGCCATGGTCCCCTCCTCCTGCCGCTGCTCTCAGGGGACGGTCAGGGCCGCTTCCGCCTGCAAGGCGCCGCCCTGCTGCACGAGGACCTCCCGTCGGGGCCGCCCCCCCCAGAGCAGCCCCAGACCTACGAGCTCTGGATCCGCGTGGCCGACGCAGGCCCCTCCACCCCCCACCTCAGCACCACAGCCACCGTCATTGTGCATCTGGTCCCCCCAAGGGCCAGCACAGCGGCCACCAGCACCAACGGCGCCACCGTGAGGGGCCCCGGGCCCGTGCGGGTGGGAGAGGCTCCTGGTGGGTGAGGAGACCCAGCTGTCCGGGCGGAGCCTGGGGGAAGGCCTCCCAGAGGGTGCACAGAGCAATTCCAGAGCAAACCTGGGGTGTGGGTGCCAGGCCTTGAGGGGCTCGAAGGCGGGTGCCCGGGCGTCCGGGCAGGGCAGGATGAGGCTGTGCCCATCTCAGGTGCCTGCGGTGATGACGCCCCTGCTTGTGACCCACACGGAGCCTTTCTGGCAGCCGGAGCCCTGGTTTGTGGCGGTGCTGACGGTGACCGGCGCCCTGCTCCTGGCCCTGGGCTGGCTCCTCAGCAGGCATCTCCGGGGGTAGGGGCTCCTGCCTCCCCCAGCCCATGCCTGGGCCCCACCTGTGAGAGGCGGCTGCAGCCAAGCTTTGATAGCAAAGCCCCTGCGGCGAGCAGACAGACTGACAGTCAGGGAGCTGCTCGTCCAGAGGGTGCAGTCAGAGGCGCAGAGGCCAGGGAAGGAAGCTGTCCCCAGGGCTGGCAGAGCCCAGGCTTGGCACGGGATGGGCATGGAGGCGGCCCAGGCGTGGCCTCCCAGTGTGTGGTGCCTGGGGCATTGACCCTCTTCCTTACCCCTGCCCTCCACGGAGACCTCCAAGTTCCTTGTGGGCACAGAACTGAACCCAGGAGACGCGGGGTAGCGATGTGGACGCGGTATACAGGCACCGGCTCACCCCAACGCGAAGGGGAGATGAATGGCGCTGGCGCCTGGGGCCAGCGGGCCTGCGCCCTCACGCTCGGCCCTCCCTCCTGGCATTTCAGATGGGCCCAGGGGCTGCGGGCACCGAGCAAACCAGCCCAGGCGCTGCTGCTAACCAGGTCAGCCTCCTGCACACCGCGGTGCCTGCAAGTCCGTCACCAACTCGGCTGAGGCCCAGAGCCTCATCCTGCGGTCCTGCTCTTACTTTGCTCCAGTATCCAGGGAACGGAGGGGTCCTCTGAGGGGTTCATGGAGGCGCCCAGGATGGAGACACCCCGGA
This sequence comes from Cnephaeus nilssonii, assembly GCF_951640355.1. Classification (NCBI taxonomy): domain Eukaryota; kingdom Metazoa; phylum Chordata; class Mammalia; order Chiroptera; family Vespertilionidae; genus Cnephaeus; species Cnephaeus nilssonii. The sequence continues at coordinate 1,853,962 of NC_137088.1, read as the reverse complement.
TGGAGACGCCCGAGGCACCCAGCAGCATCATGAGCCTGGTATGTCAACCCCCTCCGGCGCAGGGGGCACAGAGGCTGCTGGGAGCACTGCCCGCCAGCCCTGCCCCCTGCCCTGTGGATGGCTACCCGGGTCGGGACGCAGGCGGGCGCTGGCCCCGGGACAGGCTCCCCGCACGTGCCTCTGTTTTTCCACAGCAACATTTCGATGGCAGAGCCCAGGACTCCCGTGAGCCCCCTCTTCCCAAACCAGTCCCCTCCCGGACCGCTTCCTCTCATTCCCCATCTCAGCATCTCCTCCTACCACCAGGCACCCACCATCCACTCTTTCCCTGAATGGGGTCTCACCCCCACTCACCTTCCAGCCAACGTTTGTCAAACAGCTTGGGGACCGGGAAATAGAGGACTCAGAGCCGGGGCAGGGAGGGGAGGTGGGGAGGGGAGAGGCTCCATGGTGACCAGTGAGTTCTGGCAGTCTCACCTGGCCCTGGCTCAGGGGAGCTGCTGTCCAGTTTCGGGGAACCAAGGATGCTTCCCGTGCGTTTGCGCTGGACCTCAAAGAATTTCCTGAGAAAGGAGGGGCGGGGGACAGGTTGGGTCAAGCGGAAGGGGGCTTCCCGCCCGGAGTCCCGGGGGAGGGAGCCGTTCTGCCGGGGCCAGCAGCGTCTCCTCTCTCTGACCCTCTGCGCTCAGGGACAGGCAGGGACTACCTGTTCAACACGCGCACGGGCGCCTGGCGCTGGCTCTGAGCCACGGAGCTGCTTCGCTGCGTGGGAATTTCTTCACGTGATCCCGGGCTGTGTCTCCAAGTTGATTCAATAATAAACAAAATTACAAACAGCAAAGTCCCAGCCTTGTCGCCCACCCGTGGGAGGAGCGCTGAGATCTGTGCTTCCTTGTTCTCCGTGGAGACCGCCCGCCTCATGGGAACACCGGGGCGGAGGAAGGTGCGTTTTGGGGAGGCGATGTCCAGGGCGCTGATGGCCCGATTAACGCTCAGCGGAGCCGCCTGTCCTGTGGGCACGGGGGCTGTTCCCTCCAGGAGAGGCGGGCGCGCTGGGGCAGCTTGCCTGCGTGGGGGCGGCTTTCCCGGGAGGGATGGGAGCTTCCGCACCGAGGGGGGGTTGGTGCAGAGTAGAGAACGCTGCATGGATGGCCGTGGAGGGGTCGCCAGCTCTCTTCTGAGGGGTGGTTCCCGTTAAAAAAATATATATTTTATTGATTTTTTTACAGAGAGGAAGGGAGAGGAATAGAGAGTTAGAAACATCGATGAGAGAGAAACATCGATCAGCTGCCTCCTGCACACCCCCTACCGGGGATGTGCCCGCAACCAAGGTACATGCCCTTGACCGGAATCGAACTTGAGACCCTTCAGTCCGCAGGCCGACGCTCTATCCAGTGAGCCAAACCGGTTAGGGCTGGTTCCCATTTTTTCCTGATGTTTCTTCTGGCTCCTTGGCCCTCAGCCCTCCGTGTGCTGAGCTGGGCTGCCGCACATGGCCAGGCGGCCTAGCACCCTGCGGGAGGCAGCCCGCGCATCAGGTCCCTGGAGACTGCCCGCCTCCACAAGGCCCTGCTGTCTGGTGGGGCTCTTCGCCGCGTACCCCCACGCTCTCTCAATCTCCTCCCCTCTGCCAAGTCTGTGGACCGGCGTCCTCTCCGGGGCTGGAAGACCTCCCTTCCGGAGCCAGTTCCGATGCCCGGGGGGGGGGGGGGGGGGGAAGCCGAGGGCGCCCAGTGGGGAAACAGGTTGCCGTGCTCCCATTAAAGCGAGGGAGTTGGAGCTCGCCTGGGGGCAGAAGCGAGAGCCAGGCTGCTGAGGGCACTGGTCAGCCCGGCGCTGAGGGCTCGGTAAATCTTCACCTCTAGAGCCAGACGGGCATCCTCGGTTACAGATGGCGCAGCGGGGCCTACAGCCACCGCGCTGGCTGGGCCCGGCACTTGCTGTGCGTAGACGGTGTGACGGCGTGACGGCAGCTGGCCCCTGGCCCCGAAGCCGAGCCCAGGACTCGAGGCCTATCATGACAGTCACGGGAGCTCACGACAAGATGCTCCAGGGCGGGAAAAGGGAGTGCCCGCCGGGTGCCAGGGGCTGTGCGGGGTCCTGAACTCTAGAGGGAAGGGCAACGTGGCGCCTGGGGCTGAGAGCCGGGCCAAAGCCGGGAACGCCCCTGGGAAGGGGCATTACACCGGCGCCTCCACTTGCAGAGGTGGCGTGACCTTGACCCCGCTTCCCCCTCTGCACCTCAGTTTCCTCGCCAGTGAACTGGGGACAGCGACGCCCCCCCTCCCGGGTGCGTGGCCAAGAAAAGCAAACAGCACCCAGGAGGCGTTTCCCAGGCGGGCCGCGTGTGCGCAGGAGGACGCGGCCGGGCCCGCACCGCAGTCGCGGACGCAGAGACGCCAAGGGCGCCACGGCCTCGGAGTCACCCGCAAAAGCTCTGCCGCCAACAACCCCGGGAACCGCACGCATGCGCCCCCCGTGCCGTCACAGTCACGTGCCGGAGCGTTCGGCTCCGGCCTCGGGAGGCTGGCTCTGATTGACAGGCAGGCTGACCCGTCAGCGGGAAGCACTCCCCGGGTGTCGGGCGGAGAGGTTGTTAATTGGGCACAGCCTCGGCCGGGGGCGGGTTCCTTGCCGCCCTGGTTACTATGACGCCCGGCCCCCGCCCCCTCGGCTGGCCGCCATCTTGTTGTTGATCCTACCCAGTGGGCAGCGCCGGGAGCTGGACCGAGCGGCCGGTGCGGGGCCGCTGCTGCGGGGCTCAGCCGCCTGCGCTGCCTGCCAGGGGCGGGCAGAAACCTGGAGGCCCGGGGGGCCCAGCTCCCGTGGGGAGCCGTGGGCGCCCGCTGCCCGGGCCGGGCCGGTGAGTGACAGGACCCGGGCGGATGGACCGGCCTGACGGCCGCGGGGCGGGCAGCGGCGGGCGCGGGTCGGAGCGGGCGCGCGCAGGGCTGGGATGTCGCACAGCATCTCCGGAGCGTCCCGCCGGCCGCCCGCGGAGCCTCCCCGGAGCGGGCGCCCGGCCTGGGCACAGCCTCGGGGTGGAGGTCCGAGCGCCCCGCGCTCGGGGGACGGCCGCGGGGGAGCGGGACACCGGCGTCTCTGCGCGAAGCCCTGGGCGCTGGAGCCGCAGCGCGGACCCGTGCCCGCTGCCAGCCCGCTGCCAGCCCGGTGCCCTGCGGGGCGCTCCCGGGCGGGAAATCCCCTTCCTCTTGCTTCCATGTCGCTCCTGCGAGGGGTTTGCAGGCGGCTCGAGGCTCAGCCCCGCGCACGCCCCGCGCGCCAGGCAGGCCGGTGCCGCGGCCCTGCGGGTCGGAGGGACGCAGGCCCCGTGCCCGCCGCCGCCTCCCGCGCTCCCCGGAGCTCAGCGTGCGCTTCTCCCCGGAGGGCCTGTCGATGCCCGCGATGCCCGACTGGTGTGGGGACCGATGTCTCTGGTCCCCGACCCCCGCTGCTTGGAGTTGTGGCGCCTCCTCCTCTGGCTCAGCAGACTGGGCTCCCTTTGCCTGCGAGGCGATGAGACCCGGGAACGTAGGGAGGTGTTAGGGTCAGAAAAAGATGCAACTTTTTTTTTTTTTTTTTTGTCGTTGCGCGTGGTTTGGGATTGCCAAATGAACTTCTAACCGACGACGTGTATCCTGCCCCGTGGAAGCCGGCCCCCGGGCCCTCTTCCCGCGAGGGTGGGAGGTGGCGACCCGGGGCCGGGGCGCAGGAGAGTTCCGGGTGCGGGAGCGCCCTTCTCGCCCAGGCGGCTCCCTGGCCTCCCGCACAGCCTCCCGCACAGCCTCCCGCATGTGGTCACGTAGAGAGCCTGCACCGGGCCGCCACCGAGTCAGGCAACCATCCTTGGAGCCCGTGGGTCAGGACCTGGTCCCCTTCCGGTGTAATTTGTGGGAAACCCTCTCCCGGTCTGGAGAGCCTCACTTGGAGGGGGGAGGGGTTGAGTAGTCTTTTGTTTGTTTATTTCATTACCTTCCCTCCAGTCATTTTTTGAATCTTGAATGAGTTTTGACCTTGGTGAGACCAGTTCCTTGAGCAGTTCTTTTTTTATTTTTTAATTATATATATTTTTATTGGTTTCAGAGAGGAAGGGAGAGGGGGAGAGAGAGAAACATCAATGATGAGGGAGACTGTTTGGTCGGCTGCATTGGGCTGTTCTTGATACGGAAGGAGGGAGACACTGAAACATTAGGAGCTTCTCAATATTGTCCCAAGCTGACCAACCCCCCCACCCTGATGTACCGCGTCCTTTGAAATGTAAGGCAGCCACGTGGTTAAGTTTTTGCTGTTTTCTGTTAAAATAACCCCAAGTTAGGCTCACAGCCTGTTATGGCCTTTCTGAGATATAGCAAGTGACAGACTCTCCCCTTAGTGAGTTTTCAACACTAATGTTTGCATATAATTTTAGGGGTTCGAGGGCTCATTAAAGTCCATCCATGGTGTAACCCTGTGTTAGAACTGCCGCCCCAAGGAGATTATAGAATCCCCAAGAACTTTGGCTGCCTGTGAGAATGCTTTTACAACCTCCTGAGGATTTACGATGCTGGATTCAGTGTGGTATTCCCCAAAGGTGGCTACGGCGGCACTTCAGTGCTGGGCATCTTTAATTGCCAGTAAGTGAGAATGTTGTTGTAACATAGCAGACCCTCTGTCCCCTGAAGCTCCTTTGTCTTCCTGTCGTTTGCCTGGAAATGTCAGCACTTGTAACCGTGAGAACAGACACCCTGCACGCCCGGAGATGCTCCTTGAAGTGAGAATCGCTGCACGTGTGCGGGATGAGACCCGTCCTAACGCGCTCAGGGCGCTGCTGGCCAGCTGGCCTCCGCCCACCTCCCAGGGCTGAGCCGGCCTGATCCCCGCTAATCAAACGGTTTACCGAACATTCCACACACGTTAGTGATTTCTCTGCACAGATCACCAGCTGGATCCATGAGGTCTGCACCCTTTGGGGTGCCCTGCTCCTTCAGCTTCACGGCTTCTTCTCTGGTGCCCAGCTCGGGCCTTCCTGCCTCGGGAACATTCCGCGAGCGTCCCGCCCCTGGGATGCTCTGCTCCCTCCGAACCGCAGCAGCGGCATTGCCCTGTGCAGAACAAAGTGGGCTCTGCTCTTTTAAAAGTAGTTTCTGTTTCCTCCGATAAGTCTTAACCCCTTCACTACAGAGACGGGATTTTTGTGTCCTTGTGCCCCTGCATGGAGTAGATGAGGACCAAATGTTTACAGAAATGTGCGCAATTTACCCGAGTTGGGAATACCCTCCGTAACCCAACAGAACGGAGGGGACGGGCAAGTGGAAGTGGGGGCTTAGGGGCCATGGCGCTCCACTCCCTGCCCTGCTTGACGTGGGGGACAGGTGACTCTGGTGGCCATGGGGCCGTCCTCAGTGCCTAGGACGGGCCGAACTGAGGCCTGAAGACAGGAGCTCCGCCTCAGGAGTGGCTGTGGCCACCCCCTCCTAAGGTGCCCGTCTGGACTCGCGGGAGACGTGTTGGTGAGCATGGCACTGGGTGCTGAGATTCTTAGGCGCTCTTGGCCGCTGCGAACGAACCCGTCCGCCGTCTTTGCTGCTGGCTCTCCCCCCACTGCTCCCCTGAGCCCCGGGGCCGGTGCTGGGCAGGGCCCGGCCGGGCAAGGCTGCAGGTGCGCTGTCTGGCGTGGGGCGAGGGCGCTTGTCCCCGTGGATCTGCGCTCTTGCCCTGATTTGACATCAGATTCATGTCTCCCCTGACTGCAGCAGGATGCGAGCAATGGATTCTGAGAGAAAACAAACCTCTTGGTTCTTTAGTGAAAGGTGATCAGGACCCCCCTGAAGTTGCATTTAGGAAGGAGGCGTTACAAATGCGATCTGATGGGTCGCGCGTTCACTCTGTGCTGGGTCCCTGTTCGGGGCTCTGTTTTGTTGGGGCTCAGAAGCTGCTCCTGACCTCCGCTGTGCAGTGCAGGCTGGAGCGGGCGCGGACCGGCTCTTTTCAGGTCTAAAGTTTACACCAGGAAAGGAGAGCACCTGGAAGCCCATAAGAAAATCTGGGCACGGTACGATCGAATGAACCTTACAACTAACTGTAACCCAAAGGTCACTCACGACAGGTGTGGGTGAGGGCGAAGAAATCGGAGCAGAGCCTCCGCGCACAGCTGGTGGGATGTGAAGTGATGCAGCCACTTTGGAAAACAAGCTGGCAGTTCTTTAAAGGGTTAAACGTGGAGTTACTGTAAGACCCAGCAGTCCACTCCGAATTATTCCCCGGGAGAGGCAAGCGTGTCCACACAAACGTGTGTGTGTTCACAGCAGCGTGTTCATGAAGCCACAGGGAGAAACGACTTACATATACGTCAGCTGCTCCTGGTAAAAGGAAATGTGGTGTGTACATGAAATGGAGTAGCATAGAGCAATAAAAAAGTACAGTGCTGACACATGCTGCAACATGGGTGAACCTGGAAAAATCATGCTTAAGTGAAAGACACCAAGCACACAGATCACATACTATGTGGGTGTTCATGTGGAATGTCCAGAAGAGGCACATTTCTAAACCCAGGAAGTAGATTGGCGGGTGCTCAGGGCTGGGGTGGGTGAGGGGAACGGAGCTAACGGGTTTGCTCTAAGGTTGTAGTGATGGTTGCACATCTTTGCGAATATGCTAAGCCGTTAAATTGAACACTGTAAATGGGAGGAATTACATCTCAAAGTGGTTATAAAAACACGACTTGCATATAAGTAATATATGTTCACTAATTTTAAAAGAGAGAACATATGAGTAACAAGAAATAAAAATAAAGGCGCACCCATAACTTCGCTGTTAGTTTTAGTGTATACCCAGGCTTTCTTTCCTGTCTTACAATTTTTATAAAAATGAGATCATGTGTACATCCTTGTGTGCCTTCTGGCAGTCAGCGCTGATTATAAACATCTGGTGGGTCCGTGATGCGGCTGCACCCAGGGCCGCTGGCAGGGAGTGCGGGAGCAGGGCGAGGGCAGTGGGGAGTGGCCGCGCTCAGACCCTGTCTGAAAGGTCACTGTCGCTCAGTTCCAGCCAGTGTGCTGTCAGATCTTGTGACTTCCTTTTTAAGAAAACCAGAAATCCAGATTTTTATGTGAAATTTCCCAAATTTAAAAATTGGCAGTGAATTAAAATTTGAGCCATTTTTTAAAAAAATACATTTTTATTGATTTCAGAGAGGAAGGGAGCAGGATAGAGAGAAACATCACTGATGAGAGAGAATCATTGATTGGCTGCCTCCTGCACGCCCCACACTGGGGACCTAACCCGCAACCAGGGCATGTGCCCTGACCGGAATCTGACCTGGGACCCCTCAGTCCACAGGCCGACGCTCTATCCACTGAGCCACACCAGCCAGGGCAAAATTTGAGCCATTTCACTGGTCAAAGAAAACTCTACTGGAAATGGTAAAGTTTTGGATTGCCTCCTGTGCGTGTTCCCAGCTGAGTGGGACACGGTGACGCTGTTTGCCGTCAGCCCCGGTGCCAGAGACCAGTGTCCCTCAGCGATGCGTCAAGTGCCGTGGTTCTCCATATTTTGCACTTTCCGTTGGTGAGTTTGCTGCCTGCAATGGCTCCCCAGCCTGTGGCGGAGGGCGCGCTGCCTGCTCTTCCCAAGTGCAGGCTGTGCCCGTGGAGAAAACGCGCCTCAGCCCCGCGTGCTCAGGCGTCAGCTGCAGGGCTGGCGCTGGAGGTCGGCATGGCGAGCAGAGCTGGGGAAGACGGCGTCTAATCGAAATGTGCCTGAGAGGCCATGTCGTGTGTGAGGAGTTCTGGGAGGTATGTATTGATTGGATGACAGTGTGGCCAGCGGCTCGCAGGAGCAGCACGCCTCTCCCGCAGGCGCCGCGGGCAGTGCGGCTCATCGGTGTGCGCAGCGACTCAGGACAGAACTCCGAGTCCCGGGCGGTGACTGCGCTCGTCTCGGGCCGCCTGGTGGAGGTGCATGCATTCTGTGGTGCTTGCTCTCTCCCTGCTCAGTCCTGTGTGTGATCCGGTCCCGTTGGCTGGTGGCCGTTGGGGTGGTTTCTGGGGTCCGGCTGTTAGGAATCGGGATGCAGTGAGTGTTCTGCACAAGTCTGTGTGCACGTTTTCCTTCTCACACCCCGGCTGAGAGGAGCCGCTCCGGCTCCCAGGCTGGCTCAGAGGGGGCGCTGACTCGGGAAGAGCTGACCAGCAGTGAGTCCTGCGGGCCCGGGCCGGTTCTGTTCTTCCCTCGTGGTCCTCAGGTGTCAGAGGCGAGCACTGTGGGTATTGCGTTGAGGTAGCCAGGGGCTCGCAGTAGACAGGCTTCTGGGGTGCGGGGTCTGTTTGCTGTAAAACGGACTTCGTCCTTGTCGTGTGTCTGGAACTCCGTTGGTTGACGGACACGGCCAGGAGGCTCCCGGCACCCATAGGGCTCACCGAATCGCCCTTCGTCTCGCAGGGAGCCCGCCCTGGGGTTTGTGCCGGTTTCCAGACGGTGCTCCCTCTGTAGACCGCTGGTCACGTGGAGCACGTGTTGGGACTTGACCGTGTGAACTCACAGTAACTTTACAGCGTGGGCTTCCTTGTCTGGTGCTCCCGGGGGGGGGATTGGAAAGTAGCTCCAGCAGAGGTGCTGGCCAGTGTGCTGGATTGTGACTTGGGGAGCGGCAAGCAGTGCTTTTGGTGGTGAAGACTGATCCCCCAAACCCCTTCCCGGCGACAGCCGAACGTTGGCACCCTCTGCCTGCTCAGAGCTCTGCCTG